>NC_056736.1:151608362-151940862 GCF_019279795.1 Protopterus annectens | reverse complement strand
CAAAACAATACAAAATCACCATTTCATATGGCAACATTTTATCAGCTATGAAAAGAACATAATGGTATTCTTAATTGTACTGTTCCTGTACCAGCCTTAAACTCGGTTATAGGGGTTGAATTATGCTAATGACTCAACTTGTGGCCAGCATCCAAAGCCTTTAGGCCACCTCCTATGTGCTCATCCCATTAATCAGCTTAAGCTGAGCTGACGAAAATTCAGGTTTGGGAAGAACACCTTTCTAGATGCTGAAGAAATCCCTCCTTTGCAGGCTTCAGAGACTTGATAGTTGGATAATAAAGTTCCATTAGTGGGTAGTTAAGTTCCCTTTAGGGGAAAAAAAAAACTATTTTACATTTTACTTTTTTTCACAGAAATGCTTGTAAAATAGTTTTTAAAGACAGTCAACTGACTTTATTGACTTTTAATTACTTCTAAACTGAAATGCTAGTGTGTCACATTTACTTTTGTGATAAAACATTATTAAAACTACTTTTCTTCAGTGAAAGCTACTTTATTTTACTTTTGGTAGCGGGAGTGAGTGTTTAATTTACTTTTATTGTGTTTTAATGGGGGAAAAGTTACTTTTTACACCCTTCTATTGTTGCTAGGCTTCCTTGGGAATCAGGCATATTTTTTGACTTAACAGTGAAACAACTTACTCATTACTTGTCTCTTCCTTTTTTCAGGCAGAAAAAAAAAAAGAAGTAAATTGTTATTCAGCCTTTGTGACCATAGTAGGGCACTAAGGTGTCTTAGCTGCAGATGGGTGACTTTGTCGTGGCCAAAGCTGGCTCCTTGGACAATTCATACTTTTGTTGAATCCCACTGTTTTTGTTCCTATAGCCACCATGGACCATGAGCTTGAAACATCCTCTGCAGCTATGGGAGTGTCCAAGGAAAGTGACTCTTGTCAGTCCTGTCAGAAGAGACAGAGAATGCTACTCCCTCTAGCAAGACATTTATGCACATCACTAGGGACAGGTCCTGTTTCCTTAGAAATTTCTATAAAAAAGAATCAAAATGTAAATATTAGCATTATCCTCTTACAGTTGTTCTCAAATGGAGTCATTTATTTGGCTTAATTCAAGGTTTAGTGCAGGCTCCTGGCCCTTCCTGTGTTTCCTTTATGGATATTTTTAATAAAATATATGTCTCTCTCTCTCTGTGTGTGTGTGTGTGTGTGTGTGTGTGTGTGTGTGTGTGTGTGTGTGTGTGTGTGTGTGTGTGTGTGTGTGTGTGTGTGTATATATATATATATATATATATATATATATATATATATATATATATATATATATATATATATATATATATATATATATATATATAGGTATACTTCATTTGACCTAAACCCATTTGATCAAAATTTCATTTGATCAAAAACCAGAATTCAAGGAAAATAACAGGGAATTGTCCCCCTCCCCAATGTTGTGCAACCCTGAAGTTAGTATATATAGTTAGGGGGGTGTGGGGGTGTTTGTACTCTTTGTGTTATTTTCTTCTTTTAAAGGAAACTAGGTGGAGGGCTTCGCCCCCACACCCCCCTAACTATGTATACCAACTCCAGGGTCGCAAGACATTGGGGAGGGGACAAATCCCAGTTTTATGCCTTGAATTCTGGTTTTCGATTAAAAGAACTTTCGATCAAATGGGTTTAGGTCAAATGGTCTTTCGATCAAATGAAGTAGACCCATATATATATATATATATATATATATATATATATATATATATATATATATATATATGTATATGTGTGTGTGTGTGTGTGTGTATGTATATGGATCCCCTTCACAAGCTTGAAGTTTCAAAACTTTGAACTGCAAATGGTTGCGACCATAAGATCGAAAAACTTCAAATGTTTTGAATGGCGATTACCGTGCAGCGTGGAATGGGAAATGTACCATTTTCCTTACTGTAGTGCAATTGTGGAGTTGGTATATTTATTTAGTAGAGGGTGTGAGGGGAACAACTCCCATTTAAGGGGTGTAGGGGGGCTTGCCCCCTGGAAAAACGTAAAAAAAAAATTTATTTTTTTTTTGTTTTTATTTTTTTTTTAATTACAATTTTGAAGTTTCAACACTTCAGTGTTATGGTCTCGACCATTTTCAGTTTGAAGTTTTGAAACGTCCAGCTTGTGAAATAGATCCAGATATATATTAATTGTGTGTGTGTGTGTGTGTGTGTGTGTGTGTGTGTGTGTGTGTGTGTGTGTGTGTGTGTGTGAGTGTATGTGTAAAATGGGATTAAGAGACTGAAATAATTGTGGAATGGCAGATTGTGTTTTGTCTCCATAGAATTTGATTCAGACTCTGATGATAATCTGGATTGTGCCAGTCCCTTGTACCTGTTTACACAATGAAGCTTATATTTCAGTGGGAAAGCATTGATGTTTCTCAAGGAAATATTATGATTTGTTTTAACAGGAATTTCCAAAACTTCACATATTCTTCCATTTATTTTTGCTTTGAAAGACTTTTCTGCCACAGCCTGTAACTTGTGTGACAACCATATGTTGCTGCCCCTTAGACAACATACAGGCTGTTGAAGTCCCCTCACTATTTTAGCTGTTTATACACTCATCCCAGATTTGGCCCAGTAGCCATTGCTTTTCTGAATCCAGCTGCTGCTAAAGATTTATTTATTAGTTTTCTCTCATTCTGACTAGGATAGAAAGATTTTGCTCGTTTTTGGAAAAAGTGTATTCTTCTGCATCACTTGTTTTTACACTTTTCAGTTCTTAATCATGTTTATGCTTGACTTTTCTTTACCAGACGCTGCTCCTGGGCTGAGTCTAATAAAGGTTCATGGAGATTAATGCTTTACTCTTGAAAGAAATACAAATTAAGTACAAAATGAATTAGGGGATAGCATAATGGTTAAGGTGTTTACCTCGCAAAGAAGAGGTACAGGATTTGATCCTTACTGAGAAAGTAAGGCTAGGCTTAAAATGGTGTACAAAGACAGCTAGCTTAGAACTTATCTTTGAACTGATATTTGAATGACTATCAGCTTAATAGGGTCCACAGTTTAACTGACAACAATGCATGAACTTTGGCAAATACACTGATTTTAGGCATGGAAAGAAATAAAGCTTTGCCAGTAAGTAAATGGACTAATTGAAGGGGTTTTGTCCACTCTTGAGAATGCACTGAGCATGACATTTATAAACAAGATGCCGAAATCAGTACCTCATAATTTCCCTAAAAAACTATTGACATTTCCCATACATTATTGCAAAGAGTTCTCATACACAATTACTTTCAAAATCAGAGTTTAAGATCTATCCTATACACAGAACTAGACATGTTGACCAAGATAGTAAAACACTATCAACTGAAAGAAAACATAACCTTCTTGCAAATATGTGCATATTTCTTTTTTATACGTATGTTATGTTATGTGAGTACATTGTATAATTTAGATATGCATTTAATCTTATTTTATGGTTGTTACTATGTATGTAACTCAGGCTGAGCTTGCAAATAGTGATATTTAATCAGTGCCATACACTAGTAAACAAAACTATCTAAATACATGAAACAATATGCAGGCAGAACTAAGCATTGCTCACAGCACATTTTTTTATGTGATGATAAATTCTTATTAAGCAAATGAGATCCACTAAATTCAAGTCCTATTCCTGAACAGAATCATTATAGAATTATTGACATTAGTGGGCTTGTTTTTTACATTATAATAAGGTATAGTATAGAAATTAATTTTATTTTAAAAGCAAAAAAAAGTAAAACAATGAAATTAATAAGAAGAACATAAATATTAATAACTGTTTTATATACCCAAAAAGACAGGATATTCAGAATTGAACAGAGCACTGTACAGCCTTATTTTTGCAAGGCTCGGTCAGTACTCTCAGGGAGTATGATCTGTAGACTGATGTTGCACTATGGGTTTATGAATCTTGATGGAAGTATATGCTACAGCAGTCTACCAGTTAAAGCCATATGTAAATTCATCAGTCTGATGGTTAAGCTAATTTAAACTAGCCATGTGTTTTGTCCCAGATTCTTATTCTAGGATCAAAATAGCACAACAGAGTGATTTACTGACATTTTTACCATTCTGCCTTTAAGTAAATCAGTAGAACTGAATTAGCTGTTTCACATTCACATACTTCAGGCTATAACAGCAACAAGGCAGAGATCAGTATACTGGGTAAGTCATGCTAGGCTGTGTGTGCGTGTGTATGCCCGCTTGTTTGTGTTTGTATGTGCGTGTATGCATATGTGCATGTAGTATGTGCAAGCTCATTTGCAGATGTGTGTGTGGAGGAAGTGTGTGTCTGTGTGTGTGTGTGTGTGTGTGTGTGTGTGTGTGTGTGTGTGTGTGTGTGTGTGTGTGTGTGTGTGTGTGTGTGTGTGTGCATGTCTGTGCCTAGGTTTCTATGCAATGGTAATGAATGGATTGGTAGAGAAAACACCTACATGGCTATTCAGACTGTACTAGGTATTTAATTTAGTTAGTTAGTTAGTTAGTTAGTTACTTAGTTAGTTAGTTTACATTTGTTTGCCAAGAAAGTTCGACTGGGCAAAGTCCATTTTCAGCAGAGAAATTTTAGAAATAAGAAAACTAATCACTAAAACATTTTTGCTTGATGCAACTCTTCAAAGTCCCTGAATGACTAGTTAGTTGTTAATAAACACAGCAATGCAGCACTATTAGAAGTACAGAGCTATTATCTATGACTCTAACTAAAGGTGTTGCTAATTAGTCACTATTTGTAGCTGTCTTTATAAGTATTTTTCTTAAACCCATACTAACAGAATGGAATATTTCTGTATGTAGTATGGCCAATGTTGAAGAAAGGATTTTATTTATTCATTGCTATCTGAAACTGTTAATGAGCTGGTTTACTAACCCTTTTCAGTCACAAACTGGACGCAGTGATTACAGATGTAAGTATAATTAAAGGCATTTAAATTACTTATACAGATTATTACAAATGATAGCTCATGGTTTCATGTAGATGAGACTACTCATGTAAGGATGTCTATCTTATCAATTAAACTACTATTGAAGATATTCCTTTCTGTCTTCTGTATACTACATTCTAATGAAATATGTATGGATTTCATATCCCACTTATGACATATAAATACTTCTATTTCCACTATTTTATAGCAGCATTTCTTAAGATTGATTTAGTCTACTGTCAGGAATAGAATGAAATGAATAAATGTAAAAGACTTCACATTCACGCTTGAATAATATTTCACAAGTATAACATCCAGACTCTAATATTTTTTTTTATTTACCCTACAGCAGATACTCTTTAAATTGTAAAATTTATGTTAACCAGCATAGAACACTGGCCTGTTTAGAACATTTGCATGCTCAGCCTAGGAACAAGCAAACAAAATAAATAAATACAATAATATAAAAACATAAAGTTTCATATAAATATTTAAATGTAAATATGCATGCCATGTTACATATATAAAATAAATAAAGCTGTTGAAAATTCAAATGATGAAATGGCAAATTGGTAGGGGAAAGAGAAATACTTATTGAAGTATAATGTATGTGTACTATGTAAATCATTCTCAGAAATTAAGAGTTAGAAATATATAGAGTATATATCTTTATATAATTAAAAACTGAAAGTTAGTAGTGGTAGTTTGATAGGAAGATTGTGGGTTTGGTCAGGTAACTGAAGCAATCCTTTAGTAAAAACAGGCTGCATCTTTGAAGACCAGTTATTTAAGTTCCTTTCTGAATATTGTGATGGGGGAGATTTTCTTAAGAGATATAAGAAGGAATTCCTAAATTTGTGTGCAAAGGATGGAGAAACTGCAACTAGTGCACTGAAGTTTTGTTTTTTGGTTCTGGTGGGAGATTATGTTCAGAGGCAGCCAGGGATCTAAGGTTGTAATATGAGGTTTGATGGAAATAGCCATCTGACAAAGAAAGATTAAGACAATATAGATTAGACTGAAAAGTAGGAACTCTAGTAAGAGCTTTATCCCATGAGTAATAAGAAGCCAGTGTGGTTTGGTAAGGACCAGACAGTGCTGCAGTGGCTTTTTTGAATCTGTGAAGAGTCTGCAGATGCTGTTTACTAAAATTTGTAAAGAAGAGAAGTTTCTCTTATTGGCAAACACCATCAGAAGAAACCTGTATTCAAGATGAGAAAGATATCCAAACATAACATAACATATATGTAAATGGTATTTAACATATTATTTGATATGTAAATATTATTAATTTAATTAATTACAGTTTTAACATGTGTACAATAAAATTAATTTGGAATTTTAATTAGTAAGTTAACATATTTATTATTTTTATTTAGCGCATTAAGAAATTGTGAGCAGCTTCACTTAGGCATTCTAAATTTGTATGATTGGCATGACATAACTGTAGGTATGCACGATCATTCTGTAAAATTTTTTTTTTAGTTCAAATTGTCTTGGCTCAAACATTAATTTTATTATGGCTATTTTATTGGGGATCAGCAGGTAGCACTAGATACATTTTCAGTGTGCTGTGAAGAAACTCTACATTTTTTTGTTTTACTAATAATAATGCATCGTGCTTTGCATCTCATAACAGTAGCACAAGGAGGAGCTCAAGACTTAATGCTGACAGTATATTATCTGTGTAAAATCAGGTCAAGCAGGTATTTTAGCAAGAGTTCATGCTGGCAATACATTCTTTGTTTATGGATTGTATCATTGATTTAATCTCGTACTGTCATATACTCTTGTCAGTTCCAGTATTGAATCTAGCAGATTTTAATGTTTATGTAGCGTATATGAAGTTTATAATGGTTGTTTTATTCTGTAGAAATTGTTCTTGTTTTTATACTTCTACTAAAGTTAGATCCGTATATTTAAAGTTTTACAGATATAGTTTTGGAATCTGTTAATGCTGGGGTCAAATCATCCAGGGTCACATTGGCTGGGATCAAAACGTCCTGTACCCTGTATTTCTGGAACTGTTTGACTTATAAATATGTAGGAGATTCATAAGTCTGGAATTTGTGGATACCTTGTAAGTCAGCCATAGATCACTTATCAAAACCAAAGAAAAAAACAGAAAAACCTAATAAATCCAAAAAGCGTACAAAGAACTGGAGTACCAAACAGCTTTAATCCTGGTACCTCGGCTTTTCGCCTTCAAGGGATATCAACATATCAAATTCTAAAGCTTAAATATACTAAACAATTAAACAATTGTGTTTCAAAATGTATCTATACATCCCACTTTTAAAGTGACCAGTGCACATTGTACATAAGCACATCCCTTAATCATGAAAAACTACAACATTTCCATTAAAACTTCAGCAGCAGCAAAATTACAACAACAAAATTACCATGAATTCTACAGCAATAACATCATCAAAAAAATCCAACCAAGTTACATAAAAAATACAACACCGCCCTCTCATAATGAACGAACTGGCTCCCCACTTAAGCACCTTGTTCAATAATAGCCTTGCATCAGGCTTTGTGCCCACTGAATGGAACTCAGCAAAAGTTATCCCACTGCACAAAGGGGGAGCCACCACTGATCCCGGGAACTCTCGACCTAGTAGCCTGACGAGCCAAGTCTGCAAGGCCATGGAACATATCATCATGGAACTCATAAACAAAGACATTGGTAACCTCCAGACTCTGGATCCCACCTAGTTTGGGTTTGTGAAAGGCAGATCATGCCTCCTGAACCTGATCAAATTCTTTGAGGCAGTCACCGAAGCCGTAGATGAGGGTAAGGTGGTTCACACAGCCTATCTTGACCTCGCCAAGACTTTCAACACCATCCCCCATTCTGGAATTATAGCTAAACTCACTAAACTAGGTATAAATCCCTACATCACAAGATGGGTTGCAAACTGGCTCACTGACAGAACCAACAATGTAAAAGTTGCAGACTCCAAATCTGACCTCAAAGCAGTGACAAGTGGAGTACCACAGGGTTCTGTCCTGGGACCTCTCCTGTTTTGTATCTACTTCTCTAAAGTACAGGCTAACACAGAAGGCCTCTGGCTAATGAAGTTCGCAGATGACTGCAAACTAGGAGCCGTAGTCAAGTCCCCAAATGATGTGAACATCCTACAGAAGGGTCTTGCTGAGACAGATGCCTGGTGTCAGAGCCATGGTCTCAAGCTCAATGCCAAAAAGTGCAGTGTCATCCTCTTTGGTAAAAACTCTGTACCAATGAACTACCACATAGGCAGCAACCTGCTCAACACCAAATGTGTGATAAGAGACCTTGGGACCCAGGTGGACAGTAGTCTCTCCTTTGATAGTCACATCGCCACAATAGTCAGAATGTCCTTCTACGTGGAACACCTCATCACGAAAAGGGTTCTCATCCAGGAAAAAAAGAGGCCATTGTTTCCCCTCTACTCGACACTCATTAGACCCAATGTAGAGTACAATGCCCCTTTTGGAATGTACCTCACAAGACATCTGCAGCAGCTGGAAAGGTCACAGAAGTACCTCGCAAAGAGGATTACTGGCCTCAAACAAATGCCCTACACTGACCGACTCAAAAAACTCCAGCTTTACTCCGTAGCATATCACCTACTCCGAGGTGATCTCTGCATAACATATAAAGCTGTGTCAAACCCAGAGCTGTTGGACATGCTACACCTAAAGAAATCCCAATCCCTATGAGCTACAAGCTCTAGGGAACTAAACCTTGTCACCACAATAAACAGGACATGCTGGAGGGATAGATTCCTGTCCCAAAGACTTCCCATACTCTGGAACAGGCTACCCATCTATGTCAAGCAAAGTTCTTCATTAGCATTCTTCAAGAAAAATCTTGATGAGTGGATGAGAAATAGGAAATACACCCAGGGGTCACTTCTGTGTCTCTGCTCGACAATGGCACAGGAAAATAACTTTCTTGGGTGGCATAAGCCAGGGAACCTTGTTGGCTAGTATTACGTAGGCCCTTGGGCCAATAGCCTAGTACCTGCCTATGAACCTATGTACTCATATGAAAAATACACACACACACACACACACACACACACACACACACACACACACACACACACACACACACACACACACACACACACACACACACACACACACACACACACACACACACACATTTATGGACATATTACCAGCGATCTATAGGAGACTGAGTTAGAGGGAAATGCTTTAAGTCACGCTACATAAGGTAGGTTTGTTAAACCTTGTATTCTTTTTGTAATGAACCTCTAAGGTTGTTCCAATTACTGCATATGCCTAATCAGGTACATACCAAAGGGAGCATTGTACTCTATGATTGGTCTGATATGGGCAAAATACAGTGGGATAATGACCTCTTTGGATGTAGATGCCATGCTCTTACTTATAAGTTGCTCAACATGAAAGGATTTCCTCACCACTTTGGCCACATGGTGGTTGAAGGTAAGGCTATTGTCTACATGCGTATCTAGATCCCTAACCACTGGGTCATCTCTTAGGGGTATATTATTGACATGGTAATTAGTCAGGATGGTTGACTTCCCAAAGGGTGCAATTATGCATTTCTTAGCATTGAGATTAAGACCATGGCTTTGGCACCATCTGTTAGTCAGAGATAGACCTTCTTGAAGAATGCTAGTGTCTACAGTAGAGTTGATGCTAACCCCCAGCTTGCAATCATTTGCAAACTTAGTCAGTCATAAACCTTCAGCATTTGCTTCCATTGCATTGAAATAGATGCCAAAAAGGATCAAGTCCAATACCGAGCCCTGGGGGGACTTTGCTAGTGACTGGCCAGTTGGAGGTGTTCTCACCTATTTTGACCTCTTGGATCCTATCAGTGAGCCAGTTGACTATCCAGCAGGTGATAAATGGGTTTATTCCTACATTAGTGAGCTTGTCTATAATGTCTGAGTGGGGTATTATATCAAAAGCCTTGGCCAGGTTAATGTAAGCTATGTGCACAGACTTACCTTCATCCAGGGCTTTAGTGACACTCTCAAAAAAGTCCACCAGTTTTAATAGGTATGACATTCCTTTAACAAAGCCAAACTGTGATGGGTCCAGTGTTTTCAGGTTACCTATGTCCTTATCATGTCCATGATGATTCTTTCCATGGCCTTACATATAAGGCTGGTAAGAAGTTTGCCAGAGTTATTAAACAGGCTCTACCCTTAACTAAGTGAAACTTATGCACGTCAAGTGTTTTATGATTTTTAATATCATAATTTATAATATGAGACATGTCCCCTGTTCCATGGTCTTGCAGATCAGACTCATTAGGCTAATGGATCTGTAGTTTTTGGATTCCATGGTGGAGATGCCCTTGTGAAGTGTCACCCCAGCTGCAGTGTGCCATACTTCAGGGACAAAGCTTAGAGTGAATAACTGTAGGAGTGGATTCACCAGTACATGTTTGCAATTTACAATTACAGCAGTGAGGAGATTGACAGGAAACATTTTCTTTTATTTTCAAAAGGTTTTAAATTCATCCCCTCTACAGGGGGTAATTTAGTGGACAGCTTAATAGACTTGAGGATTTTTCTACGGAAAAAGAATTTTAGATATTATGTTTCAGGGGCAACAGGATGGTGGTACTAATAGTGGTATTAGAAGACCTAGTACCTATAATCCCCCTATACACCCCCAGCTAAAAAATTTTGAAAGGGAGGTCAAAGAAGAAATCAGGAATGTTTACAGGGGTGGATGGCATGGTAAATTTAACATGACTAGAGAAGAAAAGGTACTTCTCAAATCCATTCAAGAAAATAGATACCTGAGGGTGATGCAACCCGATAAAGGTGGAGGGGTGGTCTTCATGGACAGTATTTTGTATTCCAGTAAGATGACGGATATGCTTAATGATACCGACAGGTACGTTAGGGTATCCAAGAATGAGATTAACTTAGCATACCGTAAGATTGATTTGGTTTTACAGGACATGCTGAATGACAATTTTATAAACCAGGACACTTTTAAGTATCTTAGTGTGGACAGACCCCGTATCCCTGTTAGTTTTGGGATACCCAAGGTACATAAAAGTGTGGAGGATCCACCCCTGAGACTCATTGTGGCAGCCAATGGCTCTAAAACCCATCCGTTGGCCACATTTTTGGATATAAAATTAAAATATATTTGGGTTAGGGCCAATGGTATACTTAAGGACTCCTGGGATGTGATTAAACCTGCTGCTGCTTACACCTACAGGCTAGTGTTTTATTATTACCTTCTGCCTCTTTGGGTGCCTGTTGTGGTTTTACTGGTTCTTGGTTCTGTGGCACCCTTTCCTTGGAGTTTTTGGATTACTTCCAGTACTAATGCTTTTCTTTAATCAGAAAAGTTGGTACTTACATATTATAGGTTCATAGGTTCATAGGTTCATACTAAGCTATCTGTTTGCTGTGCCTCTGTTGAGCAGTGACACTGATTTCCAACCTGCGATAATTTGTTATGTTTTTGGGAAAGTATGTATGTTAACCTGCATAACCTGCAAAGGGTTATCTAAACTGTCTGTTATGTTGTTGCAAAAGTATGTATGTTATCCTGAAAAGGGTTGTCTCAAGTGTTAAGTAGTATTCTGTGATATTGTTTACGGCGTTGGAAGAGGAATAACAGCCAAATTCTTCTTCGTGGGAAAAGTGGTTGCGATAATACCTAAATTTCTTTCAAAATTTAGGTTAGCTGGGTAAAATTTACTAGGCATAAGCATACTGTAACAGCTGTTAGTTAAATAACACGCTTATAAACTCAATATAGTTCTGTGAATTGCGCAAGTTAAGAGTGCTTAAGGTTCACTGCATCAGCTTACCTAGTAAGTACACACTAGTTTTGAAATAACCTGAATGAACATCCATAAGTCGTCAGACATTTGCACAATCTTAAAGAAAATGCTCCTACTTTCAGCAAGCATATTCAGGTTAACTAAATATCTCCCTTGAAAAATATGGGCAAAGTTAAACTGTTTTCTCCTGCTGTACACTTGGACCATCTCTGGTCAAATATCAAGTTTATTCTTAAGACATAGTGCCTTCCGTCGCCTGAAAAGGGTTGTCTAAAGTGTTTATGCTGTAGCAAAGGTATGTATGTTACCTGAAAAGGGTTTTCTAAAGTGTTTAGTATTCTGTGACATTGTTTATAATATTGGAAGAGGAATAACAGCCAAATTCCTGTTTGTCGGAAATGTGGTTGCGATAATACGTAAGTACCGAAAAGTTTTGTTTGACTGCATTCATTTTTGTGGTATGATAACTAAAAATGCAATACATTTTACTAAGTTCTCATATTGAGAAAATTAGGGCCAGGTGTGTTACATCTGAGTATGGAAGTGGTGTGCTAAAAAAGGGTAGGCAATTTCTTTCATTAATTTAACAAAAAGAAAATTAAGTGTGATACTAAGATCAGAGTCTCAATTCTTGTGCCCAGGGGTGAAATCAAATTCGGCATTAGTCTCTGCAAACTGCTGCAGATATTTAAATAAATTTCTCAGAAATGCTTCCTTTTACAGATGCTTATACTTCAAGTAGATTTCAATACAAGCTGCATTTAATCTCAACTTCATGAAACGTTAATGTTGACCGTTTACCAGGTTCACAGAGTTCAACAGAGAGACAGATGAAAAAAAGTTATATGTGAGTCATGTAGAAAGTAGTCACTTTGCAGAAAAATTTCACAGATGGCAGATATTCCTTAGAAATACATATGATAGCTTGATTCAAATAGATCGGGCTTGACTCATGGGAGTGAGCAGTTAACAATAAATATTGCAGCTATGTACGAGATTAGCTTGTTGGTTAAACAGCAGCTTTTGACATCAGACAGTAGTTTTGTTTTCTTTTCTTCATTTTAATATATAAATGTCGGCGATATTGTACTTGAGGGCCTCACCACTTCATTTTGCACAGAAGTGGGTGTATCGCGAATTGAGTGGCAGATGCGGTGGACCCGGGCCTTGCAATAGTCTGTAAATTATCAAAAACTGGCCTGTGACAATTGGCAGCCGCTAGTTAATAAGCTACCGAGTGTTTCAGTTTTTGTTTCAAAATATTATCTACTTTTCCAAGTAGATTGTAAGTAGTGATGACACATAACTGGTACAAAACTGTTCATTAAAATATTAATGAAACTTGAGTTTGAACACCCGAACAGAACGTCATACCCAAACTGGTTGTTACAGCCTGCTCCGCCCACAAAATATTCTTTGCCCGTTGCAACAGGGTGACAGTTCGTGGATTCCTGGCCTTCTGGCTTTGTTTAAGAATAGGCGCAAAATTGCACGGACTGCAGCCAAAAGTTGGGGTACCAAATGCAGCACGGCCTTGTGTTTGGCATTTTCTGATAGCAAGCGTCAAACCTGGTCTTGGGTTTTTGTATCGTAGACCAACGTAGCAGTTTTATTAGCATGGAAATGTTAATTTTTTACTGATTTTAGCCATATTTATTAAAAGCACGCTTCCAGTATAATATTTAACCATATTACGTTTTGCCCCTGCCCTCTCCCAGCCAAGTATATACACCTTTATTCTGTATTTCTACTGAAATGCTTAATCTTAAGAAACCCAAGCCAACTTCCTCTCGCCAATAAAATCTAGGTATAACTTATTCAGAATAAGCGCAGATGTAATCATTTTTTTGCGATATTGTACTTGTAAGGACTCCCCTTGTGAAAGTATTGTTTTCTTTTTACATTTTGTTGTACATTCAGAGGGAAAGCATATTCATGAATGACATATCACAGGGGTGGGTTTTGGGTGGCGCTTGCTACTGCGCATCTCTAGAGGCCCTCAAGTACAATATCGCCTAAATGTCTTCTGATATTAATAACACTATACGTTGTTGTTTTATGAGATTCTCTTTCAGTCAGTAGTTTGTGGAAGGAATATGTTGCCCTTGCTATGATACCAGTATATTCCAATGGGATATGTCACAAAAATCCTTCAGAAAGGATTTCTGTTCCTTTTGCTGTAACCCCCATAAGCAACCTGTCATTGGACACACATTTAATTCTACAAATCTAGCAGTATGTTTTTCTAACCATACTTCAAGTGACAGTCATTTTTGGCAAGAATTATCCCAGTGCTTTTGTGCTATTGCAGTGACAAGACAGATATCTTACAGGATTTAGAATTGTCAGAGGAGTGAAAATATTGATATTTGACATGATATGTAGATACATTTTCTATTATTTGATATGTATCTGTTAGCATTTACATAAATAATGATGTTAACTTATAATAATTTTTAGTACTTATGTATTATTGCAACCAGATTTTCACAGCTGCGAAATTTACATGCTGGAATGAAATCAAGTGCGGGGAAACACACTAAGGTGTTATTTTGACATAGGTTCATAGGTGTTTACTAGGCTAATCACCACAAGGGTCTTTTTAAGACTAGACATGCGTTCCAAATCTCTGACAAGTTCTGATACCCTTGATAAGTGTAAGCAGAAGCCTGGGAGATGAACCATTTACAGGTTACCTGCGTCAATTAGAGATATAGATGCCAAACCAGGCATGAATTTCTGGTTTCCCATCCTAATGTATAAGTTGCACTTAAATTAGGTTAGGGAGGAACTCTGTTTCACATGGATGGGGAGCCTGTTCCATAGATGGGGTAGTCCCTGACATACATACCTGTCTGTTCATCAGGTCCTATTTATATCACAAGCAAGGTTTAAGTCTTTAGAAAGGGTAATTCTGGTATGCAGGAGGTCCATCAGAGTGGGATCTGACAATGTCCTGTATACTAGGCATAGATCTCCTCCAGAAGCCTATAATGTTTTTGCACATGTTCATATTATTTACCTAAAGAGCGCATGTTACAATTTTTCTGTTTCATATTTTCATCATTGTTTGTGTTATTGCCATATTTTTGTATGACAGTAGCTAGCAATTTCACGTACATACCTCTCAACCACTTAGAGCAAAACATGTGGACAAAGCCACAAATAATGGGGGGACAAAGACCCAAAATAGGGATAGCCTCTAAACATTGTGCTTACAAACTTATAACATTAAAAAAATAACGGGGTTTGTGTCAGAATGAATTTTCTGAAGGTATGAAGTCTGAAACTCAAATATATGTCATTATCTTCTGACTTTAGTCTTTAACGACTTGCCAATGATTTTCCAGAAAACCACAATTTTATGAAAAACAGACTAAAATCTGGACATTCTGTGAAAATTTGTACAGTTGGGAGTTATGCTCAAGTAGTATATTTTATGAGAGCTATCATATTTATAGGTAATAACAGACAGAGGTGTAGGTAGCTATTTTTGAGCCCTGTGTTATCCTCCCAGTCTAGCATTCCACTCAACTTTAACCTGAATAAAAAAAAAAAAAAAAAAAAATCTCTCCATTTGTGGGAAATTGCTTCCAGTGTTTAGGCCACACACAGTATGAGACAGATTTTCAGTTCTGATTAAGGCTAAACAACACACCTGATGCACTTCTAATAGGTGACTCTATCGTCAGGCACACTGACATCCCGCTCACCAGGTTGAACAAGAAGAAGGTCACGGTGAGCTGCCTGTCAGGCGCTAGGATCCGCCACATAACACAAGCACTCAGGTCACTCCAAGGCAAGTACAAATATGACTCAGTCATTGTCCATGCTGGTGTGAATGACCTGAGACATACCTCCCTGGACTACATGAAAAGAGACATAGAGGAGCTCTCTGAGCATGTAGCCCAGGCCGGTATGACCCTGACCTTGAGTAGCATCTTACCCTCACCAAGAATGATGCAACAATATGAAGACAAGATGATCAATTTCAACAATTGGCTTAAGTATTGGTGTCATTCAAAGGGGATCCAATGCCTGTCAGCCTGAGATGACATGCTCGACAAGCCACAATGCTTCTCTTGGGACGGCTTGCACCTGTCACCCCTGGGCTTTCAGATATTGGCAATGGCTCTTGCTACCCCCATAGTGCCTTTTTAGGCAAGGCTCAAAAGACAAACCCACCTCCATAGGTATCACAAGGGATAAGAAACTAAGAGTAATGCTACTCAACGCCAGAAGTCTAAACCTGAAGATGCACGCACTCGAAACTCTCCTTAGCATGGAAAACATCAATATCTGTGCAGTAACAGAAACCTGGTTCAAGGCTCCCAAGAGCACCCCAGCACTACCAGGTTATACCTCATACCATGCTTTTCGGCCCCAAAACTTGGACTGAACCACAAAAGGAGGGGGAGTATCAATATTCGTCAAAGATACCCACACCTCCAGGTTGGTGGCACAGCACGAAGCATCAGAGACTATCCATGAGCAACTAACAGTGGGTAAAACTGCCTTCCAGTTTATAGCCTGCTACAGACCACCCTCCCAAACCCAGTAACCCCACTCGGCCTTCCTGAGAACACTGGAAAATATGAAGGTCTCTCCAAACACCATTATATTGGGCGACTTCAACTACCCAAACATAGACTGGGAGCATTACTATAGCTCCAACACCCTAGCCCAAAGGTTCCTAAAATTTATAAACTCAAATGCTATGGAACAACTTGTTACCACTTCCACAAGAGGGGAAAACATACTGGACTTGATCATCACCAACATGGGGACTCTATGCTCCTGACCAGAAGTGTATCCCTCACTGGTAAGATCAGACAATAAACTAATCTCACTGGATATTCACATCCCGACCCCACCCCCTGCCCAGAAAACCACAGTGAAAAACTTCTCTAAAGCAAATTTCCCACTCTTCAAAACCGAGGTGGAATCCTTCAAAGCCCCCGGGCCTGTGGAAAATATGGCCCAGACTGCAGAATCCTTTAAAAATGCATTCTATGAACACCTTCAGGAATGCATGGATCATGCAATCTCAAATAAAACCAAGACCCAATCCTCCAAAGGCAGACGTCCTGTCTGGTGGACCCCAGCCATAAACAAACTATACAATAGAAGGAGGAAGCTACTACATGATAGAGCAAAATCCCAAAAAGGGAAGGCATCTCTGATCAGTATTAGCAAAAAACTACGGGCAGTCATAAGATTGTCTAAGGCCAGCTTCGAGAGAAAAATTGCACAGGACACTAAGTATAATCACAAGGCTTTCTTTAGTTATGTTAGGAACCTGGGTGGGAATTCCCAGATATGCTCCAAATTAGTCCAAAATGACAAAAAATACACCAAACCCACAGACATTGCCAACATCCTAGCTGACAGGTTCAGCGCAAACTCCCCCCTCCCACCAAAAGGGCAAATATCTATCCCAGCAGAGTGCTGCCCCCCTGACATCTCAGATGCTCAGGTAAGAGCCGCCCTCTCCAAAGCAAAAAACACAGCATCAATGGGGCCAGACGGTGTCCCGGGCTGCATCCTACATGAACTCCAAGAAGAGCTAAACCCAAACATAAAACTACTGTTCAATCTCAGCCTTACTACAGGATATGTACCCAAAGAGTGGCATACAGCAACAGTGGTCCCTCTCCTCAAAGGTGGTGCCTCAACTGATCCTGGAAACTATTGCCCCATAAGCCTGACTAGCTTGGTCTGCAAAGCTATGGAAAGGATCATCATGGACCTCATAAATAAAGATATTGGGGGACCTACAGACACTGGATCCTACCCATTCGGCTTTGTTAAGGGCAGATCCTGCCTCTTAAACCTGGATGATTTCTTTGAAACAGTCACCAAGGCCATTGACGAGGGGAAGGTGGTCCACACAGCCGATCTGGACCTCGCAAAAGCCTTTGATACAATACCCCACTCAGGCATTATAGATAAGCTCACCAGCTTAAATATAAACCCCTATGTCACTAGATGGGTTGCAAACTGGCTCAAGGACAGAACACACATGGTTAAATTGCTGGAGCCATGTCAGACTCCAAACCAGTTACAAGTGGCGTCCCACAAGGCTCAGTCCTGGGACCTCTCTTGTTCGGTATATATTTCTCGGAGGTGCAGGCCAACACGGAAGGACTGTGGCTGACCAAGTTCGCAGATGACTGCAAACTGGGCGCCATAATTGACTCTCCAGCTGACACAAGCATCCTCCAAAAGGGCCTCATAGAAACAGACAACTGGTGCCAGAGCCATGGCCTCAAGCTAAATGCCAAAAAGTGTATAGTCATCCCCTTTGGCAAAAACAAAGTGCCCACAAATTACCACATAGGTGGTAATCCATTAAGTACAGAAGAAGTAATTAGGGACCTGGGGACCCAAGTTGATAGCAATCTCTCATTTGACAACCATGTGGCCAAAGTGGTTAGAAAAACATTTTATATAGCCCACCTAATCATGAAGGGATTCACATCTAGATCAGAGGAGGTCATTGTGCCTCTTTACTCATCCCTCATCAGGCCCATAATTGAGTACAATGCCCCTTTTGGAATGTACCTTACCAGACACCTGCAGCAACTGGAAAGACCCCAAAAGTACCTCACCAAGAGGATCAAAGGGCTCAAACAGATGCCATATGCTGCCCGGTTAAAGAAACTCCAGCTCTACTCAGTGGCATTCCGCCTGCTCACAGGCGATCTGTGCCTGACGTATAAAGCCATGTCCAACCCGGAATTAATGGACATACTGCACCTCAGAAAATCCAAATCCCATCGAGCTACATGCTCGAGAGACTTGATCCTCAGCACTGAAATAAATAGGACATGGTGGAGGGACAGAATCATAACCCAGAGGCTCCCTTCACTCTAGAATAAAATCCCAGTCCAGGTTAGGCAGAGTCCCTCATTGACTCTCTTCAAGAGGAATCTTGATGAGTGGATAGGAGATCGTAGGCTTACCCCGGGTATCACTTCTGTGTCACTGTTAGACAGAGGCACAGTATACTAACCTTGAAAAAGGGCATAGCAAAATTAATTTAAAATGGGTGGCGAAAGCCAAACACTCTGGCTAGGCTTATAAATGTCCTAGGGCAGATAGTCTAGTATGAACCTATGAACCTATGATTGCAAATGCAGTACTGGCATTCAGTGCAAGTAACACACTGAGCTCTGACCAGGATCTGCAGATCATGCTCCCTAATACTTTATAACCAGGGTAGCTTCCCCCTTTGCCCCACCATAGGTGTACTACTGACAACAGCTCAGTACTTACTAGGAGATCAAAAAGAAAGTAATACAGTTTGTATGCTGGTGAACACTGATTTCATTCATTTATTTGAATTTATTTTATTAATTTGTTGGCTGGTAAGCCCACCTTAAACAAATGCTTATTCACTGCTCATCTGTGAGATCTACTCAAGTAAGTATTTCAGAGTGGCAAGTCTATTTACCATATATACTTGCTAATGAAAAATAAGTTTGGCTTACATTCAGGAAGAGAAACAAATGTGCAGTTTTTCTTCCTGGTTTGCATGCATTGCACAGGCATGCTTCAATTGTCAGGGCCTCTGAGTTACTCACAAAAGGAATAATTTCACTGTAAGGAAGGAATGCTGATAAGAAGAACACGCACATGGAAATGCTTTTCGTAAACTCTTTATTTGTAAAACTTTGTAAACAGACTTGAAAGGAAACTTTTGTAAGACAAACTTGCGGTAAGTAATGCCTTGCAAAAGTGAAGGTGTTTGATGTTGACAGGTGATAATGGGGTCATTTTTGAATGGAGAAGTTGCCAGCAGTGGGTTGGTTTTGGGTGGTTGATGGTGGCATCCTCAGACAAACTGAGATTGTACTTCAGTGTTTCTTGATTGTATTAGGGCTAAAATGATGTGGATTGCTAACTTGCTGGTTTTGTCTTTTGTGTGGGGGAAAGTTCTCACAAGTTGCAGTCGGTACTGCTTCAAAGCAGGCTTTTTCTGGGCAAGCTGGGTTTCACATGAGATGCTGCCGCATAAAAAGCATCACTAAGTTTTTCATTTTTATTGATAACCCTGTATAAAAGACCCTTCATTGTGAAAGAAAACACATTGTAAGGCATTTTTAAAACATTAACGGTCAGATTTCAAAATTGGGAAGCAACCAGTATTACCGTGAAAATCTGGTTGAGATAATATGTAAGTACCTAATTTTTTAACCTTGTCACTTTTAAGTGAACCATACCTCTATAAGTCTATTCTTTCAAATGAACTCACACTTGTGAAGCTATTTATCTTCAGAGTACTTTATTTCAGTTAAAGGAAACCCTCCCTCATACTGAATTTGGGAATGCCTCTACAAGTCCATTCCTTCAAATGAGCTCACATTTGTGAAGCTGTTTATCTTCAGAGTAGGTTTTCAGATAAAGGGGAGAAGAAACCCTCCCACATACTAAACTTGGGGTGGTTGCCTCCCCCACATAAAAATTAGTGTGTGCTACAGTGTGCTTAGTGAAACTGACTTGTATAGTGGTCATTCAGTGAAAAGCACCTTGTTTGCAAAACTGGCCTGTATAAAGTCAAAGCAAACTTTACTATCATACAGATCAACACAGAAGAAAAAGTGTGCATCACTGCACAAAATTTCAATACTCAGGCTTGTACCATATGTATGTCAGTTTACTAAATAATTTAAACTACTAAAAAAAGAAATAAAAAAATACCAAAAATAAGTAAAGTAAAAAAATGAAAGCTTTTTATAGCAGAAAGAAAACAAACACATACAAAAACAACAACAGGAACAGATTCAGTAGAAATATAAGTATTTGTAAAAACAGTACTATAAATAAACAAAGAGGCACACATATAAAAACTTATCCACCACCAATACATGCCATAAAACTACAGTTCACAGTTTTCATAGTGAAGACAAAGACATATGAATAGTGGTCGTTAAATTAAAAGCATTGTGTTTGTATTGTGGTTTTAGGCTCATAGGAGAATAGATGGCTATCACCCCTAATTGGCCATTCTAAGCTTAGTCATGTCACCCATTTATGATCTAGGTTTGTCATCCAATAGGAGTTAAACTATTCTTTCCATAATTTTATTAAAATAATTTTCATTGTTAAAGGATTAATTGTGAGTTATGCACCTACATTTTATTAGGGGACTCTGCTATAAGCCACTTCTCTTAAGCAATGCCTCTGTCCATCTCCCATTAAAAGGTCGGTTATGGGGTAAGTTTCCTGTTTCCCTTCCACTCAACAAAATTATGCTTTCATAAGGACGTGGATGAGCTTTGGTTTCCATGAATGGGAAGTCTGTTTCAGAGCACTGCCATCCTCTGAGATATCTACCTGCCCCTCCAAACCATTTTGTTTATGTTTCAGAAGAGGGATAGGTCCCTGGACAATATGTCCCTAGTACCATTAGACTTGCACATGTGGAGTAGGTCCAAACGTACTGGGTCTGAGGATGCTTTATAAGCAGGCATAGGTCAACTCTTAGCAGTCTTTATGAGACCGAATGTAGTGATAGGGCTTTGAGGCAGTCCATGTAGTACACATTCTTTAGCCCCACTATTCTTTTTGTAAGAAATATCTGTGGTCACTCTAGTTGTTGCAAAAGTCTGGAAAGATACATACCAAAGGGGGCATTGTACTTAATGATGAGCCTAATGGGGGATGAATGATGTGGGACAATGAAAGCTATCCCTCTACTGATAAGAATGACTTCCTTACAACTGTGGAGACATGCTTGTTGAATGCTAGATTAATATCTACATTTGCTAATACATCCCTAGCTACTGTTTCTACTGTTAAGGTATATTGTCAGTGTGATAGTTCCCTGGAACATTGGTTTTCCAAAGGGCACAATGATGCACTTTTTGTCATTTAGCTTCAGTCCATGACTCTGCCACCAGTTATCTGTGCGGGACAAACCTTCCTGTAGAATTACTGAGCCCTTGTGGAATTGAATGACTGCTCCCAGCTTGCAGTTATCTGCAAACTGGGTCAACCTTAGACCCTTGATATTTCTTTGACTTCAGATAAATTGCTCTGATGGCTTAGTGGTTAACTGCTGTGACTATAGGTATAAATAGGAGTGGCCCCAGCACAGAGTCCTGCAGGACCCATAGGTGGCTTCCCCTATCCTAACTTCCTGTGTCTTATCTGTGAGACTGAAGTTTTTCCTAATTTAGTAAGGTTTTCAACAATGTCTAAGAGCGTGTTAAAGGAGTATTATCTCAAGGGATTTGGCCAGGTCAAGGCAGGCAAAGTGTACTCCCTTGCATTCATCCATTACTTTTGTGAAAAAGTCCACTAAGTTAAGTAGGCATGATCTACCTTTGACAAAACTAAACTGAGAAGGGTTTTTGGGAGGTTTCCTATGTCCTTTAGTGATTAATTCCATGTAAGAAATCCAATGGTTTTACATGTGAAACTGGTCAGATGTATGGATCAGTAATTGCTCAGGCTGGTGGTTGACCCTCCCTTATGCAGGAGTATGACTGTTGCTGTCCTCCATTTACTTGGTACACAGCCAGTTTGGAGGCTGAGGTTGAACAGTGTTTTAGTAGCTTAGAAATACCCTGGTCCATGCTATCCAGGAAGCATCCTGAGATGTGTCAGAGCCCATAGATGCCATATTTTTGGCCCTTTTAGTGTGCCTCCTAGACTTGGTCTTGCATGATACCTGGAGGGATACTGATTGCTGATATTTCTTATGATATTCAAGAGTGAAAAATGGGTGAAGTTTGAGAGAATTTATCAGCCAGTACGTTTGCTATATCCACAGCTTCAGTAGAGGAGGTTCCATTTACAATCAGCTCAGCACATTTTTGTATATTGTCTTTGAGATTTTGGATATAGGTGTAGAAGACCTTGTGGTTGTTTTTAGCCTGGGTGGTTATTGTTTCTCAGATATGACCATAATGGTTTAATTTAGGTTCCCAAGTTGCTTGTTTAATGTAATGATTGAATCCCTATTCTGCTGGGTATCGCTTGATTTATTATTGGCAATCATTTTCTTTCTCTTGTTATACAGCATATGTTTGTATCTATCTATATATATATATATATATATATATATATATATATATATGTTGTGATTCCACCAGGTTGGTTTGTTTTTAGGATTTGTCCTCCTCTTGCTTCTTCTGGATAGAGCTTTATTTTAAATTTCTCCAAATCTTTTGGGTTTCTAATATCGTTATGGGAATGGACCCCATTCCTAAGTCAAAGTACGATTAAAGTTCATTAAATTAGTATTCTTTCACTTTTTGTTGTTAGCCAGTAGTGCTCTTCACAGCACCTGCAATGTGCCAAGTAATGTCTCCTTCTGCAACTCGTATGGTGTTACATGTATTGGTAGCATATCTAAATACGATTGTAGATTCCTTTTTATAAGCCTCATTGCATCTACTACTGTTGGCACTATCTGGGCATCTTTCTTCCACATTACTCTTATTTCAGTTTGCAAACCCTGATATTTTATAACTTTGTGTCTCTCTCTGTATGCAGGACACTGTAGTCACTGGATGTGGCAATTTCAATGATCAATGCTACTATTGCCTTCTTTTCTTGGACCCCATCTGGTTTTCTTGCAGCTATCATTTGAACTTTTGGTAATAGGTGATCCCATGTGATGTACCCTTTATCATTTTCTATGATGCTTTGTGGCTCATGCCTCCATTGTTTTTCAGCCACTTTAATACCATAATGTTTGCACAATCCTCAGTGCAACAGTCTTGCTACATATGTCTTTCAGTATATAGTCCTTCTGGCTTTAGTATATCACAAACAACAACAAGATGTGCAACTGTTTCCAATTCAGTTTTACAAAACCTACATTTGTCTGTTTCTCCCACATGTTCAATGGACTTTGTAAACAAGTGTGTACGTAGCCCACTGTCTTGGCCCACCAATATTAACCTTTCACCTCTTGGTTTGAATTCACCTCTACTTAACCATTCCTGTGTTCATTCCTGATCAACATGAGGTTCTTCCAGAAGTTTGCTATACTTGCAACTATATTTATGCATTTTCCACATTTCTTGCCTTCTCATCTGGTCCTTCACCTTATATTCTTTCTTTTGTTTTTTGGCACTTTCAGTTGCTGCCTGATTTTTATCTACTTCTGGTTTGATTTCCATTCTTGCTTGATGCCAGTATGCTTCTGCTAGATTAAGCAGACAAGTCATCTTAGATTTATTCTCCTCATGTTTCAAAACTTTCACTACATTTGTGTCTTGTGAGGTCGGCAGATATGTGTGGAGTCCCAAGATTGCAGATCTGTACATGTACTCAGTTTCAAGGAGGTCCACACCTTCTTCAGACCAGGTAATAAATAATGTTGGTATGTACTGATTTTATAGATCATTTGGTGAGCATAAAGCATCCTTCTTGTTTTAATATCTAATCTATCCAACACATTTTGGGGCCAATCAATCACTTCAAAACTGTAACTTAGGACAGGAAGAGCAAATTGGTTTATAGCTTGGATTTTGTTCCTAGATGTCAATGCTGTTTTCAGGATTAATTTAAGTCTTCTATAGTATTCTTTACTAAGTTTTATTCACATCTGTTCATGTTTTATTGTTGATCCTTCATCAGTTCCCAAATATTTATACACTCCCTCTTGCTCTTTTACTTTTATATCACATTCTTGTCCCAAACTGATGTTTTCCTGGTGCTGCAGTTTTTCTGCTTTAAAGGTTGTTTTTGCACATTTATCAAGGCAAAATGACATTCTAATATCATCTGAAAAGTTTTGACAACCTGCAGCTGTGCTTTCCCTTCCTCATCTGATGAACTATACAGTTTTAAATCATCAACAAAGAGAAGATGAGAAATCTTTAGACTTTGTTGTTTTCTAGGAGCCAAATTATAGCCATGGCCTAAGCTGTTAAGTAGACAGCTTAATGGGTTTAGAGCAAGGTTTATCTCTAGGATAATAATTTGTCCTTTTATCATGACTTAATTGCAAAGTGGTCTGCTACTGTTTCATGGTCACTGTATTATAGTCGATCAGTGTAGGGTGTATCTTATACATTTTTAAGAACTCTTTTATCCATGAATGTGGGATCCTATCAAATGTTTTTTTGCAGTCAGTCCATGCCATACTTAGATTCTTCCCCTTTATACAGTTCTCCACTATGACTTTATTTAACAAAAAATGATCCTTTGTTCCATATGACTTTCTTTTATTGCCCTTTTGTTCTGCTACCATAATTGAGCTTTCTTCTAAATGACTATAAACTCTGTCAGTATCAATTCCCATGTATAGTTTATACATCGTCAGAAGGCAAGTTATTAGTCTATAATTTTTGGGGTAGCTTGCAAATTCACTCTTAAGTAGGAGCACTGTTTTACCTGTTGTTAGCCAGGTTGGTGTCTGTTTGGAGTGCGCATACAAATAGTGCTTACTTATGTCTAAATCATTGTGCAAAGATGTTAGCACTTTTAACCAAATTTAGGTATTGCATCTGGGCCTGTGGTTTTCCAATTAGAGGATTTTCTTAACTTTGTTTCAATCTCTCTGGCTGTTACTTCTTCCCATTTCATATCCTGTACATTTAAACTTCTTATTCTTTCTTTTACTTCTTTTATCCATTTAGCATCTTTGTTATGTTCCACAGGCTCTTCATAGATACTTCTCCAAAATGCATCTATTTCTTTTTTTTTTGGCATTCTTTCAATTCCTTTTACCTTGCTTTACAATTCTATATAAAACTTTTTGGGTCATCAATAAATTGCTTATTTTGTACTTTTCCCTTATATTTATCTGTGTATCTTCTAAGTTTTTCTGCCTGTGCTGAAATTTGTAGTTTGCTATTTGCGATAGTGCATGATAGATCCTGGTCTGTTCTAATACTGCCCATTGCTTTTATCACATCTGTCTATTTTAGTGTTGTTGTTGATCTATTCCCTCTTCTATAATCTTCTAACAGTAACACTTCTTGTCTTAATTGCTTTATAGTTTTCTGTATTTATTCGATGTCTCCCCTTCCTTTCTCTCACTACCCTGTGATCTTATGGTAGAACTTTATCAGTTATTAATTTAGCAGCACAGTAGTACATCCTGTTTACTTCTGTTATATCACATGGATCTCTATGGACAGTCCTAATTACTGTGTTCATTTGTTTTATCAGACTTCTTACTTTTGGGGTTTTATTGACCTTCTGCAGTTAATTTCTTTTGTTGATCTTTATCTTTCTATGCCTGTTACATCAAGCAACTCTTCTCTTAGTTCATTTTCTTCCAAACTGAAGGCACATCCCTTGTTTCCATTTCATGTGGCATTCTATAGAAAGTTCTATAGCATCTTCCTGTGGCACGTTCTCTTCATGTCATGTGGGAACTCACTGGCCTATCACTCCTAAACATTGACTGCATCAGAGTTTCCAGTTTCCTGTTCTTTCCATTGCTGTCTAGCTTCAAGTGAATGTTTATACTGGTTTCCTGTGGAAGGCACCAAAATATCTTCATATGGCATCTGACCAATTGCTTCCTCTTCCAGTGGTTTCCCCTTAATTTGGATATCCATTGCCCTATCCTGTTGTGGTGCTTTCTGCATTAGGATTTTCTACACTGAATCCATAACCTCAGTTTCTATTTCTTTAACCTCTCCATTACTAATCTCCTTTTCTGCTTTTCCTTTTTGTCTTCTTATTTTTTGTAGTGTAAAGTTTTCCATATCTGGATTCCTTTGCCTGTATTTCTCTTCAAATATCTCTGTTGCTGCTCTTTTTATTTCTGTTAGCTTTGCTTTCTCCTTTGCATAAATATTACACCATATTAAATCTCCTTTTCTTTCCCATGTCCATATTTCTTCTTCAGATGTCTCCTGATCTTCCTGCTTCTCTTTACTTTTGGGATTCACTCCATCATGCTGTGATATAATCTGTGTTAGACCTTCTGCATTAAACCCTTAACGTCGCAGGCACTCCATAACTTCAACTTCTATTTCTTTAACTTCTACATTACTAATCTTCTTTTCTACATTCCATCTTTGTGATATTATTTTTGGTATGGCGGTAGCATTGTTACCTCACAGCAAGAGGTTCTCCTGTTCGATTCTTGGCATGGCTTGGGAGTGCCTTCTGTGTGGAGTCTGCATGTCCTCCCCGTGGTTGGGTAGCATTTGAAAGACATGCATGCGTAAATGGGCATGCCTTTGTTGAAGGTTGGGCATCAAGCTGGCACCTCAGCGTTTCGTAAAAATCTACTGCCAATCATTAGTGGACCGGAGTTCCATTGTGGCGACCCCTTACTGGGAAAAAGCCGAAAGACAAATAACAATTGTGACATTTTCCATATCTGGATGCCTGTATTTCTCTTCGAATCTTTTGGGCTACCTTCTTTGTATTGTATTCTGATTAATTTAGCTTTCTCCTTTGCATAAATATTGCACCAAATCAAATCTCTCTTTCTTTCCCATGCCATATTTATTTTTTATACTTTTCAAAAATATCTAGGTTTTGTTGTTTACATTTTTGCACTTCTTTAGTTGCTTCTTTTTCCAAACAGATCAAAGTTTCTTGATCTATGTACTGTTTTTCAAAAATCTGTTGTATTAATGAATGCAAATTTTCATTTGAAGCTTCTGACAGTTTTCCTGTGGAAGTATTTTTCTTTTCTCTAATTTATCTCTTAATCTTTTTGTAAATCCTCTGTCTGGAAACTCTGGGCTTTTTGCATAATATTAACAATACAGAATTTCTTTCTTATCCTCAATAGTCCACTCAGTCGTCTTTATGGCTCTTCTTTGGACTATCAGTTTTTCTGATTTTTTTGGACTGCTACTTCCTTCTACAACAGGCCATCCTCCCCCTGTGCCTGGCCTGACCTCATTGTAGGAATGTTTCCATATTTTGAGGATTCTGCACTGTCATTTTTTCCAGTCCTGGCACCATTGCGCCTACTAGAATTGGGCATTTTTTTTATCCTGGGTCTTGTGCTCGCAGCTATCTTTTTTAGTTTTTGATTTACTTTGGTCCATGATATGTGCTATGTAAATACAGTCTATATATCAGTGTCACCTTGGTGAGATTGTGTGAAAAACAGGGCCTACCTCATGAAGGTACTCACCAAGACTTAAGAATTAATTCAGTTTCAGCACTAGTGCTCTCCTTTGCTTGCTGACTTTCATCTCTCCATTTGGACCCCTCTTTCTATGCAGCTGTATACATGTTGATGTAAGTTGATGGTGTATGTTCCTTCATAAACAGAAGTGTCTACTGGGTTTGGGGTAACTAGTCGGGGTACTACTTGTAATTAGCAAATTTTCTTTGGAGAAGGTTCTAAAAGAACTATGATGCCTGGAGGTCTCAGATTTATTTTGAGGGATACAGCTTTGTGGTTGGACCTGATTTCTGATTAATTTATACTCAGGATGGAGCATAATTCATCCATATTAGTGAGGATATGGTCAAGGATGTTATTTTCCCTGATGTATACTATGACTAGTTGTTCTAGTTTGTTTATATTGGCAAAGTCCAGGATTCTCTGAGCTTTCACACTAGTCATTCAATGAAAATCACCTTGCTTGTAAAAACTGACTGAAAAACACCTTGTTTGTAAAACCAGCTTACATAGTGGTCATTCACTGAAAAGCACGTTACACAGAACAATACTTCAAACCCTTAAAGTGGGACAATTAGCAGGCCTTTTTTCAAGAATTTACTTAGTTGCAGCTTTACAAATGTTTGCTAACCATACCTCAGGGTTTAATTTCATCAGGCTCAGTTTGCTTACTGTGTGACTTAAGGAAAGTCACTTAAACAAGTCGTACTCAAATAGTCCCCCTGAATAAAGGCATGTGGCTAGTGGGTTTAACCAGTAAATAAATAAAAAATAAAAGTTAGTGCTTATGAAGGTGAATAATAGCCTGTCATTTTCATCATACTCATCTTCTCAAAAATCATCGGAATCTTTCTCGCTCTCATTTTAATATTAGACTTCTGCTGTATTTTTTTCACTGTAAGATTCATTAAATATCTGGCATCATGAATTCTTCTGTTCTTACAGTGGATTGCAGAATGCTACTATGGCTAATAATGGGTTATTTCTGCTGGTCGTAACTCCGCATACATTTAATTTGTTGAATTATTTAAATGTGGCATAAACCCCTTGCAGTGTAGACTGAACTGTCGTTCTTTAAAGATTTTTGGGCTATAATAGTAACTATCCCTTACATACTGATATACTCTTATTTTGCAAGAACCCTTTAAATATTTGGGCCCCTGCTGTTAACAAGTTATGGAGAGCAGTTAATCCTCTCATTGCCATCATAAACCCAATCAATCTTAAATTAGCTGAATACCAGTTAAATTAAGTCTATTCCAATAATTAAAGAGCATTAAATGTAAACCATGCACTAAACATTTATTTTTGGAGTCTAGTCATAGTAAGTTACAATGTCAGCTACCTGTCCAGATTACCTTGCTGCTATCCTAATCCAGCTAACAATATTAATTAAACTACATTAGGCAGAGCTCCTTGCTGACACTCTTCAAAAGAAACCTTGACGAGTGGATGGGAAACAGAAAGTTTACTCCAGGGATCACTTCAGTGGCTCTGCTGGACAGAGGCACAGGGAACTAATCTAAGGGGACGGCGAAAGCCAGCACATTCTGGCTAGGTTTATAAATGCCTTCAGGCAGATAGCCTAGTACCTACCTATAAACTTATGAACAACACAACCATCAGATATGACCATGGTTACAAAGTGCTACCATTTGGATTTTGTCATATTTCTATATGGCTCCTTTGTGGTCAGGTGTACCCTTGACTTCAAACATACATCCATGCCATCCGTCTATCTTTGGTTAACACCAATTAACCCTGTGAGATGTAAATATAAGTCTGCACTCTGTACCTTTTGGTGTTCTCTTTATTCTACTACATCATGCAGTTACCCTAAGAAAATTGTTTTCTTGTTTCTGTTACAGAAGCAGATAGATTAAAACAATCAATCTTGATAAAGTATGGATCAGTACCTAACAGTCTTTGTAAAGGATTCTGAAATTAAATTGTATTTGTATATGCTCATGTATATGCCTGCCAAACATCAAGCCTCCCCCATTTGTTCCCTATTGGTGGGAATCCACCCCAATCTACTAGAGTGAGAGCTGTTCATGGACAGCCATCATTATGAAGCCATAAGGGTTTGTTCTTTCTTTTCTGGCATCCCTGAATCCTGCCAATGAGGGCACTTTATAATTAGCCTAATCCCTCAGCTGTATGGGAGAAGTGAGCAGCCTGGTTTACGGCATGAGTCACAACGCCTTTTCCTTCTCAAGTGTGTGCTCCTATACACTTGTTCAGTGACAGAAACCTCCCATTGGTGATTTGGTGAACTCCACTTCTGTCTATAAATCATGTGCCTGTCCTCTTCCTCCAAAAAAATGCTACAACCATTGACGAGCTCTTCCCACTTTGCAAAAAAGCATGGGCATAGTCATCCTCCCTGCCAGCTTTATCAGGTGCTCAAGTCACTAACTGTAATAGAGTCATCTAGGCCGTCTCAGATCTTAGTTACTCAGTGTCATTGGCAACTGAGAATTAATATTGATTAATTTACAAGATTAATTTATTGGTGATGTTTATCTGAATCACAGACCAAAAAAGAGATGACCATGCCTACTTTCTTGTTTGCTTCTACTACTCTGCTGGGACTTTCCTGGTGTTTTTCAAGGTCTGAAACATCTTTACAATGATTATATGCACCAAATTCAAACAGAAACTTTCCTACACTGACCTTTAAGCCCCTAATAATGCTAACATCTGTGAAAGACTTTTGAGAACTTTTACCTTATTTAATTACATGTACCACTTCAAGGTCTGCCCTTAGGTAGGAAATATTAAACATATAAGGAGTAAGAGGCATTGGCTGTCACAATCAGAGCCCTCAAAGAGGCATCAGCTGAACCTATGGACAGCCTCTATAAACTGTGGTAGTGATGCCGTAAATATAGAAAGTATCTGTATGGAGTCCTTTAGCTTACAGAGGATCTTCATCCCCCTATTCAGACAAAGTCATTGTTTGAGGAAACAATGGGTACAACTCTGACCATGTATAAGGCAATATTGCTATTTTCTGGATGCAACTTTTGACTACTATTTTGATGCATGAACAAGTTCATTTTTATTGATTGGGAGAGATGATGTCCCCTTACAGAAAGACTGCCAGGTTCTGAATATACCAACACTCTAGTAGGTGATCTGTTTTTATCCTGACCTCATCTGGAAGGCAGACGTTCACCCATGATCTCCCAGTAAATGCAATGTTACATAGCTTTCTAGAAGACAGTAAAATTCCTTGACAACATAAAATAAAGAAAAGCAGCAGTCCAGTAAGTTTTGGCTGTTTCAAGACTTTACAGTTTATATTGTATCTCATTTGATGATTGTTAAAAATACCTTCACTCTGTAGATGATTGTAAAACAAAATTCAATAATTCCATCTTCAACATTCAGAGCAATTTTTCTCCCCAACCATTTTGCAGAACAGCACAGACTTGTGTTCCATTGATGACATCTCAAAACAAGACTCACTAATCACCAACAGCAAAAGTTTTCCCATAATTTTAAAACAATCTTCTACCCTGTTGTAACACCTACAAGCAATGTAGAAAAACCTCATAAAATAGAAAAATTATATTTCCTAAACTATCAAATTCACATTCAAAATCCTAAACGCTTTTGGTGGAGCATAAACATGAGTATCTCCACAGATGAGAATATGTTCCTCCTCTCTTTGTGTAACTTTGACAGAGGTGTCAAAGTGGATTCATAGAAAGTTACTATGCAGGCAGTCCAGGAGGCCAATGAGGACATAGCCCTGTTTCCCTATTGACCACATCCACTGTCTTTTCAAGAAACTTGCTTGGAGTCTCAGATTAGGCAAATGGTGTGTGTAGTAATCAAAGACTAGCTCAGTTGTGGCTGAAAAGGATCAGCTGATTAGCTCAACTGACTGGCTAAGCAATGACAAATAGAAAAATAAAAAAAAAACTGTAGTTAGCAGCTCATTAGCAACCCATAGCTAATTCAAACAACAGAAAAAAATAACTTTGTGTTTTATGAGTGTCAAGACTTCACTAAACAAGTGGGAAGCTCCCACATTGCTGCAGATATATGCATTTTATGCTAAAAGTCAACCTAGCTTGGAAGAATGGTATATGCATGGAATTATGGCAAAATCTCTTGCACTAATATTCAAATTACTGTTACCTCTTTTGTAGTGTATATAAGTAAATAACATTATGTATTTACACAATGTTATTGTCAGCATATGATAATTTCATACATTTTTATTCATGTTGTGTACATCAGCAAGTCAAATGGTATGAGAAATGCTCTGTCTAGGGATTTAAGTTTCTTCTGCAACATCAACAGAACAGTTTGCATATTTTGCAGAGGATAACACTCCTCTGGAATACACTCCCCATCCACATAAAACAAAGTTCATCCCTGAACATTTTCATCCAGACAGCTATAGCTTCATCTCTCACCACTAGGTGGAGCAACTAACAATATCCTTGCTGTATTTTGTCCCAAATAACTCTGCCTCTCCATTAGAATTCCTGTAAAGTAAAGCTAGTACCATTTACTTTGTGTATTTTGCCCCCAGATATATTTGCCTTCCTTTTATTAATTTACTTACACACCAAAGCCATAAAAGTAGTGTTTCCTGCATCTGTCTACTTATACTCCTACCTTTCTGCCTCTAACTCCTCCTTGCTTTCCCTTATAGCTGCAAGGTTTCCACTTTTCATACTGCTTGTTGTTTTGTACTCTTCTCTGAAGGGGGCCTGCCCATTCCTTTCTCTCTTGCTACATTCGGGGTCACTCTGCTCCCCTACCCTATCCCCATTCCCACCCATCCCCTGCATCACCTAGACTTAAACAAACACTAAACACTCCCCTACCCCCCCAATCAACAATCACCTTCCCTACACCAGTCACACCTCAATTAACCAATACACTATTTGTAACACTCATCCCTCCCCTCACACAACTTAATTACAACTGTCATTTATCATTCTACTCCCACCACACTACGCCAACACCTCTCTGTCCCTACATCTTCTTTATCACACCATCCAGCTGACCTAACATTTAAAAAACATACACACCATGCTCTTTCTCCTACTCACACTCTATACCTTACTGCTATCTGCATACTATCTAACATCCTACACTCACCTACAGATTCATGTCCATAGCCCCACGCAATATTATACTAATACCGTCCACTCCTCAATCTGCTACCTTGCCATCTCCTCCCAAATTTATAATCAAACACCTGTTGCATACTTTCACTTCAAACATGTAGATGTCAGCAATACCACTAACTACTTCAGCAAACGCCTTCACATACTCTCCAAACTGTCACACAAACATGCATGTTTATTATCACAGATTCTCTGTATGGTGATATACCCCCCTGGGCCAGATATTGAACAACATACCATCATACCTACCATTCCACCCCTTCCTCACATGAAAACTTCAGACTTTCTCATTCTTAACATGAACCTTAGAAGCCTAGTTAAAATCACAGACATTCATGCAGTCATTGCACAATACTCACCAGACATTCTTATAGCAACAGAAACCTGGCTAAAACCCCATATAGGAGACCCAGGTGTACTCCCACAAGGTTATTGCCTACACAGGTTAGACAGGATCAGGAAGAAGAGAGGCAGGGGTTGCAATCTTCTACAAAGATAACCTAAGCATAGTCTACCTACCCATCAAATACCCTTATGATAACAACTTTGAATTTCTAGTAACACAGCTCAGAATCAACCCAAAGAAAAATATTACCATAATAGCCACTTACATACCTCCCAACAACACTCACACTGCCATTGAGGGGCTCATAGCCTGGACAACCTCAACCTACGTCCAGGAAACCATTGTCACAGGTGACTTCAACTTAGACTGGAACATTTGCACCGGTGATAACCCCTCCACCTTCATAAATTTACATGGTTTCTCCCACACAATCCAGTTTCCCACTCAAATAGTTAAACATAGCTAAAGGGAATCCATCTTAGACTGGTCACTTATTAACAGTACCACCCATAGCTATCTCTCTTGATGCCTTACAAATAATTTAAGTGATCATAGACCTACCTACTTAATCCATCATCAGCTCAACCCACCCAGAATCATAATTTACAAAGTCATATGAAATACCTAAAACTTCTCCAATGAAGCATTCTTAGACATGCACAATTAATGTAACTGGACACCACTCCATCATTTCCAACTCAACCAGGCCATAACATACTTCATTGACACATTTCTAGCTAGTCTAAATAGCTTAGCATTAACTTGTACATGCCATGTTAAAAATAAGAGATTGCCCTGGATATCAAAAGAAAACCATTAGACTTTAAAGTTCAAGGGACAAAACCTGGTTTCAGTACTAGAAAACAGAAGACAATAAAACTCTGATGACATACCAGCAGCTCTGCAATCAAACAAAAAAACAACTCAAACTAGACAAATAAAACATATTATACATCTATGCAAAACAAATATGAAAACAATCCCAAAAATTTCTGGCAGGCAATTAACTCACTCCTCCAACCAGGTAAAGCCACAACCCCAGAACCAACAACCAATAACCAAAGTGTGAGTATTGCCTCACAAATCAACACTTACTTTATAAACACCATCCTCTCCTTAGTTACAGGGAACAATTCCACCCCACCATCTCTTCTACCTAATGTGGAAACTAACAACAACTCTTTTGACCTCAAACCTGTCCCAAGTAACATCATAAGAACAATGCTGAAAAAAATGAAACCTTCTTCCCTGGCAGCTGATCAACTCCCAAATGAGTACCTCAAACTTTCAGCCGATGCCATAGCTCTACCTATCTCCATTCTGGTAAATAGGTTTATAGCAGAACAATATGTCCCAAAGTTATGAAAATGTCCTATATCTCCCATATACATAAAGGAGGAACATCAACAGAATTAAACAATTACAAACCCATAGCCATCCTTTCCCCTGTATCATAATTCTGGAAAAATGTATGCAGGCTTAATTACTACAATACCTGCGATCTGATAACCTTATCTCTCCCTCCCAACATGGTTTTAGACCAAAATACAGGATCACCACAGCCCAAATTAATTTATCTAACACCATCAACCAACTCAGAAATTCAAGCCAGTAAGTAGCATCAATCTTCCTAGACATGCCAAAAGCATTCAACACTGTCTTCCTTCAGAAACTCCTTAATACTTTTGTCTCACTAAACCTATTAAAAACTTCCCTCTCCTGGTACTTAAACAATGTTTCTGACAGACAAAAAGCAGTATGATGGAAATCCAATCATCACTTCTGCCTGGATCAGTCGGAGTCCTCCAAGGATCCATATTAGGTCCCTGTCTTTTCACCATATTCTTTAATGATCTAGCCTCATCGACAGCACATGTTAAAGCAGTTCAGTATGTGGGTGATTCAACTTTAATTTGCTCAGAAAATACCTTACCAGACCTCCAAATAGTAGCCCAACAAGCTTTTAATGATATAGAAACATATCTAAGTAAATCACAACTAATCCTCATCCCAAACAATACACAATTAATGCTACTTACGAGTAGCAAACAATCACTGACTATCCCTCCTTTCACCATTCTCTCAGCAAACAACACAGTCATCCAACCAGATAAGCATACAAAACTACTTGGTATGATAATCGATAAACTCAGATTTGACCAACACATAGCCATCACAATTAAGAAAGTTCATGCCATACTTGTCTCGCTGTACAGAAGCAAGCCATTCCTCACTGAGAATACCAGACTAGCCATACCAAAACCTTCCTCCTCTCTACACTCCTATATACTTTCCCCCTGTTTACCAACTTAAAAAGATCAGACATAACCAAACTGGAAAATTGCTGCAACAAAACTCCCTCTTCACAGCCAACCTTCCTCAACAAACCCACCATTGTATTGCTCTACATAAATTAAATTGGCTCGAGCTACCTAACCTTCTCCATCTCTACCAACTTAAATTCACACACAGTATCACCTTCCATCCTGATAATTGCCCATCCCTCAAGGAAATTGTTGTTCCCTACTCATGCTCACGAAGTCTAAGATCTGCAGACAGAAACTTTCTCACAGTAAACAAAGCTAACAACACTCATGGTAAAGCCCTAGTCTCAAATCAAATAACGAAATTATGGAACTCTCTACCCCACACCATCCAAAACACACCGGAATCTACCAGTTTCAAACAACTGCTGTTTGAACATTTATCCAAAAACTGGCATTGCTCCTGTGCCAATCCTGATTGACAAGATATCTATAATTATTTTAACATACTGTCCACTCCTTAACTCATTTTCTCCATTTCCTCAATGTTATTACTACTCAAAAAAAAAAAATATATATATATATATATATATATATATATATATATATATATATATATATATATATATATATATATATATATATATATATATATATATGGTTCCCCTTCATATGATGGAATTTCTGTAAACTCGAAAGTCATAAACTCAAAACCAGAATCTCGAATTTAGAGAAACTCAAACATATGAAAGGGATAAAAGAATAAATAAATAACACCTTTCAAATGTTTTCGCAGGGGGGTTTCACCTCCCTGCACCCCCCACATCCCCCCTACTTAAATATACCTACTCGGAGATCACACTATAGTGAAGGAAATGGAAATCTCCCATTCTGTGCTATACGCGTAAGTGCAAAACGGAAGATTTTCCATTCCTCCGCTGTAGTGCGGTCACGGAACATTCACATTTAAACTGCTAGGGTAGAGGGGGACCTTGCCCCCTGCAATAAGGTAAGTTAATGTTTTATTTTTTTTAAACCTAAGGCTCACATTCACAATTTCAAGTGAATGGAAGTTCGAGATTCTGGTCTTGAGATTATGAATTTCGAGCTTCCATCCATTCGCTCTTGTGAAGGGGAACTCTATATAGATTATATATATATATATATATATATATATATATATATATATATATATATATATATATATATATATATATAAAGGAAAGCTCATTTGTTCATAACTATTATTTAATATGCACACAGTACTAATTTTATTTTTCTCACAGTGATCTTTACTGAAATGCTTGTGTTTTTCTTTTTGAACCTGTATCTACTAGAAAACTGTATTGAATATTTCTTTGTATAGACTTACTAGATGATGTGTATTCTGCATCTTACTATATGTATACTGTTGTACTATCTAATTATTGTATTTTTCTTATATTTCTGTGGAGCTTTTCTCCCAGGGCCTCTGCTGAAAATAGGCTTCTGGCCCAGTCAGACTTTCCCAGTAAAATAAATGTAAATAAATAAATAAATAAGTGCAACTTACATCTAAGGATGGGAAACAGAAAATGTACCCCAGGAATGCCAGCCATACTCCTAATGGCTTTATCCCAGACATGGGTTCCCTCAAAATATCTATGGTATGATCCCAGTCATTCTTATTAGGAGTAATATATAATTGTCAACTATGGGATGGGTAAGGCCAGTCAATAACCAAATGGGATATGTAATTTTGACCACAAAAAGGGAAATTGGCTAGGCTTAAAATGGCCCATAAGGACATCTACCCTAGTACTTACCTATGAACCTATGAGATTTGTTTCTAGCTACATCTGGTTTTTCAGTTCTCAGTCTGTGCAAGCAAGATTTGTGCACATATAACTGTACCAATGACTAACAAACTTTAATCCAGCTTTCATTGGTTTTCTGCAATGATCAATTACCTAAAGATTTGGAGATGAGTGCACTGTGCTTATATGGTCTTTCCTCCCATCTTCTACTACCCTACTGTTTCTCCTGCCCTCTGTACTGCAGTAAATCTGTCTACAGTGGTTTCTTGTCCTATCCCCGGTCTTCCCCTGTTGCTCCCCCCCCCACCCTTTCCTTAGGATACAGTCACACACTTGCAAACTTGCATAGGAATACATCCAATAGAATGTATATATATATATATATATATATATATATATATATATATATATATATTTCTGTGTATTTTCTTACAATATCCTAAGCTTCATTCAGTACTGATGCCCTTGTGTTTGCTAATGTAGCCACCTTCATGTATCAGTATTCTATCTGATGTCTAGCACAGTAGTAATACTGAGTAACTTTAGGCATAGATTCACTTAACTTGATAAACAGCTCTATGCTCTATGCTGTAGGTTGAATTTTCAAACGGTCACCAGGCTTTTGTTCTACTATTTTTACCTTATCTCTTTCTTTGCTTCACTTCACTTTCTGCCAGTGCCATCAGATGTCATCTTTTCTATGTACCTTGACATTAACATTGCAGTTTGCCTATTTTTTATTAAAATTTGTATTATATGTAACCTTGTATTTCTTCTGAAGTTGTAATCCCTTAGTCTCTATAGAAAAAGTCATCACTCAGGTCAACATCACAGAAATAAATATACAGCCAGATTCAATAAACTGTGCAGGTTCCACGCAGAACCTACATAGAGTGTATTTACAAACACAATACTGGGCATCACAGGGTATTGTTCAATCTTGTGCCATGAGTATTAATGACACACGGTGAATGTAGAGAAGGTTTTGTGGCTTGCTCCAGTGTTATTGGCCTCAAAACCTGTATAGTGAATGTGGCTTGCTCCAGGGCAAAGAGCAAGCATACATTTTCTGAAAGATATGATATACAGAGCACAAATGTATATGTCATGATATCTTGACTGCAATCTTCAGTGATTTCACAATAAACTGCCCATTTTACAAGGAAATGGCCAAATATATGATGCAAATATCTGCGCAATCTACAAAACTGTGTGCAGTCTGCCTTTTGTGTTTTAATTAATTTTTGTTACGCTTTTCAAATTTATTTTTTTAACAAAACTCAAAACGTGCGGTAAAACAAAACACGGCAGTCATATAAACATAAAAACTTTTAATTCATAAAATTAGGTAAGCACTTTCACCACTGAACTAGTGGCTTCATCGGACCATATCCAATATAAAAAGAAGCAGCTTAAATAAACATACAAATAAAATTGACCAATAACAAATAGTACTCACATTTAAAAGCAGGTATCCATTAAGAAGTACATTCAACTGATCATACTAATGCAAATAACATTACTGTGTCACTAAAACCAAATGAAAATCTTAAAGGAGCACACCCCTTTTATAAATCTAGTAAGTTATTATATAATCATAATACAACAACACCTCAAATGCATAAGAAATAAAAATAAAGCACAACTGCTCCTAACCTACCATAAAATACACAAAAGCATACCTGCAGAGCAATTATCAAGTTCTAGAGGTGCAAAAATAATTACTTAGAAAGTCCCCTCACTTTTAATATGGCCTTAACTTACACAACTCCATTCAGTCCAAACCCCTTATCAGCTCTAAACCCCAGAATCCAATGTAACTCTCTGTTCTATTTTCCAGGTCACCTAGCCTAACATTTTCATTTATAACCTCAACTACCCTAAATCTGAACTCATGCTGAACATCACTATTTAGTGCATATCTAGCAAGTGCACTAGTAGTGTTCTGTGTTCTCATACAATAGAAATGCTCTGTAACCCACTTTCTGAGAGTCCAGTTGGTTTTCCCTATATAAAACTATTGGCAGCATTCACATTGTGCCAAATATACCAGATTCCTAGTGGCACAATTTACTCTGACCCTAAACATATGCTCCCTACCTGTATCAGAGTGAATAAACACACTATCAGATCTAATGAACTTGCAGTAGCTGCATCAATTACATGGGAATGTACCTACTTCCTCATCATATGTGTCCTTTGCCCTCTTAGGTTAGCAAAGCATCCTTTTTAAGGATTTATGATTCTTAAATCAAAAATGTGGTGTATCACTAGCCACCTTTCTAATTCCCTTATCTGTCTTTAATAGTGGCCAATATTTTCTAAACACCATCTTAAAATTTTCTACATTACTGGTATAATACTATACTAGATGTTCGGCACTGCCTCTAGTGGCACAGTGAGGTAACAGTGACGACAGTCCACTGGGTGATGAATAGATTCTCACTGCCAACCACCACAATGTGCATGAGACCAAGATTTCCCATACCCCTTCCCATTCATGGTGTTCAGCCACCTCATGTGTCCTTCACTGTCCCTGTCCCTTGTATTGTTTGTTTTGTCTGTCTGCAATTGCTTCCTGACTTGCCCAACTTACCTCAACAAGACATTCCTACATCCCTTTCCTAACATTCCTCTATCTCACAAAAAAGGGTACCTATCCTGTAACAAAAAAAAAAAAATTGTCCCATACATAACTCTCCATTTTGCATGTGTGTTCATGATGCACTTTATTGTTTCTAATTCTGTACACTGTATACAATTTGATAAAAGAATCAGTCTGACTACCACAATCCAAGGAATAAACTTTAATAAAACAAAAAACAAAAGGCAATACAGATGAGGGCTTTCAGGTAAAACCATTCTTCAGATCTATCGATCTATATTGCCTTTAGTTTTTTTTGTTTTATTAAAGTTTATGTCTTGGATTGTGGTAGTCAGACTGATGCTTTTATTGATTGCTGTTGGTTCTATTCAAGTCCGATTTTTGGTGGTTGCTGCTGTATTTCTTCATCTACTTCAAAGTATAAAAATTGGAGAATTAGTTGAAATGCGAAAATTCATTCTGACATGCACAGTAGGAACTGTTAGTTCATGTGAGATATGACTACATAGGTCTGGATCTTGACTATCACTGGAGTGCACTGTCACAAAACAGGAGTGGGGACTTGTCCAGCTTTGATTCACAAAAACCTTTGGAGCAAATACAAGATGTAATTCCTCATACAACTAAGTGCAACTGAATGTACACTGATATTAAGGAATGACCTAATATTTGTAAATGAATTCTATATAATATATTTGGATGTTGCTCACTTACTGGTTACACAACCTGCTATGATTATTCCTTGCAACTATACAGCTGTGTCCTACCTTTCTGTGTTTCTTGGTTATTCATCAGTTTTCTGGCCAGTACTCAGAGACATACAGTCTGTAAGCCAGTCTATATAATTTACCTTAAACTATGTGAGGATATTCACTGAGGGCAATATGATATGCAATTGCCATCAAATTAATGGAAGGTTGAATGCCGCAACCAAGCATAGACTGCTGTTTTGGGGATGGGGAGCAAAGGTGGGCTCCTGTCGTGGAACATGCAAAGGTATAATGTTCTTTAAAGGGGAGTGGACCCAGACTGAGCTACTGTTATGGCACAAAAAAGGCTATGTTGCTCATGTTACTGTCATTGCTTTTCATCCTAATGGTTTGATCTTGTGAGGGTGGTGAAGCTGAAGACTGCTGTGTGTGTAATTACTTTCAAAGCTCTCTGTTATGATTTCCCATTTCAAACATATGTTGCTAAACTGAGGGCATGCAGTGATTATCTTTACTTTGGGAAGGTATCTATGAATTTTTGAGGCCTGAAGCCTACTACTTGCTAATGGACACATACAAGTCAAATAAGCCTCTGCTGTCACATGTGACATTCATTTCTGTACAAATTTCCCACCGTGTAGCGGCTTACTCTACCAAGTGATGAAACACAAGGACATGTCATAATATTACTATACAATACAGTTCATGTTCAGGACTTACCTTGTAAATGCACAGTGTAATTCAGGGCTGACTGTGATGCAAGCAGTACAGAGCCGATACATGGGGAGATAAAGGCTGTGGCTCTGAGGTGAAGCTGGCAGAGGTTGTAGGGCTCCTGTACTGTGTCCATGTCCACCCTGTAGCATTCTACAATATCACAACATACATGATAGGAACAAGTTAAATGTGACCTGAAAACTCTTCTCTGTCTCAGCCTAGGCCTATTGGCAACAGCAGCATTGCCTGCAGCCTGTAGCACATAGGAATGGAGTCAAGCAGAAGCAGCAGCTCCTAATATTCTGTCTGTATAGACTTTCTGTGTCTGTTCTCCACTACTTTTGAAATCCACAGAAAAAACAGCATGCAGTCTAAAGAGTTGATTTATAACTTTGTGAATAGCTTCACCAGATTGGTTGAGTAACATGCAGTTCAGCTGTTTATGCTGTAATTAGCATCTCTGAAGCACAGCCTAGACAGATACAGCCCATTAATAATCTACTCCGTTATAATAAGTCAAATGTGTAGCTAGCCAAACTGATTGCGAGGACACTTGCTACATGTTCAGCTAAGCAGACTATTTTCCAAGTATTGAAATCCAGCAGGTATGTTGTCATTTTTTTAACTACTTAATGCATATGCTGGAATTTATTTAGGAATAATGTGAAACAAATCTTTTTACACTGCTATTTGTATGCATTAGTTAGAAGGGTACTGATGGCATGGCCTTGTTTGTTAAGCCATTTCAGAGATATAAAAGATTGACAAATACATGAACATAGTAAGCTGTGTGACACATACGTACAAAGGTTTCAGGGACAAATCCTTTGAATGCATGTTTAGCATTTCAAATGTGTTTTATTTGCAAAATGATGGTTCATGTGGCTGTTTTTTAGTGGGTGGGGAAAGCAAAGAGAATTGACTGTTATGTCACAAGCTACAATGGACTGTTCTTTTGGGAGTTGACACAATTGACTTACTTCTATGGCACATATAAAGGTATGTATTTCCCTTGCTACTCTACTTGTTTTGCATCCTGCTTGTTGTTACTGTTTCACATATGTCATATGTGTTATGTTTTTTTCCATTGGTACTACTGACTGCCTACCTTAACTGTTTTATCTGGTAACAGTTACTTTGTAGTTATTTGATAGTTATGTGCATTCTGATTATGTTGTGTTTTAGGATAGAAAATGTCATTGAGGTACAGAACCCCATTTAGTGAGGCAGAAAACAACATAATAGTGGCTGCGCTACATCAACATGGTGCTTTACTTCTTGGAAGGAGTTGTCCCAATATGCCAGAGAGGCTATGGATATGGCAAGAAATCATTGATAACATAAATGCTGTGGGTGGCCATGGCCATACTTATGAGCAGATATGCCACAGGCCACTGACATGATCACAGCTGCACGGAGGTATGCAGCTGCTGTTGCCCAAGATCATACGGTAACTGCGGGTGGGTCTGCTGCAGAATCACCTCTCACCCTCAGTGAAGAACTCCTGTCAAGTCTTCTGACACAGGACAACTCAGAGCAGTGTGGCCGACAATATGTCCTTGATGTGGATGCAACTCCTTCTCAGTCCCAGGAAGATCTTCCAGGTAGGCTTTGTTACATGACCAGTTCAGTACTGTTGTTTAGTAAAACAATTGAATTAAAAGTTACTACTGTGTCACTTGTGTTTTTTTTTTTTTTGGGGGGGGGTTGATAAGCTCAGTTTGGAGTTATCAGCCACATACATGTTAAAGTAAAACATCATGCTGATTGAGATGAGTCCATGTAGTACCTCCTCGTTTACAATTAAATGTGATGATGTTGGCCTTACCTCTTGCTTAACTTTTTTCAGGACTGTCAGGAATCCAGCACAGTAGGCCTCCTGCAGGTGGTAAGCCAAATCAAATTATTTCAGTACTGCAGATAATTTCTAGTCATCTAATGTGTAATGTTAGGCTTATTGTGTATATTGCTGTACTGTCTGTAATAGTGGTAGCACTGCTAGTTGTTTAGCATGTATCGCACCATAGTAGTGCAGATATTAATATATTGCCTGTGTTTCTCCCTTTTTATCACAGGTGATCATGACAGTGGGATTTTGGGCTCTTTGCCACTTTATATCAATGTCTCATCAGACAATGATGATGATGGTGGTAAAACTGAGGCACAGTTGGGGGGTGCACAGGTTGAATCTGACACAGAGGTTGACATCCAGCCACACAGTTCTTTATCAATGGACACAGTCAAAAGGCCTACACTTATGTCTACCCAGTCCACTGAGCCCACAGATATAGGACAGGTGGAGGCCAATGACATTGAGCAGGGAAGTGTGGCTACTGTGGCTTCAGTGCCTGTTGAGTCTGGCTGTAGCCAAAGTGATGGCATGGTACCATGCAGGAGGGTTGATAGGGATGCTCAGAGGGGGCCTGCTGTTGCTCCCCCAACTGTGGCAGGTGTCTCTCCCGATGTCACTCAATATATGTCTAGGGCCATCATGGAGCCACAAGCACATTCAGAAAGGTGCTCCAGACAAATGCTCAGGGTTGTGTATGTGGCACAATTTGACATGAGTGACTGCCTCCAATGTGTCACCAATTCCCTGGATGAGATGAATGACAAATTGGAGCAATGGGTGTCTGTGATGGATCGAGGGGTGTCTGTCATGGAACAAGCAGTGCCTGTGATGGAATATCTGTTGAGAGGGGAAATATGTTCTCATGGGTGTGGGTCAGGCACAATGTCTGCAGAGACCCAACATGGCTGTTCCCAATCACACTCCCCTTAGGGGCAGTACTTTTGCTGGTCCACTAGGGAGTTTACTGTCCACACCTAGATGTGGTAGGCTATGAGGTCATGGTCCTGGGCATTCCCATGAAGGGAGCATATCCAGCAGAAACTGGTAATGCAAAGGTAGCAGCACTCCATCTGACCTTGGGTATAGAGGTGCCAGTGCAACTCTTAGTAGAACCAGTTCCCATGGTTGGGGTGATGGTGATGAACTCCCACCTATACCATGCATGATTTGCACCTGTCTAACATACCAAGACAAAGAGCTAGCACTGAGCTTGGTTGTGTTCATGCCGACTCTCACATACCGCTTTGACATAAAGGACTCCTACAGACATGCAAACAGCCTGCCTGCTTCACTTTCTCCCTTACACACACTCACTGACCTTTTCTGTCAGCCTAGGCCTCCAGCCACCCTGCCACAATCACCCTATCCAAGTGATGATAGCTGTGCCATATTCCTGTTTTCTCTCTTTTGGATTCAGAGGATGCAAAACCTTTGTGTCTAATGCACAGGGTGGATAGCTACATTAATGCTTAGTATAAATGTATTTGTGTTATTGAACTGATAATTGTACCTGTCAGCTATATTTGTCTTGCCAAATGATACAGTGGATAGCATCATTATGACAGCACTTTGTAGTGTATTCTCTTGTAAGGATTGTGAAGTCAGGAGCTGTAATGTGTGTCATTGCTTTATAGCCTTTCTCTTTAATGTTTTCCAGTACATACATGTTGTGCACATCACAAAACATGCAATCACATGCAGATCTCAGGATTGTATGACAGCACTGTAGTCAAACTCATGAGAACAATAATATAGTGTAATGCTCTCTTTTGCAGAAACCTCACCAGACTCATGCAGCAGCTGGACAGACCATAGGGCTTTATCATCAGATAACACAGGGCCTACTAACCATGACATGATGTATGTGGATAGGTTAACAGACGTGTCATTGTCATCTGTCTGGTGTCACATTACATTGATACTGTGATTCTAAGCTTATTACTTTTGGTTTAAGAAATTAGGCTTCAAGCCAGTTGTCTTACATTATGAAGGTTTGTAATTTGCACTCTAGTGGGAGGAGAGGGTAGCCTCTGTTCTTCTGAGCTGCTTATTGTGGCTGTTCAAAGCCTCTTTGTTATGGTTTAAAAACATGGCCTCCAAACCAGTTATCTTTACATTAGGAAGGTTTCTGGTGCAGACTCTTATGGTAGGGAGGATAGCCTACACCCTTCTAAGCTGGGATTTCCTTGTTAAACACTTATTGTGTCTATTATAGAGATGGTGTCTTAGTTCTGGTTTAAGCACTTCTGTTCCATATCACTTATTTCACACTAGGAAGGTTTGTTGTCTGCACTCTTGCTTGACTATTCTACTGGATTGCTGCTTTATTTAAACTGTTTCTTCTGTTGTAACTGTGATTTTCCACACTTCCGATTTCTAAGATCTCTGCATTGTATAGCATAGTCTTGATTCAGGCTTGCTGAGTCGACCATTTGGTATCATTGGAGCACTAAAACCAGCCCTCCTACATTAAGAAGGCCCTACTGTACCCTTTTGGCAGAATTGTGCAGCCAAGAACCCATCTGACTTGATCATTGTTGAATTAAGGCTCCCTGTTGGCCTTTCCCTTGTTTTACTTCTTTAAAATACTTTAACTTCACTTGTATTTCGGGATTGTGTTTTGGGGTATTTACACTCAGTTTAACATAGCTGCTCAGAGCTTGCACTGCTGCCCTGTGAGCATCCCAGGTGTACATTTTGAAACATTGACCCCTTTTTTAACCCTAGCCCTCCATAGAATAGACATTTTTTAGTCTTACATAAAAATCTGGTCCATCTAGCCCACTTCCCACTACATGATATACTTTTCATAATGGGCAGACAGTTTCCCACCATGTCTCCAGGCAGCCTGATGGACATGGGCATTCTGATGCAGCAGAGTCTCATGTATATTGACAACCAGTTACTGCTAAAACAAACTAATACAACATGTGAGAGCTATATCTATACTATGAATTTGGAATTAATTTTCTCACATAACAAAAAACAGATATCAAACATGTTCTCCACACACACACTTCACCTGTTGCACATACACCGACAGCACATAAGCCCACAGATGTGGAGGTACTCCCTAGAAACCTATCTACATTTTGGAGACCTCTCAGGCATAAACCTACTGCACACAGTGCAGACCCAACAGACTCCACTACATTTAATAATACAAAATGTCTTGCTCATAAGTGACTCCATAGTGAGATACACATATATCCCACTCACCAGGCAGGACAAGGAGAAGGTCACAGTCAGTTGCCTGACAGGTATCAGGGTCTGTCAGATCACCCACATAAACAACTCTGTCAACAACAAGTACTGCTATGACTCTGTCATTGTCCACATTGCAGTGAATGACTGGAGACATTCCTCACTGTACTATATGAAGGTGCTTGCTTCCCCCATAGTGGCCTTTTTAGGCAATGTCATAAGTAAAGTCCCAGTGTAAAAGTATCCACCACAGATATATTGAAGTTTATGCTGCTTAATGCAGGGAGTATAAATCAAACTGCACTGACTGGAATGCAGGGAGTATGAATCAAACTGCACTGACTGGAAGACCTCCTTACCTTGGTAGATGTCCATGTCTGTGCAGTCACACAGACATGGTTCAAGGCCGCAAAGAGCACCCTGTCCATGCAGGGGTACAATGCCTTCCACATGTTCACACATCAAGATGAGAATTAAACAAGAAAGGGTGGAGGTGTACACATCAGCATTAAAGACAAATGCACCACAAGACTGGTCAAGGAGTATGACTCTGTACCACTACTCCATTTTCAACTAACTGTATGTAAAACCCTCTTCCATAGCATACATAGCTACAGGTCCCCCACCCTGAACCAGATGGACCACTCTGCCTACTTGAACCTAATTGAGTCACTCATTAGACAGCCAAACACATTAGTCATGTGTGATTTCAACTTTCCTTCCATTGATTTGGAGTTATATACATTTATTATTTATTTATGTCATTTAACATTTGTTTACCAGGGAAGTCTGACTTGGAACAAAGCCAATTATCAGCAGAGGCCCAGGGAGAAATGCTCTAGACACATATCTTTGTAGGTTGCTGGACTTTAATACACATGCTGTGTAACAGATAGTCTGCACCCAGAACAAGGGCCTTGAATTTCCTAGACTTAGTACTGAAAAACATAGTGTTTCTCTTCACTAACCCCTGTATGTTGGCCCACCCCCTGGGTCAGGTCAGATCACAATTCAGTCTTGTTCACATTCACAGTCTTACCCAACACCACCTGAAGAGCAGGAAGGATGAAGCATTTCTCCAAAGCAAACTATAGACTCCTAACCAATGCCGTAAAGAGTTGCAAGCCCCTGCTGCCACTTTCAACAATGAGTGCTCTACAGAAGTGTACACAAATGGCCTGTATAAACAGTTATACAAGTGTATAGAGTTGGCATAACATGAACAGATCAAACAAAGTTTCTCACAGAAAACAAGCCACCCTAGTGGCCATCAAGCATACATAGGTTATACAAGTGGAGGAAAATAATGTCTAAAAACAAGAGCTAACTGACTCAACAGAGGAAGGACACCCTCCACATTCTAAACACAGAAATTATCTATCTTGAAAAGTCCTTTAAAGCCACATACACACCTAAAGTAGCATCCGTAGCTAGACTTAATCAGGAGGCATCTAAAATTGAAGGCCCAGCTTTGTGAACAACTAGTAGTGGATAGTACATCTCATACTGACCCTGAAGACATTACCGACCTGCTACCAGACACTTTGAGGCAAACTTCACACCCCCGTCCCCACAAGACATAGCCCAAACCATACCTACTACCAGTCCTCTACCTAGTAACTTCTTATTAACCTAAGGTGACATCTGCCTGGGCTCCAGACCAGTGTCTGATCATGGCCTTTTGTGATGGCTTGATATGCAATAATCTGATATAGCTAATTATGTCAACATTGTCTGTTGAGCATATGGTGATAATGTCTCGTATGCTGGTGTAAAAGGATCTCTGTAATGTCAAGGAACATCCATTAAACACACACACACACACACACACACACACACACACACACACATACACACACACACATGACTGTAGTGGGAATAGAACCCCTATGTATGGTATGCAGACTACAGAACACAGTATTATATGCAAGTGCCACAGCACATGTCTAACTTTTACATGTATGCAGATCAGCTTATAGTGGATGACATTAGCAGGCAATGTAGGAGACAAGAAGTTGGGATGGCTGCATGAAATGGATGTGTAGGCTTCTGCAAGTATGAAAACACTAGCAAGCTATACAATCAGAGAACTAACTAGAAGATAGCACATCTACTCTGCTGAGTAGAGACACACACAAACCCAGATGACTACAGTGAGAACAGAACCCTTATCTATTTAAGTATACAGACTACAGAACTCAGTATGTAATTCAAGTGACACAGCAAAAGTCTGACTGTTACATGGCTGCTGGTGAACATATGATAGATGACATCAGCAGGCCATGTGTGGAACAAAGGTTTGTGAGGCCTGCATAGGCACATAGATTCATAGCTTCATATGAGGCCAGTAGCTTAACTGTTCAGTGTGTCCTAGATGTGTATAATCCTAGCTGTGTAAAACAAAAGCACCCTTATTGAGCATAGTTGGATATTTGAGTTTAGCAGAGCAGGGTTGTCAGCACCAATGACTGGCCCTGTCCATGAGGAAGAATACATCATCATCATATGTATTACACTTTGTAGTGGTTGATATATGTGTGTAAAAATACTGAGCCCCAAGGTTTTATTGGTAAGGGGGGTGGACATCACATGTACGTATTTTGAATATATGATGTGTACTGAGAATGTGCCCTGAAATACTGATCATAGGTACAGAAGATTAACTGAATTTGGACTGTTACCTCCAGAGAGGGTGGAGCAGCAACATAATTATAATTTATAGCCAATTGGACCAAATCAAGTGTGTCAAGTAGACATATGTACAACATGGAGAGCTATGTATGAGACAATTTATTTATTTGGAAGGAGACAGGTGCCCTATTTTTTTTTTTTTTTTTGCAGAGAGGAGAATGTTGGGGATGGGACACAGGTATGTATGAGGCAGGTAATTTGGTAGGTTGAGGAAGCAATTGCTGACAGGATATACAAGACAAGAGGCAGGGATGGTGTAGAACACAAGAGGTAGGTGAACAACACTATGGTTGGAATAAGGGTGTGGACCTTTCAAAATCATAGATATCAGCTGGGTGACAGTGATAATTGAATCCTCACCCACTAGACTGTCATCCCTGTCACATTACTGCACCAATGACTGCAGTGCCTGACATCTCCATCTCCTTGTGTTATGGAGTACAATGATGGAGAGCAGTGTCTCCATCTGGAAATTGGTATGCAGCCAAAGTGCAGCACACAATCCTATGCACCATCCCCAGCAGTTCTTCTTGTGTAATAAAATCACCCACTATACCACTGCTCCCTGAGGGAACCTCAGGTGTGTCCTCCAGGGCAGAAGTACCTGAGGGCCAGGCAGTGCAGGGGCTGCACAATAGGTTGCAGCTCAGCCATGCTTGGCCTTGATGCCATAGCCAGTGGAGTGGGGGCAGGTGGATCCCATGGGCAAGGCCTGTCCTGCTGTGCTGTGGGTAAAAGAAAAAAAAAAATAAGAGAAAACAAGGGTTGGGGTTAGACATTGTACAAGTTGTCATATTTGCTTGTTTAGGCTGAGGAAGGTGGTCTTTCAGGTCTAGGTTTTCACTTTTGTATTTGCAGGCAGCATCTTCCTTTGCTTACTGTATACCCTAGTTATGAAAACATGTGTCTGTCCAGGACAAGATAAGAGTGTCCCATATGTTGATGAAAAAGTCTCATTGTAAAGTCCAACAACAGTTCACACAAACACACACAAACACCCCATTTGACTGCAATGCAAAGACAACCCCTACCTAAGTACACACACTACAGAACACAGTACTTAACACAAGCGCCACAGCTGAAGTCCAACTTGGACTTTATCAGACAACACTTTATAGATTATGACATTAGTAGTGTCTGCTGAGGACAACATGACAGTGTCCCACAGACTGCTGTAAAAGGCTCACTGTAAAGTCCAGCAACAGTTCACACATACACAAATCAACCAACCCCTGCATTTGACTGCAATAAAATAGACAATAGAACTCCTACCTAAGTACACAGACTATAGAACACAGTACTTCTTGCATGCACCATGTTACAAGTTTGATTTCAACAGGACTGCTGGTGAACTTATAGTCGATGACATCAGTAGGCCATGTGGGAGGGAAAAGGTTGGGAGGCCTGCATGAAATATGGATGTGTTGGCTTGTGCAAGTCTCAAAAAACTGGCAAGCCACATCATTGGAGAAGTAACTGTGGGATACATACTTCTGCTCTTCTGTGTAGACACATACACACACACACACACACACACACGAGTGCACGCACATGTATAAACACACACACACACACACACACACACACACACACACACACACACACAGTTGAATGCAATGAGAATAGAACCCCTACCTATCTAAAGGCACAGACTACAGAACACAATACTTAACATATGAGCCATGGCACAAGTTTGAATTTAACATGACTGCAGGAGAACTTATAGTACATGGCATCGTCAGGCCAATGTGGGAAACAAGAGGCTGGGAGGTCTGCATAGGCACATTGCTTCGCAATGTCATCTGAGGATAGTAGCATAATAGCAGTAGGCTGTTTGGAAGCTTAGCTGTGTGTGCAACCATGTTGGATTGGTGATTAACATACAGTTCACCTGTTTATACTATAAACAGCATCTATTAGACAGAGCTACTATCTGCTCATTAGTGAGAAATGTGCAGCTTTGTGCACCTTCTCACACCTCCGTGCGTCTTTGCATAAATAAGATAAGCATAGGGAAAATTGATATGTCCTCCATTCTTGGGATATCATGCAAACATGAACCATAAAAAGTGAAGAGAGGTTGCATACCCTGTAGTAAATCCCAGGACCATCGATGTTCTAGCCCTAACACATGCATGTGCTGCCTCAGGAATAGTTACATAACAATACAGAGAAACCTGCCATTCATTCCTCTGTTTCTCATGTTTTTCTAAGCACCACATTGTGCAAACAAGGTTGAAAATTAAAAAATAAAATGTTTAATTTATGTGGACAGATATGATACATTTTAATGAACAATAAAGAGGATGACACATAACTTTGAATTGTGCACTGCTTACATGCACTTTCACACTTTACAGCCCTACATGTTCACCTCTGCAAATGTAACCTGACACACACCCCTGATGTCAGCAGTCACTGTTGCCATGCATTCAGTTCTCATAAGTGTTGACCTCATTTGCATCTTCACTGTGCTGATAGTCCAGAATCTACATGGTTAGTAACCTTGTAGGCAGGGAAACTGCATGGGACCGCAGTGCTGGAACAGGAATACTGTAATCCATCAACTACATCCAGCATATGCTTATGTTACAGTATAATACCCTGTTTCATGGAGGTTTACCCATTTTAGCAGCCTGCATTACTGACAAGTATATTCTTCATTTGGGGGTGGGAGAGTGAAGCTGCATTTATAGCACTTAAAATAATGATTATGATTCTTACACTAATTTTCTAGCATTCATCCTGTGTAATTAGGTCAGAATATGCGTGGTGTTACTTCTTAAGCGTAGTTCTATACAAATGCAAAAGCTTTTACTTTCTCTTGCTTTCATGTAAATTCCTTTCCATGGCTGTATTCGGAAAGTTTTGGATGTGTTGATTTGCTTCATTAGCATGAAATTCAGCTACTTATGTTGTAATTTGCATGCTCAAAGGTTTCCATATTTGCAGTTACTGAATCTAAAACATTTCTCTCTTATGTGAGCATTGTGCTGTGATGCACACACGGTAAAAATTATCATGTAAGCTTTATTGAATCCCCCTGATAATTTTGAATGTCAGTCACATTAATTTAACTGTCAATAAACAACAAAATATTTTACCCAAAACATTTTGATTTAATTTTCTGACCTGATTGAGCATCAGCAGTGCTGAACTTACATTCATATAAACAAGTGCAACCTGGCTTCGTTCAGACTTGTGCTCTACATAGAAAGACTTTCTTATCTACTCTTTTCAAAAGACAAGGCTATCTCTGGCTTATAACCTCAGTCCTCCTAAAACAGTTTTCATTAAGCACCTGTCTCACACAGTTTTACCCCATTCCATTCTGTCCTGCATTTCTCTTAAGAAACAAAATCTCCTTAGCTGACGAAGTAATGTCACAGGATACATTTATGTCCAGATGACAGCCCATGTCTTTTAGGAAATAATCTACCACCCATATTGTACAACAGCAACTGTAATAGTGCAAGTGGGTTGGGGCTCATCTCCTACATATGACCTGAACAGCCACACCTTTTCTATACTAAATTATATTAAATCTTGCCAATTTATTTGTCTATTTATTGCACTTAACTGATTTAGTCAGGCTTGCCAGAGTTACAGCCGAGAAGTTTGCTCTTTTGAATAAAGGTAGTAACCAACAAACTCCACAAAACAGTTTTCTCACAAACAAGTAAAAACAACAAAACATAGCACAGATGTCACAATAGATAGTTTTGAGTAAAAGTAGCAGAAGCATAATTTTTATTAAAGCAGGCAAACTTAACACTATGTCATTAGTTAAGTATTAACTGTAAAAGGATTGTACGTCAATGCCGACAAATTTTATTTGTTATCTTTAGGTATGGATACAATGTTAGAATAGGCTGAAAGAAAGCTTTAGAAAGGCTAAACTGTCAGTTGCCTATACAAACCTTCCCATTTCTAAAATGAAGTATATTTAGCATGTAATGAAAGAGCAAAATAGAAAGGAAGGTAACAAGAGTAAATGTTTGAGCAGTCATGCAGAGGGTGTGATCTGGGGAGGGGTAATCACATGCAAAACTATGTATAATATGTTTTGCACCCTTCACTTTTAAAACTGACATTCACATTACTTGTAGACAAATTTCAAACTGTGACTTACCATGCTAATTAATGCTATTCACAGAACTTTAGTTATGTGACAAATAAGGTGTGAGATATAAATAGCTTTTAATTAATTAACGTGGCTATATTCCTATTCTACTGGAGAGGTTAACTCCACATATATGAACACTAACTCATTCACGCAATCAATCTGGAAATACAAAGTACTCCCAAAAGTAATTAATTTTCTTCTTCAGAAACTCTTCATTTTAGCCCATACATAAATATAAACAGTAATAGGTGCAGAATATTACTTAATAAAACAGGCCTATTCTTGAAAAACCATGCTTCGGTATAAGCAAATTTGACAAGTCCAGCTAATGAACACTGTCTGTTATAGAAAAACCCAGAAAATGTTTTTTTTTTTTCTTTCTCAATATAAAACCAGCAGCATGTGTTAAGGATGGAGAAATAAAAGTGGAAGGTGAGGTGCACAGATACCTGCATATAATAAACCACAGAATATTTATATCATGGTTACTATATAGTTGATATATGTGGGAGGTGATGGAACCATACTTCAGTCTGAAATGTGTACACATTCCCTATAAACATAGGTTCATAGGTTGGTACTAGGCTGTCGGCCCTAGGGCCTATACAAGCTTAGCCATAACAATTCCCTGGCTATTTCTTCACACAATATTTACTTCCCTAGACCCGCAGGGTGACTGAAGTGATCCCCGGAGTGAATTTCCTATCTCCCATCCAGTCGTCAAGTTTCCTTTTGAAGAGGGCCAAAGAGGCGCTCTGCTTGACATGTATTCCAGAGTCTGGGCAGTCACTGCGTCAAGAACCTATCCCTCCAGCATGTTTTGTTCATTGGAATGACAAGGATTAGATCCCAGGAGTATGTGATTCTGAAGGACTGGGATTTCTTTAAGTGTAGCATGTCCAACAGCTCTGGGTTTGACATGGCCTTGTATGTTAAGCAGAGATCTCTGAGTAGATGATATGCGACAGAGTAGAACTGGATTTTTTTAGATGGTCAGCACAGGGCATCTGCTTAAGGCCTGTGATTCTTTTAGTGAGGTATTTCTGTGGCCTTTCCAGTTGTTGCAGATGTCTTCAGAGGTACATTTTTAAACAAATAGCAGTAAAGAAAACTGACAGTCTGTTAGGTTGTATCATTGACTGATTTCAAATGTACAAAACCATTTGCATTGATACACTAGGAATAAATGCTTGACAAAATGTCATTTAACCACTTCACTGAACATAAAAGCCTGAAATGCTACAGAGACAACAATCTGAAACTGCAAGCATTTTTTGCAGAGGAGAAATACCCTCCCGACACCCTATGTTTTTGGGGCATGCCCTTAACACCCAAGGAGCATATAAATACCAAGCCCATGGCTGGATGAAAGTGAATAAGGGACAAATCTGTCAAAACAAAGAGATCTCTCTCCCAGCATTGATTTCGTATGGAAAATAGTCGCCAGCTTTCAGTTCCCTTATGTCTTGTTATTAAGACATTTGACAGTCAGACAATCTTACCTCAGATACCTGTATATATTTAAATTTATACAGTTATATATTACTGTAGTAAATCATTCTCTTCTTTTATGCATTACTTGTCTATAAGGAGAGTTCAACTGTTTCACATCCAGAAAGTATGCCTTTTTTTATCTTGGAAAAGTAAAATATTTAAAGTTAAATATCCAGACATTATGATCCATAAAAAAATTCACTGTACAAATCACTATATATATATATATATATATATATATATATATATATATATATATATATATATATGCAGAAATGTGGGAAGCAAATGGCATTTTTTGATGTACCTATTCCCCAAAAATGCCTTGCAGAAAACTGAATAAAAAATATTGTCTAATGATGGATTTAAACATTTTAAAAGTGTATTTGTGTAATCCGTTCTTAAGATATCTTGACATCTGGTGAAAGGAACCTCAGTTTATATTTTATTTACAAAGCAACTCAACAGCCTCAAACCTGAATCATAACGTTTTACACAGGCTAGATAGCAAACAACAGTTGCACCTAAAAAAATTAATGAAAATAGTACTTTTACAAGGGACAGGCATTTCTATACCCCAAACATAGATTGCTACAGGCCTAAACCTATATTATGTACATATACTTATGCCTATACCTCTGTTATTTATACTTACATTATTTACTGTAAAGAACTTTATACTATATGTTAGTGTACAGTATTGAAAATTACTAATTTCTGTTTTTTTCTACTCTTTGTATTTTGTTAACAACCACTTGATATTGTGATTGTATGTTATTTTAGTCCTTTATTTCTTGTATTTCTTTTATTCCAATGTATTGTTCTTTTTTTTATCTATGGAGATTTTCTCCCTGGGTCTCTGCTGAAAATGGGTCACCAGCCCACTATGACATAACCCAGTAAACAAATGTTAAATATATAAATATACTGATTACTAAGAATACTGCATCTCGTAAGTCGGACATAACCTGGTAAACACATGTTAAATACATAAATATACTGACTAGTAAGATTACTGCATCTCATAAGTCAGACATAACTCAGTAAATAAATGTTAAATAAATAAATATACTGATTACTAAGACTACTATATCTCATAAGTCAGGCATAACCCGGTAAACAAATGTTAAATAAATAAATATACTGACTACTAAGATCACTGAATATCATGGGACTGAAACATTCCTGGGATACTGTTCTGGTGCAAAGTCTATAATTTAAAAAAAAAAAAAAAATCACTCGTAAAATTGTGAATTGCCAGTGTGTCATATAAAGAAGTCTAGTAATCATTTGCTGCACATAGAGAGATGTATGCAACTCACACTTGAATCAGCACAGCTAAGACTGTGTCAAGATAAATTTTTACCTGCTTACATTATTTACTAGTTGTTGATTGCCTCCTGAATGCCATTTTAAGGATAAACTACAACCCACTTCATGGTGATTATCCTCACATGTCATAAAACCTTTACAACTGAAGGAAATTTTTAAAACATGTAAATGAAGTACATTTAGACTGAGTCAAATGTTCATTTATAGAAAAAAATTAACTTATGGAAAATATACCTTATCTCCTATGTAGTTATGTTACCTCCTAATGTTAATAACTGAATTTTCTATTTTTTTTTTAGGTTTTCTTTTTACTGGCAATCTACCTCCTTGTTTGCATATTAGGATAATTTTTCCTATAATTTATTAACAATGTACAACATTTTATAACTGGGGGAGTTCAGGCTCTGCTAGTATGATTTTTGCTATCCATGTCACTATTAAAATGTGTTTGCTGACATAAGATGCTGAAGGAATTAGAGGTTCACTGACAGTAAAGAAAGTAGTTGAAGTATACAGGATTTTGTAGTAGACACACAAAAGGTGATAGTTGATGCCGTCAAAGGGAAGGTCATTAGATATTCTAGAAAACTTAATAAAAGCAATATTAATCTTTAATATAGCAGACGATCTTGCAAACAATACGGGTTCATAGGTTCAAGGGTGTGTACTAAGCTGAGGGCCCTGGAGCCTTTACAAGCCTAGCCCATAGATGTGCCCTGGCATCATGCTGCCTGATGTTAGTTCTCAGTTCTTCTATCAAATAGAGTTACTGGAGTGATCTCTGGGGTGAACTTTCTATTCTCCATCCACTCATCAAGATTTCTCTTTAGGAGGGACAGTGAGGTGCTCTGCTTGACATGTATGGGAAGTCTATGACAGGGCATGGGAAGTCTCTGGGTTATGAACTTGTCCCTCCAGCATGTTCTGTTGATTGTGGTAATGAGGTTGAAGTCTGTGGAGTGTGTGGTTCGGAGGGACTGGAATTTCATTAGATGTAGCATTTCTAACAGAGCTGGGTCAGACAATGCTTTGTAAGTCAAGTAGAGATCACCTCTTAGTAGACGATAAGAGACAGAGAATAGCTGGAGTTTTTTGAGTCTGTCCATGTAGAACATGTGTTTAAGGCCTAGGATCCTTTTCACGTGGTGCTTTTGTGGCCTTTCCAGCTGTTGCATGTGTCTAGCGAGGTACATGCCAAATGGGGCATTATACTCAATGATTGGCCCAATGAGGAAAGAGTAGAGAGAGATGATAACCTCTTTCTTCTTGGATGCAAAACCTTTGGTAATGAGATGTGCCACATAGAAGGAATTTCTGACCACAGTGGCAATGTGGTGGTTGAAGGAGAGTTTGCTATCAACCTGTGTCCTCAGATCTCTTATATTGACTTCTGTGTTCACTGGGCTCCCATCAATGTGGTAATTAGTAGGAACTGAGTTTTCCCAAAGGGGATGATGTTGCATTTTTTGGCGTTATTGGTCTCAGTGAGGCCTTTCTGTAGGATGTCTACATTGCTTGGGGAGTTAATAATGGCTCCCGGCTTGCAGTCGTCTGCATAAATGTTCAGCCAGAGTCCCTCTGTGTTGGCCTAGACTTCTGAGAAGTAGATGCCAAACAGCAGAGGACCCAGGACCAATCCCTTTGGGACTGTGCTCATGACTGGTCGGCAGTCTGACTTGGAGTCCGCTACTTTCACACTGTGGATTCTATCTGTGAGCCAGTTTGCAACCCACCTGGTGATATAGGGGTTGATGCTTAGTTTGGTGAGTTTGTCAATAATTCCTGAATGGAGAATGGTAGCAAAGGCCTTGGCCAGATCAAGATAGGCTGTATGAACTGCCTTGCCTTCATCCACAGCTCTGGTGACTTACTCAAAGAAGTCAACCAGCTTGAGCAGGCATGATCTTCCTTTCACAAAACCAAATTGAGTGGAATCTAGAATTTGGAGATTCCCTATATCTTTGTTAATTAGGTCCATGATGATGTGCTCCATAGCCTTAAATATCAGACTCGTCAGGCTAATGGGGTGAAAATTCCCAGGGTCTGTTGTCACTCTCTCTTTATGGAGAGGGTTGACTGTAGCACTGCGCCATCCAGTAGGGACAAAGCCTGAGGTGAGGCTGTGATTGAACAGGGCATACAGGTGTGGTGCCAGTTTACTTTGTAGTTCATGTAGAACACATCCAGCGATATTGTTGGGTCGCATGGAAGCTGTATACTTGGCACTGGACAATGCAGCTTTAACCTGTGTTGCAGGAATACTGGGGATGTGTTTCAAGCAAAACTTAACACATGAAAATTTAGCAAGAACTGTTGTTAGAGAAAAGCTATAAAGAGTTTTGAGATTGGGTCTGTAATAAAGACAAACTTCTCATATGTCTGAGACATGGAAGTCAAGAATATCCTTATTGAGAATGTATAACAAGTAAGTAATGATCAGAGAGACTCAATCACAATTATTTGAAGTACACAGACGTTTTGATACCTGGAGAAAAGGTACCAGCTACACTATGTAAATAAACAAACAAAAAAATAAAAACAAATATGGGAGTGTGAAGAGTTATGCAAATTTGGAAGCTGTGCACATCATGTGACCATAAATATAGACACATAATTCAGAACATCTGATTTAACCTAGGTTTAGACAATGCCCCTAGATTCCAAATCCAGGTTCTTACTTTGCAATGTAACCTTTGTTTTACAAAAGTTAACACTGGTGGTGTCAGAAAAAAAGCATGCAAATGGATAAAAAAAAGTAAAAATTGCCCTGCTGTTATGTTCTAATATGTAAAGCTGTTATGATTTACTTTGAAAATTATTTTTGTTGAGTGTGGCTTTGCCATATTCACTTAATAACAAAGTGTTACTGCTGTGGATGGGATGTCCTTTGGGTTACTGTAAGTGGATAGGTGTTACAGTTTTGGAACTTTCAAATATACCAGAAGTTTGGGCATCATTGAGGTGAATGTGTGTGTGTGTGTGTATCAGGGTTAAAGCAAGAGTTACTTATCGGGATCAGTTTAGTATTGTGTATACTGTATGGGTCATGAGTGTGAGTGTCTTGTGTAGTCTAGTGTAGTGAAGGGTTTTTAGGTTCATAGGTTTCATAGGTTGGTACTAGGCTATCAGCCCTAGGGCCTATACAAGCCTAGCCATAACAATTCCCTGGCTATTTCTTCCAACACTATTTACTTCCCTGGACCCCTGTCTAGCAGGGCGACTGACGTGATCCCCAGGGTGAATTTCCTTTCTCCCATCCAATCATCAAGGTTCCTTTTGAAGAGGGCCAAAGAGGCACTCTGCTTGACATGTATGGGCAATTTATTCCAGAGTTTGGGTAGTCTCTGGGTCAGGGACCTATCCCTCCAGCATGCTTTATTTATTGTGATGACAAGGTTTAGATCCCTGGAGAATGTGGCTCTGAGGGATTGGGATTTCTTTAAGTGTAGAATGTCCAACAGCTCTGGGTTTGACATGGCCTTGTATGTTAAGCAGAGATCGCCTCTGAGTAGATGATATGTGACAAGAGTATAGCTGGAGTTTTTTAAGGTGGTCAGCATAGGGCATCTGCTTTAGGCCTGTGATTCTTTTAGTGAGGTATTTCTGCGTCCTTTCCAGTTGTTTTAGATGTCTTGAGAGGTACATACAAAATGGGGCGTTGTATTCTATAATGGGTCTAATGAGGGATGAGCCCAGTGGGACAATGACCTCCTTTTTTCTGGATGAAAAGCCCTTAGTGATGAGGTTAGCTACATAGAAGGATTTCCTGACTGTTGTGGCGATGTGGTTATCGAAGGCAAGACCACTGTCCACCTTTGTCCCTAAGTCTCTTATCACACTTTCGGTGTTTAGTGTACTGCCACCTATATGGTAATTCACGGATACATGTTTTTTTCCCAAAGGGGATAACTATACATTTCTTGGCATTGAGCTTGAGCCCATGGCTCTGGCACCAAGCATCTGTTTCTGTAAGGCCCTTTTGTAGAGTATACACATCATCTGGGGATTCAATAATGGCTCCCAGTTTGCAGTCATCTGTGAACTTTGTTAGCCAGAGTCCCTTAGTGTTGGCCTGTACTTCAGAGAAGTAGATGCCAAACAAGAGCAGTCCCAGGACTGAACCCTGAGGTACTCCACTTGTCTGGAGCTGGATTTGGAGTCAGCTACTTTTACAGTGTGGGTTCTATCAGAAAGCCAGTTAGCAACCCATTGGGTGACATAGGGATTAATGCCCAGCTTAGTAAGTTTATCTATGATTCCAGAGTGGGGGATGGTGTCAAAGGTCTTGGCAAGCTCTAGATAGGCTGTGTGGACCACCTTACCCTTGTCCATGGCTCTGGAGGCTGATTCGAAGAAGTCAATCAGGTTCAGGAGACAAGATTGCCCTTCACAAACTCAAACTGGGTGGGGTCCAGTGTTTGAAGGTTGCCAATGTCTTTGTTTATAATTTCCATGATAATACGCTCCATGGCCTTGCAGATAAGGCTTGTCAGACTGATGGGACAGTAGTTTCCGGGATCCAAAATGGATCCCCCTTGAGGAGTGGGATAACTGTAGCTCTGTGCCACTCAGTGGGCACAAAACCTGAGGTGAGGCTATGATTAAACATGACACTTAGGTGAGGTGCCAGTTCATATTGTAGTTCATGTAGTACACAGCCCGGGATGTCATCCGGTCCCATGGATGCTGTATTCTTAGCTTTGAAGAGTGCGTTTTTTACCTGTGTGGTCATTATTACCAGAATTTGGCAATCTTCCGGTATTGAGATGGGCCGTTTAGGGGGTGAGGGGGGGGGTGAAGTTGGCACTGAATCAATCTGCCAGGATATTGGCAATATCCTTGAGATCAGTATATTTAACGACATTCTGTTTTAGCTCAGAGCAGATCTGAGCAGTGCCATTTAGATTCTTGACATAGTTATAGAATGCCTTGTGGTTGTCTTTGGAATCTTTGGCAATTTTATTTTCGTAACTAGCTTTGGAGGATTTTATGAGGGATCTCAGTTTCTTACTGAGGTTGGTAATGGAGTTTTTTGCATCCTGGGATTTTCCTCTTTTCTGCAACAGTTTCTTCCTTTTGTTGTAAAGTTTGTTTATGGCAGGGGACCACCAGATTGGCTTCCTTTTTTTTGGATGAGAGCATCTTGGTTCTATTTGGGATGGCATGATTCATGCATGAGTGGATGTGCTTGTACAGTGCCTTAGTGTAGGATTCAGCGGTTGAACTTTCAGTTCCCATCTGCATGGGTGTCATGAAGTTTGTCACTTCTGACTTGAGTAGCATGAAGTTGGCTTTGGAGAAGTTTTTTATGGAGGTTTCCTTACTGGGGGGTGGGGATGGGATGTGGATGTTAAGGGTGATTAGCGTATGGTCAGACCTAACTAACAAGGGGGTGACCATAGGTGTGGAGCATCGATTTCCCATGTTGGTAATGACCAGGTCTAGGATATTGGAGCCCCTGGTGGGACTATGGATTAGTTGATCCAGGGCATTGGAATTTATGAATTCCAAGAACTGTTGGGCAAAGGTGTTGGTACATGAGTAGTTTTCCCAGTTAATGGCAGGGTAGTTAAAATCACCCAGTATTAGGGTGTTTGGTTCTATCTTAATATTTTCCAGTATGTTTAGAAAGGTGTAGTGAGAATCTTGGGGTATGGTGGGGGATCTGTAGCAAGCTACAATTTGAATTACAGTCTTACCTAGTGTTAGTTGCACCTGGAGAATTTCAGACGCATTGTGTTGGGCAACTAGCCTGGTGATGTGAATATCCTTGGTGAATATTGACACTCCTCCAGCTTTAGTGTTTTGGTCCTGGTTTTGTGGCCGAAAAGTGTGGTAAGAGTTGTAACCTGCTATTGCAGGGGTGCTCTCCGGAGCCTTGAACCAGGTCTCAGTTTCTGCACAGATATCGATGTTCTTCATTTTTAGGAGTGCATCGAGAGAGTTTATTTTGAGGTTTAGACTTCTAGCATTGAGTAGCATTACCTTCAGATTTTGCATGCTTGTACCTATTACGGTGGTGGTTTTGTCCTTTGAACTTTGCCTAAAAAAGGCACTATAGAGGTGACAAGAGCCTTAGCCAGTAACCTAAATCCCAGGGGTGACAGGTGCAGACCATCTCTGGCAAAGCATCGTAGTCTGTCAATCATGTCGTCCCAGGCAGACAGATACTGGATCCCCTTTGAATGACACCAGAAGCTTAGCCAATTGTTGAAGTCAGTCATTTTGTCCTTATATTGTGGTATCATTCTGGGCGAAGGCAGGATGCTACTGAGGGCTAGGGTCATGCCTGCCTGGGCCACATGATCCAAGAGCGCTTCCATGTCTCTTTTCATGTAGCCCAGGGAGGTACGTCTCAAGTCATTCACTCCACCGTGGACAATGACAGAGTCATATCTGTACTTGTTGTGGAGTGGCTTGAGTGCATGCGTTATTTGGCGGATCCTGGCACCCGTCAGGCAGCTGACTGTAATTTTCTCCTTGTTCAACCTGGTGAGAGGGACATCAGTGTGCCGGACTATAGAGTCACCTATGACTAAAGTGTTAGGTACATTGTTTTGCCTTAGGGGCTGTTGCTGGGTGGCACACTGGTGTTGTGAACTATGTGACACTTTGGTTGTGATTGGTGTTTCTTTGCATTTCAGCTTCAGAGGTCTTTGTTGCTTGGGCAGGTTACAGTTAAGGGTCTCTGCATATGTGGATTTAGTGTTGCTATATGTTGGTGTTGGTGGTGTGGGTTTAGAAGGGCTATGTATTGCTTGAGGTGTAGTGTGGGTGTTAACCTTCTCCTCTTGACTGTCTAGCACAATCTTGGGTGGAGAGAGCTTTGCTTCCATTTTGGCTATGTACGTGTATCTCTCTCAGGTTGTAGTGTTGGGTGGTAGGAGGAGAGGGTTGTCTGTGTATATGAGGCAATTGCTGCATTGCCCCAGTATGCCCAGATTCACCAGGTGGACAGGAGAAATCACCGGAAGCTGACCCTTGGACATGCCTGGTTTGGTGCTTTTTTTTTTTTTTTTGTAAAGTACCCATGAACTACCACATAAGTGGTACTCTACTTAATGCCAAAAGTGTGATAAGAGACCTTGGGACACAGGTGGGCAGTAGTCTTTCCTTTGATAATCACATCGCCACAGTGGTCTGGAAATCCTTCTACATGGCTCACCTCATCACAAAAGGTTTCCTATCCAGAAAAAAAGAGGTCATTGTTCCCCTCTACTCATCACTCATTAGACTCATTATAGAGTATAACACTCCTTTTGTTATGTACCTCACAAGACATCTACAACAACTGGAAAGGCCACAGAAATACCTCACAAAGAGGATTACTGGCCTCAAACAGATGCCCTATGCAGACCGTCCCAAAAAACTCCAGCTTTACTCCATTGCATATCGCCTACTCAGAGGCGATCTCTGCTTAACATACAAAGCTATGTTAAACCCAGAGCTGTTGGACATGCTCCACTTAAAGAAATCCCAATGCCTCCAAGCTACACGCTCTAGGGACCCAAACCTTGTCACCACAATAAACAAAACATGCTGGAGGGATAGATTCCTGTCCCAGAGATTTCCCATACTCTGGAATAGACTACCTATCTATGTCAAACAGAGCTCCTCATTAGCACTCTTCAAGAAAAATCTTGATGATTGGATGGGAAATAGGAAATTCACCCCAGGGATCCCCTCTGTGGCTCTGCTCGACAGGGGCACAGGAAAATAATTTTCTTGGGTTGCAAAAGCCAGGGTACCTTTTTGGCTAGGCTTATACATGCCCTAGGGTTAATAGCCTAGTACCTACCTATGAACCTATATTGTAGTAGTTAGAATTAAATGTTTTTTACGCTTTTCTGCCTGCCAGTTTTTTTGCATTTCCTTCTTTCTAATCATCTGAATTTCTTCTTTATTTTATTTTATCAGTAAAGTGAATTTTAATTTAAAACTTGAAGATGTTGAATGAAGTTACAATGATCATTCTTCAAAGTAAAATGTATCAATACATGCATGTAGCTTGAGAAATAGATACACATATATGTCAATATATGTATATATGGGTCTACTTTGGAAGCTCAAAGTTTCAAAACTTCAAAATTCATATTGTCGAGATCATAAGATTGAAGGTTAAAAACTTCAGATGGTTTAAACGGAGATTACTGTACAGAAAAGAATGGGAAATTTACCGTTCTCTTCATTATATTGCGATCTCAGAGTTGGTATATTTATTTAGCAGGGGGTATGAGGGGTGCAGGGGGACTTGCCCCCCTGCATAGACATATAAAAATGTTTTCATTTTTTTGTTGAAGTTTTGAACTTTTAAAACTTAGCTTAGTTTGTCATGCATTCATTTCCTCACACACCACAAACATTCCCTTATTACAGCACATTAGCACTACAGCAGAAATACATAAAGCACAAACATTCTTTGTTTTAGGGGTCAAGCCCCCAACATCCCAGTTACATTATAAATTCCAACTCTGAGATCACAAAACTCTGGAAAAAGGGTCAAGTTTCCATTCCCCACTGTTGGATGATCCCCGATATTCACATAGCAAAAATGTTTTGATTCAGAACATAAGAGTTATTTGATGACTGTTAAATACCTGATAAAAGACTCATGGGATTTTTTAGACCACATGAATGAAATTGAATATGTGTGTCTGTTGTTTGTAACTGTGGACAATGTGAATGTATTCAGAGTAAGTACACAAGAAATTGGTTTGAAATGGTTTCTTGACATTATTTTAGACAAGGAATTGGTGCTTACCAATAACTTTATATATTTCCAAGGGGAGTTTTATAAACAAATCAGTGGGGCGGCAGTGGGAGCAGTGTACACCCTTATTTTTGCAAATATCTTTTTGTTGTATTTGTCCTTAGTCCTCCCTTTTTTAGAAAATTAATGGTATATTTGCAATTCTTAGATGATATATTTATTTTGTGTAATGGGGAGATGGATGATTTTAATTAATTTATTGTATAGATAAATCACACTACTGAATCTTTGGCTTTTACACATTATTCATCTTATGTGGAAATTAACTCTTTGCATATTTATTTGCATAAGGACATGACTAATAATTATTTTCAGTCTAAAATTTATTGTAAGCCAACCTTTTGCAATTCATATCTACATTTTGATAGTTTCCACCCTTATTTTCAAAACAAACGCTTAGTTAAAGGCTCACTGATTAGAGCATCTATGATTACCTCTGATAAAATCATGTGTTAAGGGAGCATGGATATTCTAATGCATTACTGAAGTGTCTCTCAGAAGAAGTGATGAAATTAAAGAGAACTCATTATGTCCCTTACTTCTGAGGGTGGTAGCAAGAGTATCAATTCGAAACTTGAGAATAAAGCAATGGAGAGGTTTAATAATGTTTTTGTTATTAGCTATATAGTTGTTTTAACTAGATTGAAAGGAATTATTGTAAAACATTGATCAACATTTAAACATTTAACATTTTCAATATATCCAGTTTAACAGTGGATGAAAAACTTAGAATAGTTTATTGGAGATCAAATAATTTTAAGAAAAAAATATGAAGCTTGTGAACAGAGATTTTTGGTGCTGCACAGAGCTACTTAAGCTGCGCAGAGTGAGTTATTTATTTGTTAACGGTCTGGAGTTTATTTTAATTGTAAACAGAGATTTCTGGTGCTGTACGGAGTTGCTTAAGCCACACAGAGTTACTTTCTGTTTATTAAGCCACACGGAGGTTGCCTTCTGTTTACAGAGTTTTATTACAGAGATTTCTGGTGCTGCACATAGTTGCTTAGGTCATTTTCTGTTAACAGAGTGTGAGATATTTATTTGTTCATAGGTTCCTAGGTAGGTACTAGGCTATTGGCCCTAGGGCCTATACAAGCTTAGCCAAAAAGGTACCCCTGGCTTTCGCCACCCAAGAAAATTATTTTCCTGTGCCCTTGTCGAGCAGTGCCACAGAGGTGATCCCCGGGGTGAATTTCTTATTTCCCATCCAGTCATTAAGATTTTTTTGAAGAGTGCTAATGAAAAGCTTTGCTTGATATAGATAGGTAGTTTTTTTGGCTCTATATTAGATCACCAAACACTTAAAAAAAGCAAATGGTGATTAATTGACCTTATGTAAGTGAAAGCTTACAATGCTGAAGTGTCAGAACAGCGATTTTATTCCAAGGGAAAAATATCGCTGTTCCAAAAAAAAAAAAACAATTTCAAACATTACATTAAGTGGGAGGCTTCGCCACCCACACCCCCGATGTGGAGGGCTGCGCCATCCACACCCCCCATGTGGAGGGCTGCACCACCCACACCCCCCTACTTAAATATACCAACTCCGAGACTGCACTATAGTGCTGAAAATGGCAAAGTACCAAAGCGACCAAGCAAATTCTTTCCCAGGGAAATAATTTGCTTAACAGCCGCTTTGATATTTTGCATTTTCAGCCTTTTATGTTCAACCAAGATGCATTCGAAAGAATGTGTCTTCAGTTTTGTAATATAGACCCATTTGTTCCAGAGCATGGGAAGTCTCTGGGACAGGAATCTATCCCTTCAGCATGTTATGTTTATTGTGGTGACAAGGTTTAGGTCCCTAGAGCATGTAGCTTGGAGGGATTGGGATTTCTTTAAGTGGAGCATGTCCAACAGCTCTGTGTTTGACATAGCTTTGTATGTTAGGCAGAGATCGCCTCTGAGTAGGCGATATGCGATGGAGTAAAGCTGGAGTTTTTTGAGACAGTCTGCATCGGGCATCTGTTTGAGGCCAGTAATCCTCTTTGTGAGGTATTTCTGCAGCCTTTCCAGTTTTTGTAGATGTCTTGTGAGGTACATACCGAAAGGGGCATTGTACTCTATAATGGGTCTAATGAGTGAAGAGTAGAGGAGAACAATGGCCTCTTTTTTCCTGGATGAGAAACCTTTTGTGATGAGGTGTGCCATGTAGAAGGATTTCCTGACTACTGTGGCAATGTGATTATCAAAGGAGAGACTAATGTCCACCTGTGTCCCAAGGTCTCTTATCACACTTTTGGTGTTAAGTAGACTACCACCTATGTGGTAGCTCATGGGTACAGAGTTTTTACCAAAGGGGATGACAATGCACTTTTTGGCATTGAGCTTGAGGCCATGGCTTTGACACCAGGCATCTGTTTCAGTGAGGCCCTTTTGTAGGATGTCCACATTGTTAGGAGCTTTAATTATGGCTCCTAGTTTGCAGTCATCTGCAAACATCGTTAGCCAAAGACCTTCTGTGTTAGCTTGTGCTTCAAAAAAATAGATACAAATAGGAGAGGACCCAGGACTGAACCCTGTGTTACTCCACTTGTCACCGGTCTGAAGTCGGACTTGGAGTCTGCTGCTTTCAATGTGTGGGTTCTGTCAGTGAGCCAGATTGCAACCCATCTTGTGACATAGGGATTTATACCTAATTTAGTGAGTTTATCTATAATTCCCGAGTGGGGGATGGTGTCAAATGCTTTGGCAAGATGTAGATAGGCTGTGTGAACCACCTTACTCTTGTCTACGGCTTTGGTGACTGCTTCAAAGAAGTCAGTCAGGTTTAGGAGACAAGATCTGCCTTTTAAAAACGCGAACTGGGTGGGGTTCAGAGTTTGGAGATTACCAATGTCTTTGTTTATAAGTTCTATGATGATACATTCCAGGACCTTGCAGACCAGGCTCGTTAGGGTAATGGGGTGGTAGTTCCTGGGGTCCATGGAGGCTCCCCCTTTGTGGAGTGGGATAACCATCGCTGTGCGCCATTCAGTGGGCACAAAGGTGAGGCTATGATTGAAAATGGTGCTTAGGTGGGGTGCCAGTTCATTCTGTAGTTCATGTAGAACATCGCCCATTATTAAGGTGTTGAGTTATTCCCTAATATTTTCCAATGTATCAAGAAATGAGGAGTCAGACTCCTGGGGCATGGTGGGGGAATCTGTAGCAAGTTACAATTTGGATTGCAGTCTTGCCTAGAGTTAGTTGCACCTGGATAATCTCGGATGCAATATGCTGAGCACTTAGCCTGGAGATGTGGATATCCTTAATGAATATGGACATGCCTCCACCTTTAGTGTTTTGGATGCAATATGCTGAGCACTTAGCCTGGAGGTGTGGATATCCTTAATGAATATGGACATGCCTCCACCTTTAGTGGTTTGGTCCAGGTTAGGTGGCAGAAAGGTGTGGTATGAATTATAGCCTGGTAATGCAGGGGTGCTCTCTGGATCCTTGAACCAGGTCTCTGTCACTGCACAGATGTCGATGTTCTCCATTTTAAGGAGTGCCTCGAGTGAATGCATTTTGAGGTTTAGACTTCTAGCATTTAGCAGCATTACCCTCAGATTTTGCTTGCTTATACCTGTTATTGTGGTGAATTTGTCATTTGAACCTTGCCTAAAAAAAGCATTACGGAGTGGCAAGAGCCATAGCCAGTATCCGGAATCCCAAGGGCGACAGGTGCAGTGCATCTCTGGCAAAGGATCATGGTCTGTCGATCATGTCATCCCAAGCAGACAGATACTGGATCCCCTTAGAATGACACCAGGAGCTTAGCCAGTTGTTGAAGTCAGTCATTTTGTCCTTGTACTGTGGTATCATTTTGGGTGATGGCAGGATGCTACTCAGGGCTAGGGTCATACATGCCTGGGCAACAAGATCGGAGAGCTCCTCCATGTCTCTTTTCATGTAGTCCAGGGAGGTACGTCTCAGGTCATTCACACTAACATGGACAATGACTGAGTTTATGATTTCTGGTGCTGCACGGAGTTGCTTTCTGTTTATTAAGCCGCATGGAGATTGATTTCTTTTTTTGGAGTTTATTACAGAGATTTCTGGTGCTGCACAGAGTTGCTTAAGCTATTTTCTATCTACAGAGGTGTGTGTGTGTGTGTGTGTGTGTGTGTGTGTGTGTGTGTGTGTGTGTGTGTGTGTGTGTGTGTGTGTGTGTGTGTGTGTGTCTGTGTATGTGTGTAAATGCCCCCAACTGAATACAATTGATGGCTAGAGGTACTCAGGCTGAAACCATGTACCTTGGGTACAGGTAAAAAGAGCCTAAAGTCCTAGCCGCCACCACTTATGAATTTATTCCTCGTATTTTTGTTCTGTTACTCATTAAATCTGTGGTTTTCAAGATTTTTCTTGCAAATCACTGACTGATTGAATTCACTAAGAAATGACAGGCATTTGAATTTCAGACATAATTCTTCAGAAAATAAATGGTAACACAAAACTTTTTATTCTAGCAATTTTCTAAGTTTATAAGATCAGTATTTGAAATGTTTCCCTATTTTGGGGTTATATTCCCCCCTTATTGGCTTTGTCCAGGTTTTTTTTGTGCTAAGACATTGAGAGCTATGGTGAGAAGTGAAAACTGAATTCTGCATTCCCCCATTATTGGCTTTGTCCAGGCATTTTGTACTAAGAGGTTGAGAGCTATCGTTAGAAGTGAGAACTGAACTCTCTAAATGATAGCCATTTAAGTTTCAGTCTTCCTGTCATTCAGGAAACTGCTGATTTGGCTTAGTTGTATGTTGCTCTGGCTGTAGTACACAGGGTCATGGGTTCAAGACTTGGCAGTGAAATGCATGGTGGTAACACATTTTATTCAAGCAACTTTCCAAAATTATACAAGCATTGTTTAAAATGTGTCCCTTTTTTTTGGCCTTTTCTCTCCCCTCCCCCCAAAACAACTGAAATTGAAAATAAGTGCAAGAAGCTGTGCAAGATGCCTGTGGCTTACACTACTGTCATTTATATATATATATATATATATATATATATATATATATATATATATATATATTGTGTGTGTGTGTGTGTGTGGAAGTAGACTTTTATCATGGAAATGTTCTGAATAGGAAACTTTTGTCATTGTTGCTTCATACATTTTGTTTCATTGCCTACTGGAAAAATGTTCAAACAGTAAATTTAAAATGGAATTGTGTGTGGAAGTAGACTTTTATGATGGAAATGTTCCAAATAGTGCAGTTTTGTCATTATTGGTTCATGCATTTTGTTTCATTGCCTACTGGAAATATGTTTAAACAATAAATTTAAAATGCGCTCTAACTTAAGTCTAACAAGTGTGCTGTATTATACAAGGAATATAATTTAATAAAGTCAGGAAGGTGTATCAAAGAATGCATGTATGTTTCTTGTTTTGTGTGCAAGGTGCCTATGATTTGAAAACAGCCCAAAGGTAATCTTTATCTACCACTGGCCAGATGCATTTTCTTTGGATGTAGTGTGGGTATCAGTGCTGTTTCAATGAATGTGATTTTCAAAGGGAGAGAAGTTTTAATGCCAAGCCCGTTTTCATTGTGAGACAGTATTGCTTTGTTTAGCAGATGTCTGTTAGTGTTTGTGCATTGTGCTATAAAATATAAAAATAAAATCCAAATAATCATTGCAGAAGTAAAGCAGTATGCACACCTTAGTGTTTATGGTAGATGGGGTGAAATAGCCAGGTAATGGGACATTGGAATGGCTGCAGGGGGAATCTGGTGCTATATTTTGGTTTTGTTGTTCAGTTTGCATTTGAAAGTTGGTATCCCACAATTCCATTGGAGTGGGCAGGGTTATGTAATTATGTATGCAAATTTTACGTTAATCAGCGTACATATTTGTACCTATTTTTTATGGGCCTTGTCCAGATTTTTGATGTTTCCAGGTTAACAGGTATGTTTACTATTAGACTAAAGACAGAAACAAGAGTAAGAGTTTTACAGGGTAGAAAAGTATGTGAACATCTATTCTCCACCATCTGCCATGAGACAGCAGAGAAAACCAAGAAAGGAAAAAAAAATAGTAAAGCTTACAATGAATCTGCTTGCTCAGTTTTGCAGCTCTTCACACTAAATTGGATAAAGGGGAAATACTACTTTCTGGCTTTGTACCATCACATTGATTTAAAATTTCTTAACTATGCATAACCTTAACTAAAAACAAAAAAATTCAGTATAAATACTGCATCAGGTGGTCTAACTCAGTTAAGAAATTCAGAATAAAATAGATAACTTATTTGCAATACATCGCACTAGTTCATATAACCTTACTGTGACCAATAAGCAGTTTTTAGAACTCAGGTTTGCAGTTTTTAATCTTATATTTAAATCATTGTATCTTATGCAGAAATGTACTTAATGTGTTTCTTTCTTCCATAATGGTCCTTGATGAAATGCCTTTAGTTTGCTGCAATTATTTTTCTGCAGACATATCAGTGTAGTGAATTAAACAGTATGTAGCAAATAAGCTAGAAATCATGATGACACTCAGCCTTGAAAAAGAAGCAAAATGCTCTTGAGTGTATTTCTCAACCTAACAACTGTGGTAACGGAGTTACTCTTGTGTAATGACTTTTATTTTCTTTTGAATTAAATGTATTATGCAGTGACATAAACTAAATATGTTCTTAATATAGTAGTGGCATTACTCTCACTTTTAACAAAAGCAATTTGTTGTACTTCACATAATGGAACATTTATGCTGATAAAAGTAATATGTTAACAAAACATTAGGAAAATGCCCCCAAAAATTTGCTGCTGTTAGGAAAAATACACCGTAACAGCTTTATTCTCAAAAGCTTTAAACGTTGGCCTTCAAATGTCACTTAGATGCCACAATGTGGTTCACGATGTGGTTCTCTTATTACTCTTCAAAAGCTCATTTCATTCTACAATTTATATATTTTCTAAGCAAAACCTTTAAAATTAGATTTTAATGTGCTATCTAATATCATATAAGACCATACTATACTATGCAATACTGTACTGTATAATACCATGCCATACTGTAATGCAAATATTTATACTGAAGATGTATGATGCAGTAACAGTTAGCAATTGCAGCTAAATATGCTGCTGCAATGCTAGAAGAACATAAACAACTGACTTGCTGGACATACTAATGTCTTATACAGAAAAAATCATGGTGCTACCATTAATGAACTGTTAGAAAAAAATAGCCATACTACCCATAGTTGTAATGACCCTTTGATAACAGTTACTGCAAAGGCTAATTATGTGTACAGCACTTGACAGATGAGGGTAGTAGTAGCTTTGCTGAGCAAATGAGGCACTACTGTTCTATGGAATTAATGGAAGAAAGCTCCATTTTTTATTTATTTATTTATTTATTTTGCATTTGTTTACTGAGATTGTCTACTGGGCTGAAAAAATAGCCCATTTTCGGTGGAGGCATGGGGAGAAAAGCTCCACATTAACAAGAACAAACAAATAAACTGTACCTTAATGAGAACAAATAATAAAGTGTCACAATTAAATACAGCATAGGTACACAAAATAAAAAACTTCTTGTAACAGTGTCAAGTACATTTACAACTTATGGAGAGATGTTCTCCATTCACAAAATTAACTTTTTAATCCAGTATCTACATCTTGAATCATGTCCTTTCATGCCCATTGAACAGCGATGTCAGTCAGAACATTCTCAAACAAACATATGCATCCACTCTTTGCTATATATTCACTGTGATTGTATTGCCAGAGCAAGGACTTGCAGCACACATTTCAGATTTTGGACATATTTGACAATTGTCAAAAAATTCACCCATTTGTAGCTATTTGTCCCATGACTGCATTTTTTTGTTGCTGGCATGCATTCAAAAATTACTTATGTTTTTAGTCAGCTTACACCATTACACAGCACAGGTGGCATTTAGCTAGGTTGTGGTCCTTGGCATCACTGTTCACATTACACCTGAAAGAGGTGAGAATATTGCTTGAAATGTCTTGTTATCACAGATTCATGTAGTTAAAACTACATTTAGCAATAGTGTCGCCTCTTTCAGGTGTAATGTGAATAGTGATGCCAAGGACCACAGGTGGCATTTAGCTAGGCTGTGGTCCTTGGCATTACTGTTCACATTACACCTAAAAGAAGTGAGACTATTGCTTGAAATGCACTTTCTTGTTATCACAGATTCATGTAGATACAACTACATTTAGCAAATGTGTTTCTGTGAAGAGTATAACTTAAAACTCCTCCGAAAGACGGAATTTTAAAATGATATTTGCCGGGTAACAGCTTACACAATTTTACGGGTCAATATTACAATGCACTCTTGTTGGAGGAGAGGCTGGACTCTGCCCTTCTGAGCTGGGAATTTCTGGTTAAAGGCTTATAGTGCCTGCATATTTGAACTGCTTCTTACTGAAATTGGTACACCTTGTTTGCTGCAGCATAGACTAGATCCAAGCCTGCTGAATCTAGCTTTGTTTGTATAACTTTAGCACTAATCCAGGCATTCTTTAAAGTATTCAATTGTATTTATTACTGCTAGGTAGTAACTTGGTTAAAGTGTAGCTATCATTCTAAGTCTTTTGGATTAAGCACTTGGGCTTCAGACCAGTTGTTTTACATTAGGAAGGTTTGTGGCCTGCACTGTGGTGGCAGGACAAATTGCTTACATCCTTCTAAGTTGTACTGCTGATTGAGGGCTTAGTGTCTGTTATTCTAAAAGTGTATTAGTTCTGGTTTAAGCACTTGGGCTTCGGGCCAGTTATTTTACATTAAGAAGGTTCGTGGTCTGCACTCTTGTGGGAGGAGAGGCTGGACTCTGCCTTTCTGAGCTGGGAATTTCTGGTTAAAGGCTTATAGTGCCTGCATATTTGAACTGTTTCTTACTGAAATTGGTACACCTTGTTTGCTGTAGCATAGACTAGATCCAGGCCTGCTTAATCTAGCTTTATTTGTATGCTGCTTGTTTGTTTGCTTGTTATTTCCCTGAAATGCTAATTCCACCTAAAACACGGCTTTTCAGCGCTTCTGTGGATCCCTAGTGATATCTACATTGCTTACTGTACTTATTTCCTTGTTTCATTTGAAAGAAAGTTACTGTTTGTTGTTTTTGCATTAAAGTTACCTGAAACACATTGCATTTAAGTTACCTGGCACTTGCTCACTAAAGCAATTATATAAGTCAGCACTAAAATATTAAAAGCACTACACCCTCACAAACTCCCCTTGAGTACCTTGTTCCCCATTGGCCCTTTGTTTTCAGTTATAAAGGAATTCCCAATACTATTCTAGCATGTCCAAAGGTCAGTTGTCAATCTCCTCTCCAGTCCAGCTGGTGAATCTCAGAATCTTGAGGCAATGTTACAACTGTCTCATGTACACAGAAAACCCTCTCCTCCTCCCAACAAATTCCAACACATGTGAGAGATGCAACCATATAGCCATACTGGAGGCTAAGCTCTCTCAACTCAGTACTGGCGAAACCAGTCAGGAGGAGAAGGAAACCACACTCACTACAATTCCAGTCTCACATAGACCTACCACGACAGCAAACCAAACACATAAACACACAAAAACATACTCGGAGGCTCTAAATAAAAATCTGCCTAAGCAGCAGAGACCTGCAAAGCAGACACCCAAGCAACCGCTTCCCCAAAACAAAACTCGTGCAACACATAGCTCACAAAGCCAGTGTGCCAAACAGTCACAGCCCTTAAGGCTAAACAACACACCTGATACACTTGTAATAGGTGACTCTATCATCAGGCACACTGACGCCCCGCTCACCAGGCTGAACAAGGAGAAGGTCATGGTGAACTGCCTGTCGGGCGCTATGATCCGCCACATAACACAAGCACTCAAGTCACTCCAAGGCAAGTACAAATATGACTCAGTCATTGTCCATGCTGGTGTGAATGACCTGAGACGTACCTCCCTGGACTACATGAAAAGAGACATAGAGGAGCTCTCTGAGCATGTAGCCCAGGCCGGTATGACCCTGACCTTGAGTAGCATCTTACCCTCACCAAGAATGATGCCACAATATGAAGACAAGATGATCAATTTCAACAATTGGCTTAAGTACTGCTGTCATTCAAAGGGTATCCAATGCCTGTCAGCCTGGGATGACATGCTCGACAAGCCACGATGCTTCGCTAGGGATGGCTTGCACCTGTCACCCCTGGGCTTTCGGATATTGGCAAAGGCTCTTGCTACCCCCATAGTGCCTTTTTTAGGCAAGGTTCAAAAGACAAACCCACCTCCATAGGTATCACAAGGGATAAGAAACTAAGAGTAATGCTACTCAATGCCAGAAGTCTAAACCTCAAGATGCCCGCACTCAAAACTCTCCTTAGCATGGAGAATATCGATATCTGTGCAGTAACAGAAACCTGGTTCAAGGCTCCCGAGAGCACCCCAGCACTACCAGGTTATACCTCATACCATGCTTTTCAGCCCCAAAACATGGACCGTACTACAAAAGGAGGGGGAATATCAATATTCGTCAAAGATACCCACACCTCCAGGTTGGTGGCACAGCACGAAGCATCAGAGACTATCCATGTGCAACTAACAGTGGATAAAACTGCCTTCAGTTTATAGCCTGCTACAGACAACCCTCCCAAACCCAGGAACCCCACTCAGCCTTCCTGAGAACACTGGAAAATATGAAGGTCTTTCCAAACACCATTATATTGGGTGACCTCAACTACCCAAACATAGACTGGGAGCATTACCCTAGCCCAAAGGTTCCAAGAATTTATAAACTCAAATGCTATGGAACAACTTGTTACCACTCCCACAAGAGGGGAAAACATACTGGACCTGATCATCACCAACATGGGGACTCTATGCTCCAGACCAGAAGTGTATCCCTCACTGGTAAGATCAGACCATAAACTAATCTCACTGGATATTCACATCCCGACTCCACCCCCTGACCTGAAAACCACAGTGAAAAACTTCTCTAAAGCAAATTTCACACTCCTCAAAACCGAGGTGGAATCCTTCAAAGCCCCCGGGCCTGTGAAAATATGGCCCAGACTGCAGAATCCTTTATAAATGCATTCTATGAACACCTTCAGGATACATGAATCATGCAATCCCAAATAAAACCAAGACCCAGTCCTCCAAAGGCAGATGTCCTGTCTGGTGGACCCCAGCCATAAACAAACTATACAATAGAAGGAGGAAGCTACTACATGATAGAGCAAAATCCCAAAAAGGGAAGGCATCTCTGATCAGTATTAGCAAAAAACTACGGGCACTCATAAAATCGTCTAAGGCCAGCTTCGAGAGAAAAATTGCACAGGACACTAAGGATAATCACAAGGCTTTCTTTAGTTATGTTAGGAACCTGGGTGGGAATTCCCAGATATGCTCAGAATTAGTCCAAAATGACAAAAAATACACCAAACCCACAGACATTGCCAACATCCTAGCTGACAGGTTCAGCGCAAACTCCCCCCCCTCCCCACCAAAAGGGCAAATATTTATCCAAGCAGAGTGCTGCCCCCCTGACATCTCAGATGCTCAGGTAAGAACTGCCCTCTCCAAAGCAAAAAACACAGCATCAATGGGACCAGGTGGTGTCTCGGGCTGCGTCCTACATGAACTCCAAGAAGAGCTAAACCCAAACATAAAACTGATGTTCAATCTCAGCCTTACTACAGGATATGTACCCAAAGAGTGGCGTACAGCAACAGTGGTCCCTCTCCACAAAGGTGGTGCCTCAACGGATCCTGGAAACTATCGCCCTATAAGCCTGACTAGCTTGGTCTGCAAAGCTATGGAAAGGATCATTATGGACCTCATAAATAAAGATATTGGGGACCTACAGACACTGGATCCTACCCAGTTCGGCTTTGTTAAGGGCAGATCCTGCCTCTTAAACTTGGTTGATTTCTTTGAAATAGTCGCCAAGGCCATTGACGAGGGGAAGGTGGTCCACACAGCCTACCTGGACCTTGCAAAAGCCTTCGATACAATACCCCACTCGGGCATTATAGATAAGCTCACCAGCTTAAATATAAACCCCTATGTCACTAGATGGGTTGCAAACTGGCTCAAGGACAGAACCCACATGGTTAGAATTGCTGGAGCCATGTCAGACTCCAAACCAGTTACAAGTGGCGTCCCCCAAGGCTCAGTCCTGGGACCTCTCTTGTTCGGTATATATTCCTCAGAGGTACAGGCCAACATGGAAGGACTGTGGCTGACTAAGTTCGCAGATGACTGCAAACTGGGTGCCATAATCGACTTTCCAGCCGACACAAGCATCCTTTAAAAGGGCCTCATAGAAACAGACAACTGGTGCCAGAGCCATAGCCTCAAGCTAAATGCCAAAAAGTGTATAGTCATCCCCTTTGGCAAAAATAGGGGATCAGGGGAGGTCATCGTGCCTTTTTTCTCATCCCTCATCAGGCCCATAATTGAGTACAATGCCCCTTTTGGGATGTACCTTACCAGACACCTGCAGCAACTGGAAAGACCCCAAAAGTACCTCACCAAGAGGATCATAGGGCTCAAACAGATGCCATATGCTGCCCAGTTAAAGAAACTCCAGCTCTACACAGTGGCATACCATCTGCTCAGAGGCGATCTGTGCCTGACGTATAAAGCCATGTCCAACCCGGAATTAATGGACATGCTGCACCTCAGAAAATCCAAATCCCATCGAGCTACGCGCTCGAGAGACTTGAACCTCAGCACTGAAATAAATAGGACATGCTGGAGGGACAGATTCATAACCCAGAGGCTCCCTTCACTCTGGAATAAAATCCCAGTCCAGGTTAGGCAGAGTCCCTCATTGACTCTCTTCAAGAGGAATCTTGATGAGTGGATGGGAGATCGTAGGTTTACCCCGAGTATCACTTCTGTGTCACTGTTAGACAGAGGCACAGTATACTAACCTCGAAAAAGGGCATAGCAAAATTAATTTAAAATGGGTGGCAAAAGCCAAACACACTCTGGCTAGGCTTATAAATGCCCTAGGGCAAATAGCCTAGTATGAACCTATGAACCTATGAAACACCGTAACATCGAACACCTCAACACCGACAAGTATTCATTGAAATTCACTTCCATGATTCATTGAATACTTGGGTAAATAAATACTTGAATAATAAAACAAAACAGGTCAATGACCCTTAAAACGTATAAAAAAGAACAAACACCGAAACCGTACCAGCCACAATAAGTTTAATGCTCCGAAGTATTCCAAAATGCTTCAAAATGCTCGAAAAGCTCCAAAAATGCAAACAATATGCAACATACGAACAACTAAGCCCTTTCGCCAAGGTAAAAAGTCATAGGCATCCTCAGAGTTAGAACTGTAAAAAGTTTGAGGTCCCATATGTTGCTGAATTAGAATCTTTATATCTAATATGGGGCAAATTAAAATTGCCCTGGATCTCCAGCTTGGATTTTTCCTGTTTTTCATATTTGTAACATCACATAGTATGTCCTCATTCATTTCCTAAATAAAGCAGAGTGACATGATATAGATGGCAGGTCACGCAGTGAGTACGTCCTTTCTTGTGCATTACTTACATTCTGATGAATAGAATACTGAGTCAGCTCTGAGTGTGGCTTGAAATTTATCAGCTCACATAATGCCTTAAAATGCACACCTTTGTTCTTCTGTTTGCTGAGGAATCATGGGAGTCAAAAATAATTCTAGGCTTTGTGTCTTGCAACAATTATGCCTTGCCACTTACCAGCTGAAACTGCACACCTCCTGACATGCACTCTCAAACAGGGCTAGGCCAGTCAAGCGTAAGGTGAATATTAGAATACACTTGTAATTTTCCAGATCCTATTTGAAGAAAGACAGTGTATCACACAGCTTTATCTTCAGTGTATGTCTATTCCAGAGGTGAGGGAGATGGTGGGTAATGACTCTGTCTCTTCACCTTGTTGTAGCAGTGAAGGAGTTTTATATGCCTTCATCTTGTGATTGTGGGACTGTCTAATTTGTGAAGGTAAGGGAACCTGGAGTATTGTGTTTCTCTTTGCTCATAAGGCAAGGCATTGTCTTCACAACGGACCCTATAAGTTGGAGAAAAGAGGTACAGTGGTTTAAGTCTGTCATGTTATATTAGGAGTTCTAAGCATATGGCCCTCTTTGATAGGAATCTCTGAGGTGTTTCCAACTGTCTGATATAGTTGATGTACTACATCTCAAAGAAGCTATTATGTTTTATAATTGGTCTGAACAGGATTAAATACAAGAAGATAATAACATATTTACATCTGGATGATATTCCCTTCGTGATAAGCTGTGCCAAGTAGAGGTATTTCCTGACAACCATTGCTATATGGTGACCAAAGAAGAGGGAATTATCAACCCAGAGATCCGGGTCTCTTAACTGCATTTTCATTTTGAGGTGCCATATTGTCAGTACAATGCTGGAGTGCATTTTTTGCCAGCCAAATATAACAATGGTGCATTTTTTAGCATTTAATTTAGGCCAATTTTTAAAACACCAGACAATTATAAGTGTAATTTCCTGCTAGATGCCTTCTGTTTCAGAGGGAGATTTGCCAAGGACTCCAGTTTTGCAGACTACAAATTTGGTTTGCCATTGGTCTTGTTTTTTCATCTGCAGATCAGATAAGTAAATACCAAACAAAAGTGGTCCTGGCACTGACCATGCAGGATGTCACTGATCTCCATCATGTTCTCTGATGCAGCCCCAGCCACCCACACCACACAGGCTGTGTCTTTTTGTCAATTAGCTATCCATCTTACTGCATAGGTGTCTATTTGTAAGATTTATTAACTGTGATAACATGGGGAATAGTGTCAAATGCCTTGGCCAATTCAAGGTGGACTATGTGTATAGTGTGACCTTTGTCAACAGCTCATGTTAACCTTTTTGAAGATGTCTGCTATGTTCATGATACAGGATCCACCTTTTACAAAGCCAGATTGCTGTGCATCTATCCTGATGAGATTTTTTAATGTTAATCAAGTCTGTTATAAAGTGTTCCATGACCTTACAAATGACATTCCTTTGGCTTGCAAGCCTATATTTTCCTAGCTCAGTAGTAGGGCCACATTTATGAAATTACATCAGCAGTGCTGTATGCTCTACTTCTGGGACTGAGCCTGTACCCAGGCTCAGGTTGAATAACTTATGGAGAGGTTACGCCAGGGCATCTTTAGTACTATTTAACAAACACCCTGGTATGTTATCTAGTCCTGGGGAGGAAGTGTACTTAGTCTTGGATTACACTTTCAGTACATGTTCTTTATTGGCAGTGGGAAGTTTGAGAGATATGGGTATTGTAAGGTTTTGGATTGTCACCTCAAGAACAAAATTTGAACTAAATGTATTTACAAGTTTATTGAAAGCGTGATATAGGGAAATATTGCCAGTCCAGCTATTTGTAATTTTGTAGAAAATTCTATGTCATTTGTGAATATTATTATGATTTATACAGACATTTATATTATGTACTGAGCTAAAATCTAACCACCTGTATTATGTACTGAGCTAAAATGTAACCACAGCATGTCCTGCTGACTTAGAACAGAAATGCATATAAATATATACCTGTGCAAATGTATGTTTTAACAGTAGAAACTAGAACATAAAAGGGTTAACTTGCAAAACTTGAAGAAAATAAGTTGAAATTAAATTGCTTTAAGATTGTGTTATACATGTTCTCCCTCAGTTTCAGTGTAGCGGGCACAATGTCTAGAGCTAGAAGTTTTTGAATTGTCTTGAAAGTGAAGTAATTACTAGGTTTTAAATTAAAAGTGTTTTATTGTTTTATGACTTCCAAGATCTGCAAACATCTGAGAGAGATGTATTTTTCACACAGAGATGTTAAATTCTGCTAGTCTCTGTCTTAGCCCGGGAACTGAAGTCAGGTGACAAAAGGTGATCTCATCCAAATTAACCCAGCGGTGATATTTGATATTAATGCATTCACTCCAATGGAGCTCAGCAAGTTTGTACTGTAACTTCCAATGGGTGGAGCTTAAGCCTTTTAACAGAATAAAATGATGTCCTCAAATTTCAAACAAATGTTCATATCTCTGGAATAGTAGGGGTTATGAAAGAAGTATAAATGGCAAACTCTTCAGCACAACCTATTTTTATAGTGTTAGTATTCTTTAGGTTCTAGGCTTTAAACTGAATTTTATAAGTCACAGTAGACAGTAACTGTTACATTTGTAATATTTTGTAAACAATTTACAATATCTCAGCATACACTAAAGTTACACATATACTGTTAGCAACATTTTATTCATCTAGCTTAGGGCTTTCATATGAGGCTAATAAGTCCTGTCTGTGTTACTTGGTTGTTGAGATATTTATACAACTGTGACAATTATATCTATATAAATTAATATCATAAAAACAACAGAGGTCAAATATTAATGCAGTTGAATTTGTCATTGTGTAAGCTTTAAGATGAAATATTTTAAAACCCAGTACATAGTATGGTTTTGGAATTACTGATGCAACAAAGCAGTCAGTAGGAGTTAACAGCAGATGTACCTGGAGGCATAACTCAGATGTAATGAGTTAATTTAAGAACTCTCTCAGAGAGAGACTGTGCATTTTGTATTTTGTCTTGGACCTAGCAAGAACATCCACTCATCACCACCATCTGCACTTGCCTTGCTGTAAGTAAGATTTGGGGCATAGTATATATTTTTAGAAATAGGTAGGAATATAGTAAAGAGTACTTTAGATGTTTTCTGCATTTATTTGAGACTGCCCAGCAATGTTGTTTTAAAATATTTCCTGTGGTTTTGAACTCTGAAGTAACTGTGTTTATGTACTGAGTATTGTCTTGTTCTTTTATTATTTATTATTAAATATATTTAAGCCTATCTTTGTGGCTGATATTTGTTAGACATATTTAAGCTATGAGAGTACTTGCATATTTATTTGGTGGCACTGTACAGGCCACTCTAATAGCCTTGCTTGGTCAGACTGCCATTTGGATTAATAGTCACATTACACAGTAGGGTTGGACACCCTTTGTAAGGGCTTTATAGTTGCTAAGAAGTAGGGGTTCTGGTGGCAGTGATAGCTACCTAATAGTCTGGGCAGAAGGGGGCATAGCTAGTAAACCTGTACCAACCTTCCCCAAGTGTGTGTGTGTGTGTGTGTGTGTGTGTGTGTGTGTGTGTGTGTGTGTGTGTGTGTGTGTGTGTGTATTAAACAAATCTCAAAGTGTGTCTGTGTCAGCTTCTTCGGCAGGGACCTGAAGCACTGGTTGGACAGAGAGAGTACTGGAGCACTTGGCTTTTAACCCCTGCTAAGAGCTTAACTCTATAGATGTGCCAGTGGGGAGTCTTATTGGGGATATGGAGAAAGAGGAAGAAACCAGCCCCATACTGACTGTGGTCTCTTTTTGCTCTTAAGGGAAATTACACTTTACTGTGTGTGTACCTGTCATCCTCCCATTGTGTACTTCCCACACTGTTGCCAGTGGTGAGGATTGAGGCTCCTTGATTACTGGGCCAGTGCAGGGGCATCACAGAAAGTATCCATCATGTCTGACTAGGTATTGTTTGTTAATGTGAGTATTGTGCATTGTTAGATGCTGTTATTCACTTTTTTTAAAACAACTAAACATGGACTTATAATTGTCCTTGCCCTCAGCTGCCTTTAGTAGAACTTGTAGTTATTTTTAAATTCCTAATCAAATTTCTAATATTTTCCTTGATTTTGGGGTCTTTAGCTCCATTATATTCTCTAGTGGTTATTTTCTATTGGTGTACATTTTATATTATGTTGGTGAACCACCACGATGATTTGTCTCTAGATAGGACTGCCAGTTCTATAAATTGATTTCTGTAGGTATAAAACTCCTTTGTGAGTCTGTTTGTTGAGGTGATTTGGGTACAATATTGCTATAAGTAAATTTCAAAATGTCATCATAGAATTTGTGGAGATTTGTGTTCTTGAAGCCTGATATATTGGATTCAGAGGGTTTAGATAGTTTAAGGAAAAATTTCACTACCCAATGGTCTGACTTAATCTAAGAGGAAATTGCTAGTGGGGTTGTACATGATGATGCTGCAATTGTAAATACCAGGTCAAAAAATATTTGTCCTGTAGCTGGGCTAGTAGCAATCTCGTTTACTGAGTTTTTATTTATTAGATTTAAAAACTTCTATGCATATTCTATGTTGGAGGTGTAGGAACTCCAAGTCACTTGTTGGACGTATAGGAACTCCTAGTCACTTGATGTGTAGTTAAAGTCACCTAGAATAGTGGAGTTCTTATTTATGTGAGTTTGTCAGTGACTTCTGGGAACCTGATGTGTACTACTAGGGTCACGGAAGGTCTCCAGCAAAAGACAATAAACTGATAGTTTCTGTTTAGTGTGATTTGGAGTTCAATAAATTCTATCTGTGGCTCTCTTCAAATCTCATTATGATATGATATAGTTTCTAAAATATATGGACATGACACCACAGTTGCCAATGAATTTGAAGACTAAACCCAGGTAAGTGGGTACTACTTTTTGAGCATTTGAACTATGTTTCAGTGATTACACATATATGGATACTTTGCAAATGCAGGAGTTATTCAAGGTAAGGCAGCTTGTTTTCTGTTATTTAGACTTCTGGCATTTTGAAGAGAGAACTTAATTTGATCCTGTTCTTATATTGACACATTTGCCATAATGGAATATTCATTAACTGACTTTTGCCAAAAGGTCATTATCAGAGAGTAACAAAGATTTTAGGCAGTATAAAGCCCTAAATGCAAGCTTTTTGAAATGAGATTGAGTAGTTGTACAGATGCTGAAAAGGACAGCAGTGAAGGGTAAAAATGAGCAGCTGAAAAAAATCATCCTTCCCTCGACTTTCTTTGTTATAATCTCTTACTCTAGCATATCTAAAAAAGAAGTTGTGTACCTACCGTAACGTTCCATGGTTGTTGTCCTTCATCTCACCTTCCTTCTTGCTGGTTGGGTTCGGAGCCAATCCTCGGATCCAACTCAGCCAATTTACTATAGCTCAAGAGCTTTTACTGGCTCGAGGGTAACCCCTATCCCAACATGCCTAGTGGTAGCTATCCAGATCTCATTTGCAATAGCCCACACTAGACGTACATAGTAAAAAAAAAAAAATTTTACTGAGCTCTTAAACATTTAAGATAGGAAGGAAAGAGGAAAAACAAGGCATGGTTAACTAACCTGGTATGTCAGCAGGAAACTCAGCCAGTGTAACCAATAAAGGAACTCCTCTCGACCCACCAGGAAGGGGGAACCAAAAAGGAAGGTGAGATGAAGGACAACCACCATGGAACGTTATGGTAGGTACATAACTTCTTTATATTATGTTGTCCCATCTCGCCTTCATTCTTGCTGGTTGGGACCTCATCCCCAGCATCTGATTTTTGGGTGGCTCACTGGTCCAAACTCTTCAGGACCGTGGAACCAAAGGATGCCCTATTCTGGGAGACCACATCCACTTTGTAATGAGTGATAAAGGTATGAGGATTTGCCAATGCTGCTGCTACGCAGATTGAATCTAAAGGCAATTTAGCTTGGAAGGCAACAGAGGTGGCTAAGGCCCTGGTTGAATGTCCTCTGGCCCTCCCTGGAAGCATCTTTTTACTGAATCATATGAATCACTGATTGTGTCTGACAGACATTTTGATAAGGTCACTTTTGAAACTGGAGAACCTTGTTTATTGTTAGCAAAGGATACAAACAATTGGTCTGATTTTCTAAGGTCTTTGGTCCTGTGTAAATAAAACCTTAATTGTCTATGAACATCCAATTGGTGGAGTCTATACTCTGCCTTGTTGCCGTAATTGGGGAAGAACACAAGAAGCTCAATGGACTGATTTAAGTTATACTCTGAACATACCTTTGGCAAGAAGCAAGTATTGGTCCTAAGAGAAAGACTGTCTTTGTGAAAAATGAGATACGGTTGGTGAATAGGCAAAACATGTAATTCAGAAACCTGTCTAGCTGAGGTTAAAGCAACCAAGAAGAGGGTTTTCCAAGATAGAAATTTCAGGGGACAAGATGCTGCTGGTTCAAAAGGTGGAAGAACCACAGAAGCTAAAACCAAGTTTAGGTCCCGGAGGAGGGGAGGTTCTCTCACACTGGGCTGTAAGAGAGTTGTACCTTGTAAGAATGCTCTGCACAACTTATGGGACATGATGTTAGAATCCAAGTCTCCTACATGAAAATGGGAGATAGCAGCTAGTTGGACCCTAATAGTAGCACCAGCTGCCCCTCTTTCAAAGGTTTTGAATCTTGTGAACAGGAGCAGTGAAGGGATCAATGTCATTACTCTTCACCCAATAAGAGAACCTCTTCCATTTGCTAGCATAAATCCTCCTGGTAGTGGGCTTGTGAGAGGACACTAGGATGTGTTGTACAACTGGAGAAATTTTTGGGAGCCTGGCTAAGAGGAGGAACCAAGCATTCAGCTTGAGGGTTTGGGGGGAAGGATGAAGCCCGCCTGACTGATGCATCAGGAGGTCCGGAACTTGGTCCAGTATCCAAGGCTCCAATTGAAGATGATGGCGAAAAAATAGGAACCATATCTGATGAGGGCAGTAAGGAGCAATGAGGATGAGTTTGCAACCCAGTGACTTTGCTTCCTGAAGTACCTTTGGAATTAATGGGAAAGGTGGAAAGGCACAGAGTATTCTCGGAGGCCAATTATGCACAAGTGCATACCTGGGTGACTGTCCTGGAGGGTGGACTAGGGTGAAGTAGCTGCTGCATTTGTTGTTGAGGGGAGTGGCAAAAAGGTTACAATATGGCTGGCCCCATTTGTGAAAAATCAAGTCCGCAACTTCTTGCCTCAGGGACCACTCATCAGGAATGAGGATAGCCCTGCTGAGCATGTCCACTATCACGTTGGATTTTCTGGGAATGTGCATCGCAATCAGAAAACATTGGGAAGACATCACCCATTGCCATACTCAAAGCACCTCCCGACACAAGGGGTAAAATCTGGTTCCGCCCTGCTTGTTCATGTACCATACCACTGACATATTGTCAGTCTGAATTGCAATGGTCCCGGTAGGTAGAGAGTCTTGAAATGCTTGCAACACCAGAAGCACCCCTCTCATCTCTAGAACACTGATGTGCAAATGGTACTCATGAGGTTGCCACATTCTTTGGACAGTCTGTCCCAGATAGTGCCCCCCACCCTATCTGGGAGGCGTCCGTGGTGACTATGGCTACAGGATGGGGGTCTAGAAAGGGTCTGCCCAGAGTCATCTGGAGGGAGACAAGCCACAATACTAAGTCTTTTTTGCAAGTTTCCGTGATCAAGATCATGTGTGACATTGGTAAATCCTGGAAAGGCCACTGAGCAAAAAATAGCCACTGCAGAATCTGCATGTGGAAGTGTGCGAAAGGAACTAGTGTAATTTCAGCAGCCATTGAGCCCATGAGTTGTAAAACTTCTCTGAGAAACTAAACTTTCTGACAAATGGTTGACACTCTGTCTTGAAGCAGTTTTGCTATCATGCGTCTTGTATCTAAGTCTGTCCCTATAAAGGTAATAGACTGATAGGGCAACAAAGCAGACTTTTTGTAGTTTATGGTGATGCCTAGCTGGGAACAAGTTTGGACTGTGTAGTTCCATGCTTTGATCAGTTGATACAAGGTGGTAGCAGTGAGGAGCTAGTCATCTAGATATGGAAACACCTGGAATCCTAGATGCCTGAGTTGAGCCATGACCACTGCCATACACTTGGTGAACACTCTAGGGGCTGTGGTGAGACCAAAGGGCAGGGCTCTGAACTAATAGTGACTTGCTCCCAGCTGGAAGTGTAGTAATCTCATGGAGTGCCTGTCCATTTTTATGTGGTAGTACGCATCCTGGAGATCTATGGAGCAAATCCAATTGTCCTGACCCAAGAAGGGAAGAATGGACTGCAGTGTCACCATCCAGAACTTTGTCTTTTTTACCGATTTGTTTAGCTTGCTGAGATCCAAAATGGGTCTCCAGTCCCGTCTTTTTTAGAACTAAAAAGAACCTTGAATAATTTCCGGATCTGATTTCATCTGCGGGGACTTCTTGGATGGCTCTTTTTTCTAGCAATCTTTATACCTCTAGGATTGCACGATACCAAATACTGGGTGGAACATCTGGGTAATGGGGGTAACTGAGAAAAAGGAATTTTGCAGCCCCTGGATATTATTGACAGTACCCAGGTTTCTCTTGTGATAGTTTGCCAGGCTGCTGGATACAGTGATAGTCTGCCCCCAACTGCCTCCAGACGTGGACAGTCGGGCCTCCCTTCAGGACTGCTGGAAGGGCCTAGCAGAGAACCTATCTCTGTTGCCCTGCTGTTGTGGACCCCTCTGCCACGTGGGTGGGATCTTCCATTGTTGTTTCCCCGTCTGCCCCTGGGGGAAAATCTCCATGTGTATCAGGCGAAGCTCCCTGGGATTTTCAGAACCACATTTTTCCACTCTTCTGACCTTTAGGATAGGGTCTAGATGGAGTGGAAAAATGGACTCCTATGGCAGAGAAAGTCCTGCCATCCTGTTCACACCTGGTGAGAGTCTCTCTTACCTGAGGCCCGAACAAGGATGAGCCATCGAAGGGGGTATTGGTAAATGAAGACTTCAAAGATTCCGCAAACTGACAAAGGTGCATCCACGAGTGTCTCTGCTAAGCTACTCCAGTACCTGCTGCCCTACTTGCTCCATCTGTCGCATAAGAAATGATCCTCATGGAGGAGTTAAGCACTGAAGTCAAGGTCACGAGCTGGGAAGCTGCCCTGTTCGCAGCTCCCTCAGCTGTAGGATCTTGCAGGGTATCTCCTTGCTCCTTCAAAGATCCCTCTGGGGTTGTGTGAAGTGTGACAAAAACCTGAGAAGGATAACAATATAGTGAAAAAAGCACAAAATACGTAGCCTGAGCCAGTAGTCGCAATCTTGACGCTGCAAGTGGCAAATGAGATCTGGGTAGCTACCGCTAGGCATGTTAGGATAGGGGTTAGCCTCGAGCCAGTAAAAGCTCTTGAGGTATAGTAAATCGGCTGAGTCCGAGCTGAGGATTGACTACAAACCCAACCAGCAAGAATGAAGGTGAGATGGGACAACATAACATCATAGGTTATAGGCATGTTTAGGCAAATATCCAATGGTGATGAGGCACTTCTTAACAGGGGGTTATATGAGTACAGTGGTTGGTGTGCAAGGAACAAATGTGTGACAGATTAGTAGAAGGGTGATAGTCAAAGGTGTAAGCATGCACATACACACACACATACACATACACATACATGAACACATACACACACAGAAATAACACTGTACACAAACTTTGTGTTAAAATATTTCATGTCGTGAAGTGCTTCACTGGATGCTAGCCTAATTGTACAGTAGAAGAAGAAGAAGAATATGCAAGTTAGCTACAGGTTACTCAGGTTTTAGATTAATCTTTGGCCACTAGAATAAACTGCTGTGAGGGTTGGATGAAGAAGTTCGTAGCACGTTCTCTTATCCTATCTTTGGAGAGGACTTCGGGAAAACTTGATTCCTTTGCTTTCAGTGGTAGAGACAGAGTCTCACAGGTCATCTATGCCAGTGGCATCCAGATATCATTGCTCTAACGATACCTGACTACCAAATGCATGATGGCTCCTTCCTCCATGTTAGCAACTCCCAACTCAATTCCTAACTAGCAACTTCTAATTCTGAGCTACTATAAGATCAGCCTGCTATGGATATAATGCCCCACACACTGACGGGTCACATCTGGGAATACTTAGGAAGTGTCTGCATAGGGATGTGAGCCTAGTGAGTGTGGAAGCCAGGGGATGAAGCCAGAGGCATGACAGGGTTGGTTTACAGAGTCAAGCTTCCCTGATGAAACAAAGTTTCTGCTGTATATAGCTGGTTTAGCTTTGTTGCATATTATATGAAATCTTACATATACCTGAAATGTACCCTAATAAAAGGTGCAGTATGTAAAATTTACCCTGAAGTCTCTCCCTACAAATCCGAGAGACTGATGACTCACACCCTAGTTCAGCTGAGTCTTGTTCATTCCAGTCTTACAAAGGTTAATAAAGAGCCCCCTTTACCATTCTCAGTTAGATAACTAACTGCATAAGAAGGCAAACACAGTAGGATATATTACTATCTCAACATAGTCTCTCTACTCCTTTAACCTTGTTAACATGTGGTAGCAAGAACCCACCCATGCAATCCAGAGCCCTTTCCGAAACAATGCAGCCTCCAAAATTTACTAGAACACACCACTCATACTACTATGATATAAGTACAAACCATTGCTGGTTTTATGTTTGTCATTCTAACCTCATGATTTTGTCAAAAATAAGAAATATTGATAACAAAAGTTCCATCTTCAGTAACTTTATATTCTACCTTCCCATCCCATTTCATTAGAAGTACAGTGAAATGTTCTTTTCATATATAGTCAGCAGATGTCAGTCATTGATATGTTGCACAGTATGTATAACCTTCTTCCCATCACTAATGGCATGCAAATAACACTGGAAACGTAAGGGCATGATTCACGCCTACTTTAATTCATTACTGTATTCAACTGAAGATAGGATGCAGCAATCAGAAGAAAGGAAACAGCAGCCGGTAAGTCATTGTAGCTCTTTCACCCCTCATGAGCAAACAGACAGATAATTCCAGTTTATATATAGACAGTGTTAGTAAGTTAAAGGGACCGTTACAGCAATATTTATCTTTACATCTTGATAAATGTTTATTAAAAGAAAGTTTATTAAGAAAGTAAGTCCCTAAGGGACTATGAGTTTATAAGTTTCCTAATAATATAGTTAAAGGCAATGTGTTTTATTCTGAATTAATTATCATGTTCGATAGATGGGGATTTGAACTTATGAAGGTAATAATAGCATATAATTATTTTACTGTGAACAGTTTGCTTAATGAGAACATTTGAATAAAATTATACAAGAGGAATTATTGCATACCTTGGATGAATACAGAAGTATGTATAAGAAAATTTTTATGAAGTGAATAACAAATGTAAAATATCTAAGGATCTTAAGTTCAATAAATTAGAAAGGGATAAAAAGAACTATGAGGGGAAGACAGTATCTAACAAAATAAGAATTCAGTTTCCTGTATATGCAATCCAGAAATCTGTTGATAATGGTATGACAGGAGACTTTAGAGAAAATAGAGGTGAAGAACTGGGGGAGTTTTCTACCATTGTTGAAAACCCTATAGTGTTTCCTCCCCTAAGATAGTTGGAGTGGTTGTACAACAGGGTACAGCAACACACTGGCACCCTTTATTTATCAACTTATTTTGAAAAGTATGCATTTTTCCCTTTTTAAGAAAGGATTGTCTTTTATTCCTTCAGGTTCTTTTAATTATTTATGTACATTGGTCGATTTTTAAGGTATTCCTAAGAAAGTAAATTTTTAGTATTTTATTTAATTCAGATGGGCAAGCATGTGATCACAAATTTGAGAAGAAAAGTGTTTTGAATTTGTCTTTACACACCATTTTACAACAATTAGACAGTTCTTGGGAGTGCAAACTGAAATCTTTGGCCAGTAAGGGTATGACAAAGAGATAAATCTTAAAAAAGGATGAATATTTGTCATTAAAAGAATTATCCAATGATATGGGTTTACATATAATGAAACCAGATAAAGGGGGATGAATTGTTGTTATGGATAACAGGGACTATGTAGGTAGGATGTTAAATACCCTTAATGAAGGAGATACTTATATGGATGCATCAATCAATCAAGTAAACATTTCTTATCAGTATATTGATTGCACTTTATATGATTTATTGATGCAAGAAGTTATTAACCATGATATTTACAAGTTTTTGTTAAATAAACATCCTAGAATTCCATCAGGTTTTGGAATACCAAAAGTCCACACAAGCGTAAATGATCCCCCCCCCCCCTTAGGTTAGTGGTTTCAGCAAATAGTTCTAATATCTATTCACTTGCTGTGTACATAGAGAGGAAGTTAAAACATTTTTGACACATCGTCAAGGATTCCTGGGACTTTTTGTCCAGGGTGAAAGACTTTGATTACAAACAAGATGTTATATTTGTTACAATTGAAGTAAAAGTTTTTTTAACCATCATCCCACATGAACAAGGCCTAGAATTGTTTTAGAATATCTTATTCACTTTAACCCACTTACCAGTCAATATTTCTACCATTTGTGATCTGATGGGTCTGGTTTTGAAACATAATTATATCTTTTATGAAGGGGAAATACTTTAGACAAAATATAGGAGTGGCAATAGGGACATTATGTGCCCCCATATTTGTGAATTTGGTATTGTATGCATGGGAGTTAAAATGTGTTATGAAAGCTACATTCTTTCAACATTTTTTTTATATATGAGATTTTTGGATGATGTCTGTATTTTGTGGAAAGATGATAGAGCCAACTGTAAGAATTCATTGACTATATTGAAAATACTACATAATTTCTTAGATTTACATATGTTTTTTGAAGATTAGCTCCACTATTTAGGTGTCTTCATTATTAAAGATATTAGAAATTCCCAGTACATCTCAAAAATATATAAAAACCTAAATACCGTAATACTTTTTTGCACTTTGATAGTGAATATCCCCATTTTCAGAAAATAAATATAATGAAGGGGCAAATGGTGAGAGCTATACACATGATGTCAAGGTTTTCTGATTTTGTAGATGAATGTCACAATATCAAAGATATGTTTATACAAAAGGGATATTCAGAAGGTCTATTAATAGCAGTACAAAATGAAATTGTATAGGGATGGGACACAAAATATGTACCCATATTGAGAGAAAGCGCTTATCATTTTACTTTGGAATAGACTCTGTTTTTATATGATATATTGATTTCACATTGAAGTGTTCTAAAGTTTGATATTCTGGTTCTCGCAAATGTGTTCCCATGGTGGTATGCTCATAAATGTCAATAGATTTCTGTTTTATGCATTTTCAGCTACCTTCAGCAATTCTTGGTTTGTTTGTTCTACCATATTGAGAGAAGGTGGCAGTACTAAGAGAGACCTTACTTCCCCTTAAAAAAACATAGGTTTGGAAAATACAGTTATTGATCATTTTGAACAAGCTCTATATATTGAGTTTAATCAATATTCTGGTCACATAATAAGTTTGGTTCAGAAATAATAGCAAATGTTCAAACAACTTCCTGAGACACCTAAGGGTTTTAATAATCCTCCTTGAAAAACTTCTGTGAAAGGAAAAAGTGATGCACAGATTCTAAAACGAACTGGTAGTATATACATATATATATAAATATATATATATATATATATATATATATATATATATATATATATATATATATATATGTTGGACCTTTAAGATATGCATGCATATTAGTAATTTGGAAGTGACAGAAATAGTATCCAAAAAGAGAACCATAAAAGCAAAAGCATATTTTAATCATAATAGTAGTGGGGTATTATGTAGCAATATGCGACCAATGCATATCATTTTATATAGGGAAAACCGAAAGAACAATGAAAAAAAAAGGTGTATGAACACTTTTATGATATAAATAAAATAATGAAAATAACGCATTAGCAAAACATAAAAAATACTGCCATAATGCAAGGTTCAAGTTTTCAGTGTTGGAACAGATAAAAAGGGACCTGTGAGGGGGACAATGGTAGGATTTTCTAGAATACAGAGAACTAATATGACAGTTGGATTTAGAAGCAAATAAACAACCTGGGCTTAATGAATGTGTGTCCATTGTACCCATCTTGAAACTAAAGACAGCCAATCTGTGATGGATAACATTCTTAATTGTGGTTTTAAATGTGTTATTTTGCTTTTTATGTATATTTTAATATATATATATATATATATATATATATATATATATATATATATATATATATATATATATATATATATATACTAATGTCTTTCATCTTTTCCCGGTTAGGGGTCACCACAGCGAAACTCCGGTCCGCTAAGGATTGGCAGTGGATTTTTACGGTGCCGAGGTGCCAGCCTGACGCCCAACCTTCAAAGAAGGCACACCCATTCACGCATATATATATATATATATATATATATATATATATATATATATATATATATATATATATATATATATATATATATATATATATATATATATATATAGAGAGAGAGAGAGAGAGAGAGATTTTGTATGTGTGTGTGTATATATATATATATATATATATATATATATATATATATATATATATATATATATATAGATATATAATTTTTTTTTTTTTATTATTTGTATTTTATTTATTTTAACATATCCATGTTAAGATATATACTTCAATGTGTTGGGGTGTTTGTTTTAATCTTCACTGGTTGATCCATGTTAGTATGCCTTTAAGAAACACAAACATTTGTTATTGCAATAATGAATCAATCAGCATTTTATGTATTTAAATGGGAAAAGGACAGGGATGATTCAGTTCTGATGAAGTCCTGAATGAGAACAGGAGACAATTGCTCAACTTTTTGTGAGTTAGTAACAGAGTCTGGCTTTTATATGAAGGTGGTGTATATGTTCTGATTTGACTGTGTATTCATGCACAGCGTGGGAACGAATATTATATCCATGCTTTACTTCTCAAGTTCGGTTGTGGTGCCTTTTTACAGAGCTATGGAAGCAGGTCTTTTGTTTGACTGTTCTTCATTGTAGTTCTCCCTCAAAGATGACTTCCAGTCTCACCCAGAGCTAGAACAGCATTAGCTCTTAGTGTTTTTATTCTCAAGCTGGAATATGTACTTCCTGTAAATTCCAATTATTTGGTGTAAAACAATAACCTTCAGGCAGCAGAGAATAAAATACTAAAATTTGTTCACATGGCAAATCTTAGTAAATATCACTACTGTACCATTTCAAAATACAATTGTCTATACCTATGTAAATCAGTGTTCCCGTACTTCTGAACACACGAACAATGACAGGTATCACCCTCCACCAATGACAATACTTTCTGTTGCCACAAACCTTCTCTTGCCATAGTACTGAGCAACAACATACACATTTATTACACTGTAAATGTTTAGCAGTCATTTTCCCAGATGAGACATAGGCTGGGATTCAGAAAGGATTCCTGTGAGTAGGAAGCATTAGCATGACTTATGGTTACAATTAGCATTAACATGACTTTAAGTTACCCTTTCTGATTTATACACTGCCTTTTCCACTAAATGGAGCATCAACAAGTAGGTTGGCCTTATTGGCCCATTTGTATTGGGGGAGTTGATAATGTTAATTGCCATGTGCTCTCTCCCAAAAATGCCAGCAGCTCCTGAACTAGGCTGCTGAGTGATTCAGGCAATTTTTTTCTGCTGCATATATTTCCACAGTTGAAGGAAGAAGTTAAAAGTATTAAAAGATAGTAACCATCTCTTCTCTCAAAGAGATGGAGCTACAGTGCGGAAAGTTGGGTGAACATGTGATGAAATCTGCGTGTCTTTATTGGTATGAATAAAGCTGGATAAAAGTGTGAGAGTTTGTGTGTATGTCTGTGTGTGTCTGCCTGGATTGTCATATTTGGGAGGTTATTTAGGAAATTGAGAGTCCCTATTTGACATGTAAATATGTGTGTATGTGTGAGTACAGGGGAGGACTTTGCCAGTGCAATGCATGCCACCATCACAGTTCTGACAATGCTAGTGTTAAAAATAGGTTATTCAGAAACATGCTGATCAGTTGATAAATAGGTCTTTCACATTGTAGCCATAGCTGTCTCTGAATCACATTTTCAAACTTTTGCATAAATTGACCTAACCGCAATAGGCAATTTTCAAAAACAATGAGAATCTTTCTGAATCCTGGGGACAGATTCTTTACTGAATTCATTAGGCAACTATTGGTTCATTGCAATAGTTTGCGCAATATACACGTTTTTATTTGCATTTGGTGTAAACAATTCAAGTCATGCAATGCTCCGTTAATATTGACTTCTTTTAGCAATGCTATTGGTTTGATTTACAAAAGCCGCGGGTCAGTTACTGTTTGCATAATACTTCAGCATTATTAGAAGACTTCATGAGGGAGGTGATGAGTGAAATGGTATTTGAAGCTCTGTCTCCATGAAAAGCCAGCTTGCATGTTATAAGGAGCAGGTATGTCTGACATCAGTTCACTGCCATGCTGTCTATATGTCAAAGTAGCAACCTCAATTCTCCATCTCATAATAATTAAGCCTAGCACCAACGCGTAACAATTCTAGCAAGTGGTTTCAAGATAAAACATAATATCTTCATATAGAAAACTCAACAATGTGAAAATGAATACTGTTTAAAAAAATGCTTCACTGAATCACTCTGCATCACTTAATATATGCAGAGCAATTTAAGTGTGAAAATCATGCCATTATGTGTAGTTCATATCAGGCATGAGGTATACTGACAGCTGAGGCAAGGTAACATCTGTCACTGAGTTTGAAACTGTCTTCACAGAATAATAATGCCTGACAGCTAAGGAAAATACTGAGAGCTAGACAGAAAGAACTCAATTATACAATAATGAAAAGCGCAATAGCAGCTGTTACTTACTGAGTATTGATGCAAAGAATTTTACAATATCACTTGTTTCACCATTAACAGTTAATTGCTCTCAAGACACCCTAGTGTATGAAATATTTCTCACAAAACAATACTTCCTTTTTTAGTCTAAGGATACTTAAAACAATGTATTCATATGCTTCAAACATTCTGGGAAGCATTGTGGGCTTTTGCTGGAAGCTATGTTTAATATGCTGTATTTTATCTATTCTATATGACTATTTATTGCAGACTATTATGGCAAGTACTTGTATCTAAATTGTGAAATGACAATAATAATATAAGCTCTACTTGACAAATATCTTTGAGAAAGTAGAGATTCCCCTGCCTTCAAACAAAGTAAATGCCAGCCTACTCATGGTAACTTCAGCTGAAAGAAACTCTTATTTTACTTCACAATCACTTAATGCCTCCTGGAATGCTGTAGAATATAACAATAATTTCATTAGCCTTTTGGCATGGCTAAGGCTGTTTAATGATTATTTATGTGATTAACCTATGCATTCTGTCATTAAATACTAAAAGTATGATAAATCGGAAATCTGTGCACATAAATCATTTAGAGGAGTTGACAATACTGTCAAAAATCAAACAGGAAGGGGTGGAATGGACAGACTACGATATGAATTCCTCGTTCATAGCATGTAGACAGACTTCATTCTACCAAAGACGGCTTTTTTACAAACTTGCTTTAACTCATACATGAACTTGCATGTTTCATTACAACTTTTGAGTTAAATTGTGGTTGCTTGCTTCTGGAACCTTTAGATACATGAAATTCTTAACCAAGGAAAGGATGATAAGCTCTCAGCACAGCAGTGCAATCCCAGTCTGAGTAACAGCCCACTTAACATTTCTGCTTGCATTCAACAGCAGTATGGTGTGCATGAATGAAGTGGCCACAAAGTGCCCTGAGCTGGTATGCATAATGTGTGAATAAAAAAGGTGATATCTTAGACCTTAACAAAAAAATCCATGCTTTTATATAAAAAGTGAATTTGATTTCTTAGCATTCAAGTGTCTTCTGTATAACAATTAATTATAGTTGTGTAATTCTGGCTTTACATAAAAATCATATTATTTAATTAGAAATTAAACAAATTAGATTTTCATTTCAAACTGCTAATTTGTATTAATTAATTAATTAATTGTAATATATGCATTCACAATTTATGCTATATGTATATCATTTTTTGTATATTAGACTGTCAAAGTATGGCAAGTACTGAAAAAATTAATTCTGCAAATATCACATGGCAACTGCATTGAAACACAGTAACAGTGTGTGGAAGATATGCACACACACGCACAACTGCACTGAGGTACACAGTCAGGAACAGTGTGTGGAATATATGCACACACACTCACAACTGTACTGAGGTACACAGCCAGGAACAGTGTGTGGAACATATGCACACACACGTACACTGCACTGAGGTACACAGTCAGGAGCAGTGTGTAGAAGATATGCACACACATGCACAACTGCACTGAGGTACACAGTTATGAGCAGCGTGTGGAAGATATGCATACACATGCACAAATGCACTGAGGTACACAGTCAGGAGCAGTGTGTGGAAGATATGCACATGCACGCACAACTGCAGTGAGGTACACAGTGAGGAACAGTGTGTGGAAGATATGCACACACGCACAGCTGCAGTGAGGTGAACAGTCAGAAAAAGTGTGTGGAAGATATGCACACACACGCACAACTGCAGTGAAGTACACAGTCAGGAGCAGTGTATGGAACATATGCACACACACACACACACATACACACACACACACACACAACTGCAATGCGGTGCACAGGAGAAGTGTGTGGAACATATGCACACATATGCAAAACTGCACTGAGGTACACAGTCAGGAACAGTGTGTGGAAGATATGCACACACACGCACAACTGCAGTGAGGGGCACAGTCAGGAACAGTGTGTGGAACATATGGACACACAGACACAACTGCACTGAGGTACGCAGTCAGGAACAGTGTGTGGAAAATATGCACACACATGCACAACTACACTGAGGTACAGAGTCAGGAACAGTGTGTGGACCATATGCACACACATGCACAACTGCACTGAGGTACAGATTCAGGAACAGTGTATCGAAGATATGAACACACATACAACTGTGCTGAGGTACAGCCAGGAACAGTGTGTGGAAGATATGCACACATGTGCACAACTGCACTGAGGTACACAGTCAGGAACAGTGTGTGGAAGATATGCACACACACACACACACACACACACACACACACACACACACACACACACACACACAAAACTGCACTGAGGTACACAGTCAGGAACAGTGTGTGGAACACATGCACACACATGCACAACTGCACTGAGGTACAGATTCAGGAACAGTGTATGGAAGATATGAACACACGTACAACTGTACTGAGTTACACAGTCAGGAAGAGTGTGTGGAGGATATGCACACATATGCACAACTGCACTGAGGTGCACATTCAGGAGCAGTTAGTGGAAGATATCCACATACACAGACAACTGCACTGAGGTACACAGCCAGGAACAGTATGTGGAACATATGCACACACATGTACAATTGCACTGAGATACACAGTCAGGAACAGTGTGTGGAAGATATGCACACACATGCACAACTGCACTGAGGTACACAGTCAGGAACAGTGTGTGGAACATATGCAAACACACTCACAACTGTACTGCGGTACACAGTCAGGAAGATTGTGTGGAGGATATGAACACATACGCACAACTGCACTGAGGTACACAGGAACAGTGTGTGGAAGATATGCACACACATGCACAACTGCACTGAGGTGCACATTCAGGAGCAGTTAGTGGAAGATATCCACATACACAGACAACTGCACTGAGGTACACAGCCAGGAACAGTGTGTGGAACATATGATAGTCAGGAACAGTGTGTGGAAGATATGCACACACATGCATAACTGCACTGAGGTACACAGGAACAGTGTGTGGAAGATATGCACATGCACACACAACTGCAGTGAGGTACACAGTCAGGAACAATGTGTGGAAGATATGCACACACAACTGCACTGAGGTACACAGTCAGGAGCAGTGTATGGAACATATGCACACACACTCACACACAACTGCATTGAGGTACACAGTCAAGAGCAGTGTGTGGAACTTAGGCACACATATGCACAAATGCACTGAGGTACACAGGAACAGTGTGTGGAAGATATGCACACATGCACAACTGCAGTGAGGTACACAGGAGCTGTGTATGGAACATATGGACACACACACACACTCACAACTGCACTGAGGTATGCAGTCAGGAACAGTGTGTGGAAGATATGCACACACATACATAACTACACTCAGGTACAGATTCAGAAATAGTGTGTGGAAGATATGCACACACATGCACAACTGTGCTGAGGTACAGTCAGGAACAGTGTGTGGAAGATATGCACACACACGCACAACTGCACTGAGGTACAAAGTCAGGAACAGTGTGTGGAAGATATGCACACACACACACACACACACACACACACACACACACACACACACACACACACACAACTGTGCTGAGGTACACAGTCAGAAACAGTGTATGGAAGATATGCACACACACACCCAACTGCACTGAGTTACACAGTCAGGAAGAGTGTGTGGAGGATATGAACACATACGCACAACTGCACTGAGGTGCACATTCAGGAGCAGTTAGTGGAAGATATCCACATACACAGACAACTGCACTGAGGTACACAGCCAGGAACAGTATGTGGAACATATGCACACACATGTACAATTGCACTGAGATACACAGTCAGGAACAGTGTGTGGAAGATATGCACACACATGCACAACTGCACTGAGGTACACAGTCAGGAACAGTGTGTGGAACATATGCAAACACACTCACAACTGTACTGCGGTACACAGTCAGGAAGATTGTGTGGAGGATATGAACACATACGCACAACTGCACTGAGGTACACAGGAACAGTGTGTGGAAGATATGCACACACATGCACAACTGCACTGAGGTGCACATTCAGGAGCAGTTAGTGGAAGATATCCACATACACAGACAACTGCACTGAGGTACACAGCCAGGAACAGTGTGTGGAACATATGCACACACATGTACAATTGCACTGAGATACATAGTCAGGAACAGTGTGTGGAAGATATGCACACACATGCATAACTGCACTGAGGTACACAGGAACAGTGTGTGGAAGATATGCACATGCACACACAACTGCAGTGAGGTACACAGTCAGGAACAATGTGTGGAAGATATGCGCACACAATTGCACTGAGGTACACAGTCAGGAGCAGTGTATGGAACGTATGCACACACACACACACAACTGCATTGAGGTACACAGCAAGAGCAGTGTGTGGAACTTAGGCACACATACGCACAAATGCACTGAGGTACACAGGAACAGTGTGTGGAAAATATGCACACATGCACAACTGCAGTGAGGTACACAGGAGCAGTGTGTGGAACATATGGACACACACACACTCACAACTGCACTGAGGTATGCAGTCAGGAACAGTGTGTGGAAGATATGCACACACATACATAACTACACTCAGGTACAGATTCAGAAATAGTATGTGGAAGATATGCACACACATGCACAACTGCACTGAGGTACACAGTCAGGAACAGTGTGTGGAAGATATGCACACACACACACAACTGCACTGAGGTACACAGTCAGGAACAGTGTGTGGAAGATATGCACACACACACAACTGTGCTGAGGTACACAGTCAGAAACAGTGTATGGAAGATATGCACACACACCCAACTGCACTGAGGTACACAGTCAGGAACAGTGTGTGGAAGATATGCACAGACATGCCCAACTGCACTGAGGTACGCATTCAGGAACAGTGTGTGGAGGATATGCACACATATGCACAACTGCACTGAGGTGCACATTCAGGAGCAGTTAGTGGAAGATATCCACATACACAGACAACTGCACTGAGGTACACAGCCAGGAACAGTATGTGGAACATATGCACACAAATGTACAATTGCACTGAGATACACAGTCAGGAACAGTGTGTGGAAGATATGCACACACATGCACAACTGCACTGAGGTACACAGTCAGGAACAGTGTGTGGAACATATGCAAACACACTCACAACTGTACTGTGGTACACAGTCAGGAAGATTGTGTGGAGGATATGAACACATATGCACAACTGCACTGAGGTACACAGGAACAGTGTGTGGAAGATATGCACACTCACGCACAACTGCACTGAGGTGCACATTCAGGAGCAGTTAGTGGAAGATATCCACATACACAGACAACTGCACTGAGGTACACAGCCAGGAACAGTGTGTGGAAGATATGATAGTCAGGAACAGTGTGTGGAAGATATGCACACACATGCATAACTGCACTGAGGTACACAGGAACAGTGTGTGGAAGATATGCACATGCACACACAACTGCAGTGAGGTACACAGTCAGGAACAATGTGTGGAAGATATGCAGACACAACTGCACTGAGGTACACAGTCAGGAGCAGTGTATGGAACATATGCACACACACTCACACACAACTGCATTGAGGTACACAGTCAAGAGCAGTGTGTGGAACTTAGGCACACATATGCACAAATGCACTGAGGTACACAGGAACAGTGTGTGGAAGATATGCACACATGCACAACTGCAGTGAGGTACACAGGAGCAGTGTGTGGAACATATGGACACACACACACTCACAACTGCACTGAGGTATGCAGTCAGGAACAGTGTGTGGAAGATATGCACACACATACATAACTACACTCAGGTACAGATTCAGAAATAGTGTGTGGAAGATATGCACACACATGCACAACTGTGCTGAGGTACAGTCAGGAACAGTGTGTGGAAGATATGCACACACACGCACAACTGCACTGAGGTACAAAGTCAGGAACAGTGTGTGGAAGATATGCACACACACACACACACACACACACACACACACACACACACACACACACACACACACACACACGCAAAACTGCACTGAGGTACACAGTCAGGAACAGTGTGTGGAAGATATGCACACACACACCCAACTGCACTGAGTTACACAGTCAGGAAGAGTGTGTGGAGGATATGCACACATACACACAACTGCACTGAGGTGCACATTCAGGAGCAGTTAGTGGAAGATATCCACATACACAGACAACTGCACTGAGGTACACAGCCAGGAACAGTATGTGGAACATATGCACACACATGTACAATTGCACTGAGATACACAGTCAGGAACAGTGTGTAGAAGATATGCACACACATGCACAACTGCACTGAGGTACACAGTCGGGAACAGTGTGTGGAACATATGCAAACACACTCACAACTGTACTGCGGTATACAGTCAGGAAGATTGTGTGGAGGATATGAACACATATGAACAACTGCACTGAGGTACACAGGAACAGTGTGTGGAAGATATGCACACACATGCACAACTGCACTGAGGTGCACATTCAGGAGCAGTTAGTGGAAGATATCCACATACACAGACAACTGCACTGAGGTACACAGCCAGGAACAGTGTGTGGAACATATGCACACACATGTACAATTGCACTGAGATACATAGTCAGGAACAGTGTGTGGAAGATATGCACACACATGCATAACTGCACTGAGGTACACAGGAACAGTGTGTGGAAGATATGCACATGCACACACAACTGCAGTGAGGTACACAGTCAGGAACAATGTGTGGAAGATATGCACACACAACTGCACTGAGGTACACAGTCAGGAGCAGTGTATGGAACATATGCACACACACTCACACACAACTGCATTGAGGTACACAGTCAAGAGCAGTGTGTGGAACTTAGGCACACATATGCACAAATGCACAACTGCATTGAGGTACACAGGAGCAGTGTGTGGAACATATGGACACACACACACTCACAACTGCACTGAGGTATGCAGTCAGGAACAGTGTGTGGAAGATATGCACACACATACATAACTACACTCAGGTACAGATTCAGAAATAGTGTGTGGAAGATATGCACACACATGCACAACTGCGCTGAGGTACAGTCAGGAACAGTGTGTGGAAGATATGCACACACACGCACAACTGCACTGAGGTACAAAGTCAGGAACAGTGTGTGGAAGATATGCACACACACACACACAACTGTGCTGAGGTACACAGTCAGAAACAGTGTATGGAAGATATGCACACACACACCCAACTGCACTGAGGTACGCATTCAGGAACAGTGTGTGGAAGATATGCACACACATGCCCAATTGCAGTGAGGTACACAGTCAGGAATAGTGTGTGGAAGACATGCATACACACGGCCATCTGCACTGAGATACACAGTCAGGAACAGTGTGTAGAAGATATGCATACACACCCACATATGCACTCACATTTGCTTCAGAAATTTGAAACTTCTTTGTTGTTAACAGCACTCATAATATAATCAATGCAGGGTTCAAAGATGTCTTCTGTAACCATGTTATTTAAACAAAGCAGGCTGGTCAGCTTGTGGACAGGAGAGAATCTTTGATTCAGAGATGAGGCAAAGTCACAGACAGAATGTCTCTGAACTGAACAGGGCTCTGTCAGTCCTGACATTTAATTCTCCCCATCTCTAAGAATGAACCCCTTTGAGCTGTTGAGCTGGCTTAAGTCATTTAATTCATTTTGCCAGAGGTTACAGGTTACACAAACATAAACTTAAACCATTGCCAGTAGAATCTGACTCATTTGTGTTACTTCTAAGATGAGATGTACTCAGATAGTTTGCAATGATTAGAAGGCTATTCATGTCTTGGTTATGGTGTTCACTGCTGTCTTCCATAAAGAGATATATATATTCTTGGATGACAGAACTAACAGTTGACGATGTATCACAGATCAACATTATTTTAGGGAAAAGACATCAGATCTTTAGAACTCAATTAATGTAGATAAATATAGAACAATACTACTTCTCAGAGTTGAAGAACTGAAATATAACAATGTAACAATTGAAGTTCATTTCTGCAGCATTGTAATAAAATGTACTTAGTTGCAAACAGTATCATAAAGACTTAGACATTATCCTGCCACTAAACTGTCTGGGATTTTAACTTTTTTTTTTTCATATGTGAAGCCTCTAATTAACTCTTCTACTAAACTGAATATTTTTAATGTTATTGTCTATGGCTATTTATTGTCAAGTCCTTCCTTGTTCCACCTATTAGATTATTAGATTAAGTGATATATTTACTGTGAGTTATGTTTTTATCTTCTGTGCTTTTTTTCATGTGTCTGCTTGAGTTATGAACAGTCATTGCTACATTACTATTTATCTAACCAATTTCCACCTTAGTTAAACTAGTGTTTATCTGCTAATACTAGTTTCAGTTTACCTCCATGTGGGTTTTGCTATGATGACCTCCTTGTTGATGTCTAATATGTTTTTCTTATAGAGTCTCTGCCTTTAGAAAAATAGATGGATTGCTTCTGCTAAGGCTTATTGAGATTCTGTCTGATGACGACAGATCTCACAGGAATCAACTTTTCAGGAAATCTACCCCATGAAAAAAAAAGTTAAACTGAGAGTCATTTTGATAAAGGAGGAATCCCAGTGCACCCTCATGTATGGTCAAGCTTCCTACTCCCAGAATGCATATATACCAAGTCCAAGATCAAGCAAACCTGATGAAAGGAAATGATTACTGAAATAAAGAAATGAATCACCATTGATGCCCATTAAAAAAAATGGCAGTGATTGCTTATGAAAAACAATGGCTAGACTTCAGTTTACAAGAGGTGAACTAGTTGAGTTAATTTGTCATTGATATAGGGCAGCCAAAAGTAGTAAAAATACACTTTGTCTACTCAAAGATTGTGACTACAGTTTTGCAGTAACATACCTTAGATAAGTAATCTGCTCACTCTGTTCCTTAAAGGAAATGTACTCTTCAAGAATTTACATACTTGGGCCATGGCCAAGATGCCAGTCTGATAGCAGCAGAAATCCATAGGTCTGCTTAGATTTTAATATCCTGACAGGAAATATACTTTAATTTTTAGAAACAAATCTAACTAAAAGTATACTAAAATATAGATTAACACAGACTCTTTAATATTTTGTAAGAATTAATACATAGTCAAGAGAATTTTTTAATTATTCCTGTCAAGAAGTTTGCTACTGGAGATCTCAACACGAGCAACTTGAAGAAACTACACCAGGAGAATGCAGTGAAAAAGATCTACATGTTATAATAACAAATATCCAAGAACTGTCACTAAAAATGGACAAATTTGAAAACAAAATGGATATTATCAAACAGGAATCCAGTAAACAGCTGGATCTTCTAAATGGAATAGTTAAAAAAAAACAATCTGAACAGATTCTTGTCTTAGAGGAAACAGTAACTGACCTGTATACTAGAGTGACAGAAAATGAACATCACAATGAATTTCTTCTGAAACAAAACACCAGGCTGATTGAGAAAATAGGAGACCTTGAAAGTAGAGCAAGGAGGAATAACATAAGAATATATGGAATTCCTGAGAAGTAAGAGGGTGCTAACATGATTCAATTCCTCAGTAAATGGTTTCCATCAGCACTAAACATGCCTGAGTCCCCCTCTTTTGGAATTGAGAGGGCTCATCAGTTCCTGGCAAATCCAGCTTAATCTCTGAGTTCATCTAACCCAGGTCTAGAATAGTTAGATTTCTTTCCTCACAAGACAAGGACTTAGTGCTCAAATCAGCTTAGATTAATTCCCCTATCAAGATGGGTGAAAAAGTTATTTGTTTTGACAACGATTACACCTCTACAGTCATATCCAGAAGAAAGGAGTGTTTTCCTCTAATTAAGTCCTTGAAAAAAGCCAGTATTAAAGCTCAAATTATTTTCCCTGCAAGAATAAAAATCACCTTGCCAGAAGGAGTGAAGATCTTTGATTCCCTACAAGAAGCAGTAGAATTTATCCAAAAGAAGAAAATACTGTCGGATATAGCAGAAATGGAATGGTCATCCCAGAGTTTGAAGAGACAGGCAACAAAAAAATGGATGGTCTATGAAGGAAGGAGCAAACAAAACTAAGAGACTAAAGGACAAATGAAGAAATTAATTCTAATTTTAAATGCTTTGTTTTAGGAATCCTAATATATTTGATTCTGGAAAATCTCTATACCATAAAGTAATTTGAATCATCTTTACTATTAACTTTCTCTTTTCCTTTCTATATCTACTTTTTCTAATTGCATATATTACTAAGTATTTAAATAACATCCTCTCTCTTTCTTTCTCTCCATTTTTTCTTCCTATTCCTTTTTGTTACTAATTTTCCTTTTCTCTCTTTCCCCACTATAAGTGCTTTACATATGTTTCCCTTTTAAATAACTACAGATGATATATGTCTTCTAATTCAGTAATAATATAATTTGACAATACCAAAGTAAATTTTTCTAGTGGGTCAGTGGTGGGGTAACATGTTTCTGATTAATGTTTCTAACTAGATGTTTTAGACTCTTTGTTTAGATACACATAAACATTAATACAGTACATTAGTGGTGTTTAATAGATGAATAAATATAAGTTTTATATATACATACATATATATATATATATATATATATATATATATATATATATATATATATATATATATATATATATATGTATGCTATGTTCTTTTTTTTTCTGTGGTCTACTTAACTGGTGGGTAAATGATTGAAATGTTATAAAATGATTTCTGATTTGAGGTAGGTGTTGTTACTTCTAAATAGCTGCTTTTGTATGAAAGGGTTATTTTTTTCATGATGTTGATATTTTGTGAGGAAACTGGTGGTGTGTATGCACTGACAAGGTAGCTTGAGTGTTTTTTTTTTCTTTGTTTTCTGTAAACTCTAAAAGCTTCAAGATTTGGTTTCCCAATGAAAATGCTTTTTTCCTCACTAGGGACAACCTTGTCTGAGCATGAGCCTATTTAGACACTTTTTAACAAGTTTATGAAGCTGCAGCTTGAGGAAACAACAGTGATGACATCACTTGACCTTTTGAACTTGTTAAATGGCTGTATTTAGAATTCTTTTCTCTTGAAATTCTGTTATCCTTCACTTAGATACTTTAAATGGTAAATCATTAATTCTGATAAAAGTGTTTAACTCCTTTGAAAATACCTATGTTGTTTTATAGATGCATAGATTCTGCAGATTCATTGACACTTTTAGTAACTAAATGACATCAAATGAACTAGGAGCTGCATTATAAAACTCATTATGCATATTAACATCGGACTTAAGTTACATAACTAAACCTTTAGTAACTAAAAGAGGGTTGTGAGGCTTTTTTTGTAATAAGTGTTATATATATTCAACAGATCCTTACATGAAAAATGTTAAATAGATGACTGACAAAATGATTAAAACATCTGTTGTTTCTTGAAAAGTCTTGGAAATGTTGACAATCTTCTTAACCTTCAGCTTCTAATGTTTATACATACTTTGACCTGATGTGTATTTCTGACATATCTACTTATCAGAGATGCTCTTATTCTATGTGACATATTCATATAGCTTCAGGTATACTGGACACTCTCATTTTAATGTATATTTCATGGACTCAGATTTCTTTAGTTGCTTTCATAATGCTTTTCTTTTTTGTTTTTATACTATATTCTAAGCAGAGATGGATAATCTGTGTCTTTTGGTGTTGGAGAGGTGGTGGGTGGATGGTTTAGTTATGTTTTTAACTAAACAAGAAACTTTATGTTTCATGTATGTGTTTGTAAATACTTTTGGGTTTTAGAAAGTAGTGCTTAATACACATTATACATCCATGATAAGTGAGTTTTCAGTAGATTTCAACTCAATACAGAAGAAAGGTCTTTCAGTAAGTAACAGCATACACATTATAGTCAATGGTTTATAAATGTTTATAATTAAATATTAATGGTTTGAACAATAATGTCAAAAGAGCTGGGTTGCTTAAATATATCAAAATGCATAAAGCCAAGATCATCTTTTTACAGGAAATCCATCTATTAAAAAAAGACCTACAAAATACTCATTTAATAGCTATACCATTATTTATTTATTTATATTTATTCCAGTTTGGTGACCAGGGAGGTCCACTGGGCTCGAGAACCCATTTTCAGTGGAGGCCCGGGGAGAAAAGCTCCACATAACAAGTTACATAGAATATATAATTTTCACATTGCTAAGCTGCGAATCTCCACATAACAAGTTACATAACATATAGAATTTTCACATTGCTAAGTTACATAACAAATTGAAATAACAAAAGGAAAAAATATTAATTTACGTTGCATTCAATATGTAGTCGTACAATTATATACCAGGCCAGGTTGTAGAAAGAAAAGGTATCCAATACTTAGTAGCTAAGATGTTAAAAAGTAGTTATGAAGGAAAGGATGAGAGGCATAGAGCGAGCGGCAGGTTGGAGATTGGTTATAATTTATGGTCTGGGTATAAGTGAGAGATTTGAAGGAAAGGAGGATAGCCTGGAGAGAAGGAAGAGGGGCGGTTGGGAGGTATGGGGTGAAGAGTGCAGTTACATTTTCTGTGAAGAAACAGGTATGAGTGAAGTAGTCTTTTAAAGGTGTTTAGGTTGTCACAGGCCCTCAAAGTGGAGGGCAGGGTATTCCATTTTTTAGCTAGGGTGAAGGAGAGTAAAAGTTGACCAGCAGGGCACTTAGGTTTGTGGATGGTAATGAGGTTTTGATGAGTGGATCTAAGGGGTCTTGGGGGGCTATAAGGTAGGAGGATATTAGATAAAGCAGGGCAGCTGGAGGGTTGAAATAGTAACTTGTGGGCTGAGACAATTTGGAGGAAGTCTAGTTGATTGGGGAGTTCAAGACAGTTTAAAGTTAGTAGGGAGGAGCAGTGGTGAGAGGAGGCTTTTGCTTTTGTGGCAAACCTGGAGATTTTGTTGTAGCATACCTCTAGTTTGGAGGTAAGGGTAGAAGATAGATTAGTAAGCAGAGGAGTGCCATATAGAAGAGATGGGAGAAGATATGTAATGGCCAGGGTTAGTCTAGTAGTGGGAGAGAGGAAGTCATTATTCCTGTAGAGTAGGCCGAGTTTTATGTGGGTTTTCTTGATGTTAAGTTGGATATGGGTATTGAATTTTAGGTGTTCATCAAAGTTGACCTCCAAGAGTTTGGCAGAGGGAACAATATCAATGATAAAGTTGTTGAGGCTGGTAATTTGACATGAGTTTTTTGTCAATGGGAGTGGATTTGGAGGGAGTGAATAGGAGGATTTTAGTTTTGTTAGCGTTAAGTGAGAGGTGGTTTTGGAGCATCCATTTTTCAGTGGTTGAGAAGGCAGATTGAGTTAGAGACCTGAGTTCAGTTTGGTTGAAGGCATAGCAGATCAGAGTATAGTCATCTGCATATTGGACAATTTTGGTGTTTGGAATGGCTTTGTGGAAATCATTAATGAAGATGTTAAATAGCAGAGGGCCAAGAATGGAAGCTTGGGGAACTCCTGTGGGTAACCAAACCAAGGATCAATGATACTAGTGAAGCCAGTAACCAAAAATGTATCACCACAAACCCAGTTGGAAGCACAAACTCCGTTTAATGAAAAAAACAATCCACATTAACGCATAGCACACACAAAACACATTTTCGTCTTCAACTTCGTCAGATGGCTAAAACACCCCACACTACCCATTTAAATACAACTTCATCCCCACAGACATCCAATAAAAAAACAGAAGTAATTAATAGGTACCAAATGCTCTTCTAAAAAAATAAATGTGTGTATGTGTGTATAAGACACTAAAATACATGAGTTTCAGTTTTTTGTACTTGAGGTAGTTCCCTTGGATCCGAGGGATGACATGTGGGAGACCCTGGTTGAGTACAAAGAACTATACTGGCAGCTAATTTTGGAAGCTAATAGATCTCCAGGCCTAAATGATATGATTTCCTTAGCGCCAGTATTGAAATTAAGATCTGCCAAACTGTAATTGTTTTTTAACTAAGTGTGTTTCATTTTTTATTAATTATATATATTTACACATACATACCTTTGAACAACACTTATGACACAAGAGGGAGCCCTAGGTCATTTTATTATTTTATGTTTTGAATCAAATTTAATAGTGGTTTTTAAACGTTTTTTAATACCTAGATATTTATGTGAAGTGTAGAATATTTAAGGGAAATGTAATGTATTGGTGAAACTCATGTATTTTATTGTCTTATACACACATACACACATTTATTTTTTTAGAAGAGCATTTGGTACCTATTAATTACTTCTGTTTTTTTATTGGATGTCTGTGGGGATGAAGTTGTATTTAAATGGGTAGTGTGGGGCGTTTTAGCCATCTGACGAAGTTGAAGACGAAAACATGTTTTGTGTGTGCTATGCATTAATGTGGATTGTTTTTTTCATTAAACGGAGTTTGTGCTTCCAACTGGGTTTGTGGTGATACATTTTTGGTTACGAACTCCTGTGGGTGTTGGAAGGAAGGTGGAAGAGGATTGGCCCCATTTCACTGCTTGGGACCTGTCAGAAAGATAGGTGGAGAACCAGGAAAGAGTTTTTGGGGAGATGTTAAGGTTAGATAGATGGTTTAGTAGATGGGTGTGAGAGATGGTATTGAAAGCTTTAGATAAATCTAATAGAACAGATGAAACTAAGTTACCAGATTCTCGGGCTGAATTGATAGAGTGTAAAAAGGAGAGAAGGGCTGTGTTGGTATTGTGTCCAGGGCGGAAGCCGTGTTGGGTAGGAGAGAGCAGTTGATGTTCGGTTAGGAATGGCATGAGCTGTATGTGAATACATTTTTCAAGAAGTTTAGAGATGGGAGAGAGGATGGCTATGGGGTGGAAGTTGGAGAAGTTACAGTTTTTGCCACCCTTGTGGAGTGGAAGAATAAAAGCAGAACGCTATAGTTTTGGTACATATGACTCGAGTAGTGATCTATTGATCAGGATGCTGATAGGGAGAGCAATACTGTCAGAGGCAATTTTTAAGAAGGAGGAGGGAATGTTGTCAGGAGCATTGGTGCAAGGTTTAAGTTTATAGAGAAATTTCTTTATGAGGTTGGTGGATACAGGTTTAAGTTCAAAAATAGGAGGAGTGGGAAGAGATGGGCTGGAAGCTTGGGAGGAGGTGGGTAGGGGGATGTTATTGGGGAAGGTTTTGGTCAACTCAGCAATGGAAGAGGTGAAGAAGGTATTAAATAGTTTGGCAATTTCTTGGTCAGATTTGCTAGTGTCAGGACAAGGGTTATTTGTGGTACCAGGCTTAAGAAGGGTGTTTATAGAGTTCCAGTATTGTTTGGGGTTCTTTGTATGATTTATTTGTAGGTGGTTGTAATACGATTTTTGTCTTTAATGACTTGTTTTTTGGCTAAGTTTCACAGCTGTTTGTATTTTAGTAACAGTTCAGGCTGTTTATGATGGAGATAGCTTTTCCAAGATTTGTCTCTTTGTTGCATAATTTTCTTGGTAGCTTTTGTAAGCCAAGGGGCTGTTTTGGCTTTAAATCTTTTGGTTCGTGTTGAAGCTAGGGAGTTTAGGACAGAAAGGAATGTAGAGTGGAAGAAGTCTACGGCTTCGTCCAGAGGCAGGGTTTTTAGTGGGTTCCAGTTAGTGAGCTTAAGGGAGTCAGAGAAGGTAGAGGGGTTAAAGTTAGTTAAGTTACGGGTTTGTAGGAGGTGGTGGGAGTATGGGGAAGAGGATGTGGCTCTGTGGGTGAAAGCAGGGAGGTGGTCTCCTAATGGGTCAGGAGTGATACCAGATGTAGTGATTTTATTTGGGTGGGACACTAGTATCCAGTCTAGGATGGAGCCTGGGCAGTTGGTCTTGTTGGGCCTAGTGATGGTGTGAATAAGTTGAGTGAAATTGAAGATATTAATTGATAAGGTGGGATTAGGGTCTACGATTTTTTGCCAGTCAATATTTACGTCTCCCTTTAAGGCTGATTCATGTTTTAAGAGAATGGGCATTCTTATTCTGTAGAAAAATACTTATACTATGCCAAGAATTATAGATACAATTTCAGATAAAGGTGGGATGCTAAGCATGGTTATTTTGGAAATCAATAGGAAGTATTATACTTTGATTAATACATACTGGATACCAGGACTAAGTACTAAATATGTTGATAAATATCTGGACCTGATTACTTTAAATGCAAAAGGGGAAATTATAGCAACAGTTGATTTTAACTGCCTATTATCAGGCAATGAAACTTCTAAAAATGATAAAATAAAACTAACATCTCAAGCCAAGAAGTTAAATGACTTTAGAAACCAGATGAACCTTAAAGATATACATGGTCTAAGAGAACATAATTCCTTATTCTATACTCACTATTCATATCGGTTTGGTACACAAACATGTATCAAGTAATATATAGTCAAAAATAAGTGACATATCTATAATGACTTGTCCACTTTTAGACTATAATGCTATAAACTTTACATTAACTATGCATGCAGCTGATTTAAGATTTCTATAGAGAATTCCTGCTTACATAACTAAGTTAAAAGACTTTAGGGAATGGATAATGAAATAAATAGACATGTTTATGGAAACAAATGATAATGAAGTGACTGATTCTATACTATGGGACACCTGTAAAGTTTATATATATGGTAGAATAAAATCTTGGTACTTTTAAAAAAGGAGAGTGGGACAAAGAACTTTTAAACTTACAAAAAAAATACACAAGATAAAAATGGACGCAAAACCAAATAACAAAGTAGCATATAATGAAATCACTAGGATAAATCAAAAACACTTAGATATTCTGAATCATAACGTAGCCATAAACCTGGAAAATTGAAATTTATGCTGTAAATCCTAAATATCTACATAAAATAGCTGTAAGATCCAAAAACATAAACAATCAAAATCAAAAAAACAACCAAAATCTTATTAATGAGATTAAATTTAAAAGTGATGGTTCAGTTAATTGTACATCTAACTTAATGGACATATTAGAAGTGTTCAAATTCTACTATAAAGATATAAATAATAACACACCACTTTTGGAGACAGATAATGTAATAAATACTTTTATTCAAGAAAATATAACTACTAAGGTGTCAATGCAACAAAATAATATATTAAATAAACAAATAACACTAATAGAAGTGAAAGAGCAAATAAAATTTTAAAAGATAATAAAGATCCAGGACTGGATGGAATAATTCCTGAATTATATAAGATTTTTCCTGAATATATAATAAAGAAAATAATGAGTGCCTTTACTATGGTTAATCAAAAATGTTTAACACCCCCATCATGGAAATATTCAGTTATCTCCCCCATTTAAAAAAAAATATAAGGACCCCAAATCTTGTGATTCATATAGGCCAATTTCATTACTAAACACTGATTATAAAATTTTCATGATAATATTAGCTAATAGGATAAAGACAATATTACCTAATCTAATACATAATGATCAGACATGGTTCATTCTTCATAAGAAAAATGCAAGATAACATTATTAAATTACTATCATTAATAGACATAGCATGCAAATGCAAAAAAAACAACTAATTATTATCACCCTAGACATAGAATGGCTTTTGAATCTATTAGTTGGTCTTATATACAAATAATTCTGATTGGTTTTAAATTCTCCTCAGATTTTGTCAACTTATTAATGAAAATTTATAGTGGGGCACAAGCTTATGTGAAAATCAGATCATGTCTATCCTCACCACTAGAAATCCTCAAGGGAACTAGACAACATTGTCCTTTGTCACCATTATTGTTTGCTCTTTCAATGGAACCTTTTGCTACATATATCAGAAACAAGCAAAATATAAAAAGCTTTCAAGTTAATAAGGACTATTGTCCTAAGATACAATTATTTGCTGATGATATGTTGTTAACGTTGGGTGATATTGATGGTTCTTTGCATGATGTTATAAATACCTTAAGCAAGTTTGAAAGAATTTCAGGGCTTAAATTTAATCATAATCCAAAACATTACAAATTAACAAAAAGCTCAACAAAGACCTAAGAGAGAATAGCCTGTTTAATTGGGAGAATGATGTATTAGGATATTTGGGTGTCAGTATAAAGAGTACATGGAAAGAGTCTGTTAAACTAAACTACAGTAATTTAATAACCGCCATTAGTGAACTAATCGAAAGATGGAATAAAATGTTCTTCACAATGGAGGATAGGCTCTCTTTAATTAAAATGATAATTTTACCTAAAATTTTGTTTTATATACTGTCATTGATACTACACCCTCCTTAATGCTTATGGCATTAATCAAATATTTAATAACTTTAAAAATATAATTTATTGTAACTACAACATTAAACAATTCATATTTCTTGTATTCCATATAGCATACTTCCATGATTGCCTAGATTCTTTCAACATCAATGCGATGCAAAAATTAAAGGAAAATAACTTGATATTCTGCCATTATTTTATTGAAAATAAGAGTACTAAACCACTAAACTCTCTTCTATGTAGTTTTGATAATAGTCAAGACAGTTGGCTGTTTATATACTCATTACGGCAGTTTACAGAAAACAAAATGAGACTATCAATCAACGTAGAGACTGAATCTATACCTAGTTTGATCCAGCTTTTTATTAGGTGTCTTGAAAAGACAGATGATCAAAAATGAAGTACCTCACCTATCTATAAGATACTAAGAGAAGACAAAGTTTGACTCAGATTTTTGGAATTACTATGTAACGATTAATGGAGAAAAAATATCTGATGAATCCAAAAAACTGTTATTGAAATCTATGTATGGTACCTTTTCTTCATTATATTGGAAATTGTATACATGGAAATTTATGAGTAGGAGTTTTTATACTCCACATAAAATAAATCTTATACTCAAAAACAGTAAAAGTAAATGTTGGAAATGTGATCAATTACTACAGGCCAACTGGGTTCCCATGTTCATTGAATGTGGAAATGTTGTTCAATACTGGAAAGACTTAAAATATTTTGTGAATGCTTTATGGTCTGATAACTGTCATATTTCTAACTCACTAATCATATTTAGTGTTCCTGTACCTAATGTAATACATAAATCTCAGATTCATTTACTCTGGTCAATTCTTGCAATTGCCAGAAAAGTTATTACTTTGAATTGGAAAAGTAAACAAGATTTGATGTTTAAAGAATTTATTAATTTAGCAAAAGTTGTTTGTAAAAGAGAACTACAAACCATTTGTTATAGAACTCATAAATTGAACAAATACTGATAACTTCTCTTGGATAAAATGATTGTTTATCATGGATGAATGTAAATATTGTAAATCGTTTTGTTATTGTTTTATTGTATTTGTTATATATACATTTGTGTATGTTTATAATGAAAACAAAATAAAAATGTTTTTGGAAAAAAAAGAATTTACATGCTAAATGCTCCTTTTCCAGTCTATGATGAAGCACATAATCTAGCCTCTGAGCACACCTTTTCTCTTAAATTCCCTGTAAATTGAATTGGTCCACCATACCCCTGAAATGTTTCTGAGTATAATTCTGTTCCTTCTCTTAGTCTATGTGTCTAGTTCTAAATACTTCTTACCATATGACTTCAGAAATTGTCTCTGTGTCTGTAATATGTCTGAAATGTACATTACTTTCTTAATTTATGTAGACATTGCCATTTTTTTCCTCATTCCCTTTCCTAGTAAAGTACAAGTCTAGTAACTGTAAACATGCAGTACATTTTGTCACTGGACTGCTGATTCTATATGTGTAACCATTTCTGTTGTAATTGTAATATTTCAAATTATACATGTCTGTAATTTGCAACTGAAGCCTTTCTCAAGCTTTCTACCGATTTGTAACCAAGGATCATCAAATGGAAATGAACAAATGATATATCTGTATATTCAGGAATATATAGGAAGGGCATCTGATATAACATTTTTGCAAGCTAAAATATACAGACAATAATACAGATTACAATACCAGATCAGTCCAGGCCCGGGTTAACAGTGACTGCCTCCATTACTGTTAGCCAGCAGGGTGCTGGTCAAAATTGAGCTACTGCTGGCTGAAGGAGAAGAAGAGAAGGAAAGCATGCCCAGAGGTAGATGGAGATGAAGAAAGTTAGATGTGTGCAAGTGAGGGTAGGAATGTTGATTGTTGGCGGTATGACTGGTAAAGTGAGAGATCTAGCTGATAAGATGGAGAGAAGGAATCTTGACATGTTGTGTGTGCAAGAGACCAGACGGAAGGGGAGTAAAGCCAGGTGTATTGGAGGCAGGTTCAAATTATTCTACCATGGTGTGGATGGGAAGATAAATGGGCTAGAAATTATCTTGAAGGAACAGTATGTCAAGAGTGTTTTGGAGGTGTAAAGAGTGTCAGAGTGATGTTTATGAAGCTGGAAATTGAAAGTGTGATGATAAATGTTGTTATTGTATATGCTCCAAAAGTTGGGTGTGCGATGGATGAAAAACATTTTGGAGCGAGTTGGATGAAGTGGTGGAGAGTGTACACAAGGTTGAGAAAGTGGTGATTGGAGCAGATTTCAAAGGACATTTTGGTGAAGGGAACAGAGGAAATGAGGTGGCAATGGGTAGGTATTGTGTTAAGGAGAGGAATGCAGAAGGTCAGATGGTAGTGGATTTTGCAAAAAAGGATGGACATGGCTCTGGTGAATATATATTTTAAAATGAGGTAGGAGCTTATGGAGATGCACACAGGTGTATCATATCCTATGCAGAAGGGCCAGTCTGAAAGAGATTGGATACTGCAAAGTGGTGACACGGGAAAACATAGTTAGGCAGCATAGGATGGTGGTCTGTAGGATGACGTTGGTGATCAAGAAGAATAAGAGGAGGAGAGAGAGGGCAGTGCCAAGGATCAAATAGTGGAAGTTGAAAAAGGATAACTGCAAGGTGGAGTTCAGGAAAAAGTTAAGACAGGCACTGGGAGGCAGTGGAAAATTACCAGATAGATGGGCAGCCACAGCAGATGTGGTAAGGGGGACAGCTAGAAAGGTGCTTGGTTTGATATCTGGACAGAGGAAGGAGGACAAGGAGACTTGGTGGTAGAATGAGGAAGTACAGGAGTGTATACAGAAGAAAAGGTTGGTGAAGAAAACTGGAATTGTCAGAGAGATGAAGAAAGTAGACAGGAGTAGAAGAAGATTAGGCATATGGTGACGACAAAGGTGGTAAAGGATAAGGATAAGGTGTATGGTGAGTTGTATGAAAGGTTGGACACTAAGGATGGAGAAAAGGACCTGTACTGATTGGCTAGACAGAGGAACCAAGCAGGGAGAGATGTGCAGCAGGTTAGGGTGATAAAGGGTAATGAGGGAAACATATTCACAAGCAAGGAAAGTGTGTTGAGCAGATGGAAAGAGTACTTTGAGGGGCTGATGAGAGAGGAGGTTAAATGATGTAGGGATAGTGAATCAGGAAGTGTGTCGGATTAGCAAGGAAGACGTAAGGACAGCTATGAAGAGGATGAAGAATGGAAAGGCTGTTGGTCCAGATGACATACCTGCCGAAACATGGAGATGTTTAGGAAAGATGCCAGTGGAGGTTTTAAACTAGATTGTTTAACGAAAACTTGGAAAATGAGAGGATGCCTGGGGAGTGGAGATTAAGTGTATTGGTACTGATTTTTAAGAATAAGGATGCTGTGCAGAGCTGTAGTAATTACACAGGGATAAAACTGATCAGCCACAGCATGAAGTTTATGGGAAAGAGCAGTGGAAGCTAGGTTAACAAGGGAGGTCATGATTAGTGAGCAGCAGTACAGTTTCATGATGGGAGAGAGCACTACAGATCCAATCTTTGCTCTGAGGGTGTTGATTGAGAAGTATAGAGAAGGACAGAAGGAACTGCATTGTGTCTTTGTGGGTATAGAGAAAGCAAATTATAGCGTGCCTAGAGAGGGGTTGTGGTATTGTATGAGGAAGTTGCGTGTGACAGTAGTGAGGTCTCCGGTAGGAGTGACAGATGAGTTCAAGGTGGAGGTGGGATTACATAAAGGATCATCCCTGAGCCCATTCTTATTTGCAGTGGTGATGGACAGGTTCACAGATGAGATCAGACAGGAGTCCCCATGGACGATGAGGTTTGTGGATGACATTGGATTTGTAGTAAGAATAGGCAACAGGTGGAGAAGACTCTGGAAAGGTGGAGATATGCTCTAGATTGAAGAGGAATGAAGGTCAGCAGGACTAAGACAGAATATATGTGTGTGAATGAGAGGGAGGACAGAGGAATGGTGTGGATGCAGGGAGTAGAGCAGTGGCGGCTGGTGACTTCAAATTAAAGGGGGGCTGCAGGAGACAGATGAATGGGTGGGGCCAATGGGAAGGGGTGTGACCAACTAGAAAGGGGTGGAGCTATGATCAAAACCACAACAACTGGAACTTTAATTAAATACGCTGCCCTGGGTGCCAAACCATCATTACGAGAGTCCAATCAAGACAAAATGAAGTGTAGAAGAAAAAAATATTTCAATGCATTGGCTACATGACAACTTACTTAATATCTAGATGGAAACACAAAAGTTGTGAGGCATGAAAAAATAAATTGCTTTTTAAATACATTACTGGAATGCCAGTCAAAATCAAGTATAAAAAAAAACAAGCAGCACTCCGTTCAAACCACTTCTCCTTTCACTGCACTTCAAATTATAATTTATATTCAGATTTATAAAATTACCAAGTAACACGCTGAAAACAGCAATCTCTGTGATACCCCCACTTGTAAAAATGTTTCTTATCCAAAAAAGACCTGCTGCCTGACAACAACTATCTACTTGTTTCATGGAGAACACATGATAAAAGTAAAAAATGAACAGCGAACAAGAAACAAGCTCAAGATAAATTGCTTAAAGGATTACTGCACAAGTTATGGACCACACATGATAGATTGGCATTCTGTTTAGTTTACGGATAAAGCCTGCAAAGATAACTGCAAGTCTCCAACAAATGTAATGAGCTTCTGAAAATACTGTAATCCTGTCCTTTATTACAAATACTGTCATATGCATTTCAATACCCAAGGCTTACACGTTATCTAGTTATGTAAATATTCTCTGCATGGCAACAATGAAAAGGCTTTCAATGTTGGTAATTCTTTAACAGTATGCTTATTAAAGCTTACTTGCATCTTACAATCTCCGACAAGCTTACCTGATGGTCATTAAAGCATTGCTAATATAATACAGAACAACAGGGCACTGCAACAGCATGCATTTTCTGAATAATAAGAAGCATAAATCAACAGTATAAAAATATGACAGAAAACCAGAACATTCTGCAAAATCAAGGACACATGAAAAGCCACGATCATACTTGTGGTCTACCTTGGATGGGGGAATACTCTGCACACTTACACTGCATAACTGATCCTTGCCTTGCTTGTACACATCCAGAGCCACTACAATGGGGAGTGGAAAGCAACAAGTAGGTCACAGTTTAAAATGTCTCTGGCTGACGGTGCTGGCTCTGACACTCATACCTGTCAACCAGAGCAAGAAATTTGGACAAAGCCATACATAGAAGTGGGACACAGGCCCAAAAATAAAGACAAATTTTAAATATTGCTCTTATAAACTTAGAAAGATAATAGAATAGTAGTAGGTCTTGCATTAGTATGAATTTTTGAAGGGTATGAAATCTGAAACTCAAATGCCTGCCATTATTTATTGACTTCACTCCTAAATGATTTGGCAAAAAAACACAAATTTTATGAGGAACAAACCAAAAATAAGAAGCAAAAATCTATTCATTCTGCAAAATTCTGGACAGTTGAGAGGTATAGTTCAGCTGGGGCTGTCTGAGTTTGCTGCCATTCCCCTCCTCACAAAATCATGGTCGAATGGAGCGTCCCCCCTGCAGCCATTCCAATGTCCCATTCCTTGGTTATTTCATCCCATTTGCCATAAAGACTGTAATGTGCATACTGCTTTACTTCTGCGATGATATGGATTTCATTTGAAAGTTTTATTTTATATTTTACAGCATAAACCCTAATAGATATCTGCTAAACAAACAATGCAGTCTCGCAATGAAAATAGACTTAGCATTAAAACTTCTCTGCCCTTGAAACTCACATTCATTAAAACAGCATTGAAACCCACATTCAAAGAAAATACATTTTGCCAGTGGCAGATAAAGATTAATTGTGGGCTGTTTTCAAATCATAGGCCCCTTGAACACAAAACATACACATGCTCTTTGATACACCTTCCTGACTGTATTAAAGACAGAGGTAAAGAAGCCATCTAAAGAGCAGAAACACAAGAGGAGGCAACTCGGATGGCTGGAGCAAAAATTATATGGAAGCAGGGACAGCAAAGGCAGATATATAGGAATATATTGTAAGTGAAAGAATCAAACAGTCAGGTGTTCAGGGATAATACAAAAAAACACTAGGTGGCATTTCATTAAGGAAATGGAGAATTTTAATTGTGTGTTAGAACAGTTATTTCAATGTAGTATTCATTGAAGGAGTGGTATGCGATGTCTGAACATGAAAGGAAATACCTTACCAGCCTAAGCAGCTACATAGTTTAAATGCAAAATCAATTAGTTCCTCCATATGACCCTGGAGTCAATCCCATTTAAGTGCAGAGTAGTTTAATTTACTTTTGCCTAGATTTTAGTGTTTGTTTGCTTCTATTTCAAGGGTCACAAGCAAAGTATCACAGGTGTTTGCATTGTGCTCATTTGTAAGACAAGTCAAACACATGCAGTCATTTCAGTTAGACATCTCATAAAAGCTTTGTATTTGTTTTCCTTCTCAACTCATTTACTATAACTATGAACAGAAGTCTTAGTATGCAATAAGACCATTTATGACACATATTCCACAAATATGAGACAGTTCTTATATATACACCCACATGTTGTAGCTAACAAAAGTGAGGAGTTGCACTAGACAGTTTCAGAGCATAGCTAGGGCAGAGTGCTGAATACTTTCATCTACTGGTTGTACACTATTAGGGTCTATTACACTTTCAAGTGTCCCTTAATGCATTTATGAATGGGAATAAAACTATTTGTATGGCAAAATTACATCTGTAGTGGGCAGCAATAAAGTGAGTTCTACCTTGGTTTTAAATAAAATACATCCTCCAGTACAATGCACTGTGTGATTGTTTTTTTTTTTTTCTTTTTTGATTTAATAGCTTTTTCTACTGTGTAACAATTCAATTTTGTCTATCTGTGGTTGCCCTGCTTTTTATGTAATATATACATTTCTTGGTTTACTCAAAATCTTCAAGAAACATTTATTCCTATATTTATATATGCATCAGTTTATGTCATGTACGTGTTTAATGTGAGAAGGACAAAAAAAGTGGAGAGAAAGAGAATATTACAGCTTCAGTAGCCAAAATGTTGTCTTCCTTTTGAAACTCCAGGCACAGTCTGAACTTACAGGTTCATAGGTAAGTACTAGGGTAACTACCTCTGTGGGTAATTTTAAGCTTAGCCAATTTCCCTTTTTGTGCTTGAATTAACATATCCCATTTGACTAGAGATCGACTTTAATCACCCCATGGTCAATCATTTTTATATTGCCACTAATGAGAATAACTGAGATCATACTATAGATAATTTGAGGAGACCCATGCATAAGATAAAGGATTTATAAGCTGCCTCTTTCCATTAGTAGTACAGGGGCCTATGAGTTGTGGGCACTTTTTAAACTATTTTACTTGTAATTAGGTTTGGCACTGGGGTGTTTGCTGGCAGCTGGCTATGTGAAGTATGAAGTCTTAATTATGTTTTAGACAGCCCAATTCTGATTAGTGGCCTGGGTGCTCTAGTAGCTAGTGGTGGCAGTAGGGGATGTGAAAAGAACAGTCTCTGTTAGCTCACCCATTCCAGGGAAGGGGATATATGCATGTGGAGAGCACATGTTCAACAGTATGATTCTCAGTTAGTGACACAGGAACCCAGTAGGAGTGTTAGCTTCTTGTGGATAAGGTGGCAACTTAACACTACTAATATATAATTTCCACAGATTTGATAACCTCAGAGTTGGTTCCATTTTCCAGGGATGCAGGAGCTGTAGATGCTATTACACTCCACATAAGAACATAGATAAACAAATGATATCACCATTCTATATCACTTGCAACATGCACAGTATGAGGTTAGGCACATATGGAATAAAATGATCCACCTGGAAGGACAGTCATACACTGCTCAACTGTTGTCCCCACTGGTAGTGACTATGACTGACCATGATGTATATATAAATGGGTCAGTGGGGTGGTGGGACATACAAAGTATTTAGGCCAGGAGGGCAAAAAAAAAAAAAATCAAACAGGAAAAGGCTCACCTGTAGCAGTTTTACTGGTGCAATAGGTTTGATTTCCTATTTTTATAAAGATTTTTGTAAGGTTTTACTATTAGTTACAAGTGATTACCATTTCACTACTAGATTCAGATTGTTCTTGGAAGCATTGTGATATAGAAAATTATTGCACTATGTTGGGCTCTGAGGTCCAGTGTGTGTGGACTAATTCTAAAATAAAAAAACATATTTTTATTATCTCGTATATAACATAAACACCTCCAGCATAGCTGGAGATGAAATGTTGAAAGAAGAATGCTACTTGGAAAGTATGATAAAAACTACTTTACATAAAAGAAGAGAATCCATGGTTATACTTCTAAAGACAGGAATTTTTATGTGGACTTAATTTCCTGTGCCTCCAAATGCTCCTTCCTAAATACAGAGGAGTTACTTGACATAATATAATTTGTGGACTTTGCCTGGATCACGCTTCTATGGACTATTCTTCTCAAACATTCCTGACAGCAGCAGCATCCAGTATGGAAATTTAGAACTTCATCTAAATTAGCTCACTGTGATTACTGTCTTCTTCTACACATTCATTATCCCTTAAGAAATAATTAATAAATTAATATGAAAGTATTAATTATTAATAACTTAATCATTAATAACTATTTATTAAGAAATTAAGACATTTCATTAGCTTGGCTATAAAAATAGCCATTTCTATTATTTACACTATGCTGAAGCCCTCACACTTTTATATTCTTCTAAGTCCATGTGGTCCAAATTCTTCAGTGATGCCTTGCCTTTGGGAAGCAAACAACCAAAATGCTAGCCTTAGAGAAGACCATCAGTTCTAGTGCAATGTTATCAGTCAGTTTTGCAACAGAAGTGTAACAAGCAGCTACTACGGGTGTGTAGATTCAAAACAACAATTTACAACACACTTTCTCAAGGAATTGCAGGGCTAATCTTATGATCAAAATATTTTGACATTCACAATGAGGTCTGCGCATAGCTTCTCCAAAATATAACATACTTAATGGGGAGTTCTGGTACTTTATGCAGTCTGACTCTGGTTCTACAAAACACTGTTTCCAGTTTAGCTTAGTCTGGTTCACTTATCTGGCAAAATGTCATCAAAACCTTTTGCTTCAATCCTGAACAGTGACATGAACAGCATTTTTTTTACTTGGATAGTAACAGCATCCATGGTCCCTGAACCCCTAGACAAAAATAATAATCTGTGAGGTTGCTACATTAGCTTGGTCTGGTTGTTAATCATTTCCCATTGCTTAACCAAACAGACTTTACCGAATTAGCAAAAGTGAATGCATGTCAGTTTCCCCTCACCAAGCAGCACATTGTTTTTGGAGTCTACTGTTGGCAGGTGCATCTATAGACTTCTGAAAGGACTACAATATTTACATAATACTTTATTTTTCTAATGATGTTATTTGCAAGCTTAACTAGCCACACTTCCCTCTCATATATGCGTACACAACAGACTGTAAGGTCTGACTACATTCCCTTCCTCACTTGCTTTTCATTTATTTATTCATTTAATTTCAGATTGTTAATTGGATAGGTGGGCTAATCGTCAGACACTTCAGCCACAACTTGGCACAAAATCAGTGATAATTATAGTGATGATTACAAGTCATACATGTGACAAATATACGGACAAAAGTACATAAAAGAAAACTAGAGTAACAGTATATGGAGCATAGTTAAAATGCGACACAGTCAAGACTGCATTTGTAGTTAATTGAACTGTACAATTATTAAGTGTGAGTGAGCTCTGACATAGGCATGGCATGCAATGACCAACACTCTCACCTAGCATTGCTAGCCATTATCTGTAAAGCATAGGGATTCAAAACCACAAAAATAAAAATCATATAACAAATAAAAGCATGGTCTCATAGTAGATCTATCATCTAACTGACACAATATTGAATATACATACCTCTCCAGAAAGAAGAAAAGAAAGTACTTCTAGTTCTTTCAGCCAGCGAACGAAACAGGCCGCCAACGCCAAGCAATAAAAAAATCCAGTCAAATAAATCCTCGAAGCTCAAGTCCGCAAGCAAAACTGGCTGCAACTGTTTGCTTCTCGCTCTTTTCCCAGCACATAAAGCCCGGGAAGAGAGCGAGAACCAATCAGCAGCCATTTAGCCCAACCACGTCAACCCCTTCCAATTCTATGCAGTTTGGAACCGCATAGACTGCTGGGCATAACCCTGATGCCTTAATTGGCTCTCCAGACTGCAGCTCCAAGTAGAAACAGAAAAGAAAAAAACATATTTTTTTAAAACTGCCGCAACCCGGAATTCGACAGTGCGCATGCTCGTCAGTCGGCGTAAAGCAAGCAGCCGGCTGACAGAGATGAAACGAAAGAAGACAGACAGTAAAAATAAAAAAGTACTTTTTTTTTTCTTTTTTCCTTTTCTTTCTGAGGGGGCTGCAGTCCGGCAGTCCGATTGCATGAGCCGCCCCTGGAGTAGAGTTGGCAAAGGTGGATGAGTCTAAATACTTGGGTAATGGTGAGTGTGGAACAGAGTTGAAGAAGAGAGTGCAGGTAGGGTGGAGTGGGTGGAGAAGAGTGTCAGGAGTGATTTGTGACAGATAGGTATCAGTAAGCATGAAAGGAAGGGCTACAAGATGTTAGCAAGACCTGGTATGTCATATGGTTTGGAGATGGTGGCACTGATGACAACACAGGAGTTAGAGCTGGAGGTGGCAGTGTTAAAGATGGTAAGATTTGCATTGGGTGTGACGAGGATGGATAGGATTAGAAATTAGTATATTAGAGGGTCAGTTCAGATTGGACTGCTTGGAGACAAAGCCAGATAGGTGAGATTGCATTGGTTTGGACATGTGCTGAGGAGAGATGCTGGGTATATTGGGAGAAGGATGCTAAGGATGGAGCTGACAGGTAAGAAGAAAAGAGGAAGGCCTATGATAAGGTTTATGGATATGGTTAGAGACTATATACAGGTGATTGGTGTGACAGATCAAGATGCAGAGGACATGAAGAAATAGAAACAGATGATCTGCTGTGACAACCCCTAACAAGAGCAGCCAGAAAAAAAATATGATGTATGTTTATAAATGTATATATATATATATACACACACACACACACACACTTGATTAGCTAACTAACTTACTACAGAACTAACTAAATAAATGACTACTAGGAAGTATTGTGTGGTAACCACCTTGAAATCTCAATCAGTGTGGTCTTTAAAGGGGAGATATTAGGATTATGCAATGCCACCATTTGTGAAAATTCTTGATCAAAAGGGTCAACCAATGTTTGTGTGAGAGACCAAAGAAGCATGTCATCTTTTACAGTGCTTTAGGTAGGGCATGTGGCACATTAGTCCCAGTATGGCTATTTGTGTGGCCTATCAGCAATAAGCCTTGCATAATTCTTACTTGACGAATGATATCAGTTGGATTTGTAATGCAGTTCTAGCTGGACTCCTATTTTGGAACAAGTTTGCTAGTGTTAATGCCATCAGAATTCTCCATTTTATAATAACAAATGAACAGTAACCAACTGGGGAAATGCTTGATAGACAAAAAAAAAAAAAGAAAGAAGAGAAAAGAAGAATTATGTTCTCCAATTTGTTGCTTTCAGCAAGAATAGGTATGTTTGATAATTGACAGTAATAATATTCCTAAGTTACTTTGAATGAAACAGAATGTAAAACAGTAACAAGATGGTGTCTGTATTTTTGAGTTCTGATTAAATTCGTAATTTTATACTGAAAATAATAGTATTAATTTGTAAGATATGGATCCTCAAGGGCTCGCTGTCTGTTTTATGACATCATTTTTTTTATCTTTTTAAGTTATTCGAACTAGGATTTGGTAAGAGGGCATACTAGGAAATTGTTAATAATCTTAAATAACATATTAAGAGAAGCGGTCTGAAAGCGTGTAAGTCAGCAGCATGATAAAATTAACTGGTGTCTAAGGCTACGAGTACGGTACTATGAGGTAAATTTACTTACTGGTTGTTGGAGGTGGTTTAAAATCAAAATCTTGATGCTTGAAAAAAAATGTTTTACATCAAAAAACAATGTCAAATTTCTGAATATTAAGTAGCTGAAAGTGTCAAATCTTATAAATGAATTCAGCAGATTCTATATTTTCGCTGAATGTGATCTGATGTCTGTATAGGTGCCAAGGTAAGTGTAATTCCTAAATTGGAATTGCAAGCCCCCATGTACCCCCACACTCCCTGCAAACTACATATTCCAACTCTGAGATTGCACTTCACTGAGGAACGGGATAAATTCCCCAATCCACACTGTACCATGATCTCTATTCAAAACATTGAGCAGATGTCAGAGAGTGCACAATGGCATTCGCTGAAAAGGAGTCTCACTCAGTTAACGTTCGGAAACATGGGAATCGGCCAACTGCCATTTGGCATTTCTGTGTTTGCCAAATGTTAATTCTGTAGTTTGATAGTAAACCACTAGAGGCAACTGAATCTGCAACCTAAACTGGTGTTGTACTTAAAATGACAAATTTGCTTACTAGTGTTTTGTGTGTTTCGTTTTAGCATTATTGACTTGATAGAGGTGACTTTCTCTTGTATGCTTGAGTTTTAACTGTGAGCTGTCAATTATTGTGATTGCATAAGATGTTTTAAAAAGGTTTATTACTACAAATGTTTGGAAGGTACCCGTGGTGGTGGTGCTGCGGTAGCGTTCTTGCCTCACAGTAAGACGCTGTCCGGTTTGATTCTCAGCTAGAGCGTCTTCTGCATGGAGACATGCTTGAACGGGCGTACCTTCGTTGAAGGTTGTGCATCAGGCCTGGGAAGCCGGTACGTAAAAATCAACTGCCAATCATTAGCGGACCGGAGTTCCGCTGTGGTGACCCCTAGCCGGGAAAAGCCGAAAGACACAAACAAACTACAAATGTTTGGAAGACACTGTATGGAAGGTCATACATAACTGAATAATGTAGCAACTGTGTCTTGGTTCTTTATTGTTTTGTTTATGCTGGGTTGCTGAAGGGATTGAAGAGATTTTTTTTTTTTTTTTTACTTTTCTATTTAAATTTATTATAGACCAACATAAAAGGTATATGTTTGTCCTTGAATTCATGAGAATTTTCTTTAATAATTGAAAGTTTTTTTTTTCAGTGTTTGTTTAAGTGTTTGAAGGAAGGATAAATGAAACACTATTTAAAAAAGCTGACAAGTGTCTTCATGTTTCAGTGGTACACCATAATGCCACTGATGTGGAAAATTGCTAAGGTGAGACTGCACAACATTGATTTATGGTATAATGTCATGTATATATTGGAAGAAGCTGAACTGACTATCATGCACCACAAATACTTTGGAGTTTTAGATTTTGCAGTCAAGGACCAGCTATAAGAAAGTTATAAATATGCTGTCAATTCTGATAAAGTATTTTTGGACTTAGTTTAATGTTCAGTTAAGTTTTGTATCTTATTATGGTGGGTATGCTGGTGTTTGTGATAGCGATTGGTCAAAATCAAGGCCAGGTCTAGCACAAGGTGACTTACATAGCTGCCTAAGGCCCAGTGTTGGCCAGGGGAGCACATTTTTGCCATACAGCATTTAATTTTAAAACATCCAAACACTTAAAAATTTCTCCATCTGGAAAGAACTGATGTTCTTGAACTTATTTTCTGTTGAGGCTTTTTAAAAGAAATGATTTTCTGCTTTGTGGCTGCATGCAGTCAATGCTTTCAGCCCATGAGAGATGTCCATCATTGGAACATGGTTTAAAGAGACAACCAGAACACTCTTGCAGCGAGTACAAGTTTGGAAAAGACACCCAAGATGCATTTGTAGCAAGACGGACTATTGCAAGCTTTTTTTCATGAAACAACTAAACCTTGCTGGGAGATGCTTTAGAGTAGGGAGCAGACATCCTGGATATAGCATAGTACTGAGAAAACTTTTATCTTTGTAAAGAAACTTTACAAACAGATATGACAGGATGAGAGTTGCTGAGATGTGTCCAACAGCCACCAGGTCCACACTGTGTATTTATGTGTGTGTGTGTGTGTGTGTGTGTGTGTGTGTGTGTGTGTGTGTGTGTGTGTGTGTGTGTGTGTGTGTGTGTGTGTGTGTGTGTGTGTGTGTATGTGTAAAGTACCCCAGTTAGGTGTCTTATCAATTTAAGTGATTTATTCAGAATCATACCAGCTCAAACCTTATTCCATAGGTGTGGGACACTAAAGCTTTAATCTACCACACCAACTGCTGCCAGACATCTTTAACTTTTTTTTTCTTGGTAAAAGGCTATGGACTGCATTCAATCACTGTCAGTCATTAAAGATTGCTAGTTTTTGTGGTTCACAAAATACAGTTGATGCAAAATCCATTGTTCACCTAACGTTTTAAGTGATTTAGCACACTCTGCTCGTGTTGGTGACCAGTTTTGTAGAATATCTTTGATTTTGCTACATATTTATGTCCTATCCTTGCGCAAGTCACTTAAACAGGAGGTGCTTTGTAGCAACTAGAAATCTGAGGTAGACACCTCAATGTTCCTCTGAACTGAATGCCTGGTAACTACCTAAGAACAAGAGTAACTATGGTGTTGAGAAGACATTGATTGTATTAAAACTGGAGCATCATAATATGAGCCAAGTTCTTTGGATCTCGTCTTTGTTTTTTTTGTTTTGTTGAATGTTGACAGTGTGTTTATTATTTAGCATGTTCTTTGGATCTCGTCTTTGTTTTTTTTTTTTTGTTTTGTTGAATGTTGACAGTGTGTTTATTATTTAGCATGTTCTTTGGATCTCGTCTTTGTTTTTTTTGTTTTGTTGAATGTTGACAGTGTGTTTATTATTTAGCATGTTCTTTGGATCTCGTCTTTGTTTTTTTTGTTTTGTTGAATGTTGACAGTGTGTTTATTATTTAGCATGTTCTTTGGATCTCGTCTTTTTTTTTGTTTTGTTGAATGTTGACAGTGTGTTTATTATTTAGCATGTTCTTTGGATCTCGTCTTTGTTTTTTTTGTTTTGTTTAATGTTGACAGTGTGTTTATTATTTAGCATGTTCTTTGGATCTTGTCTTTGTTTTTTTTTTGTTTTGTTGAATGTTGACAGTGTGTTTATTATTTAGCATGTTCTTTGGATCTCGTCTTTGTTTTTTTTGTTTTGTTGAATGTTGACAGTGTGTTTATTATTTAGCATGTTCTTTGGATCTCGTCTTTGTTTTTTTTGTTTTGTTGAATGTTGACAGTGTGTTTATTATTTAGCTGTGAATAAATTGGAAAGCATGAGGTGTGCATTTAATGTTAATATTTTAATCATGAATACATTTTTAATTTAGCTTATATTTTGCAGGTACACACTTGCGAAATTCACTGTTTGGGCTATGAAAGTTTATCTAGCAGATGAGCCAGGCTATGAACTGCTATATAGTTTGACACCCTCAGACTTTAATTGTGTTTTCTGTGTGACTCTGCCAAGTTACTTCACCAGACGGTACTCCTGAGCTGCTTGTGAAAATGGATACTTGTGAACACTGGGGTGTCTTCAGCTGTTAGCAAATGCATCAGGCATTAATTAGTCTTATGAATTCCTATACCCATCATACAGGCACTAATTAGTACTTCCTGGATGCTATCTGAGTAGGAATCCCAGCATGTCTCGGGTAGTTTAATTGGTTGCCACATGCAGTTTCACTCAATATGAGTTTTAAGGGAAGGTGAGTGTCCTGCTTATTATTCTAACTCTGTTTTCAATGTGGGAGTATTTTGTTTTGTTAAATAATATGTACAATGACATGAAAATTGTAAAAGTAAAGAAGAAAACAGTATGTAAACTGACGTTTAAACAGTACTAATTGTAAATGGGGAGAGACAACCAAGTAATTGGATATAGGTAGGACTAGTTGAGGCCTGATTTATTACCCTGCATAGAGCCACATTTGTTCACAATCCAGCTCTGTTGACTCTGCAGTTGTATGCTACAGCAATACAACATTACTAGCCATTCAGAACTATGCTGAGTAATGATACAAGGGATAGCTATTCTTGATGACAAAGAAGTCTTAGGGAGATGGAAAGTGAGATGTGTGTGTCCTGCAAGCATTTTAGCCCCCCCCCCAAAAAAAAAAAAAATCATCATCACACCTCTCAACCTGGAAACATCAAAAGTCTGGGAAAAGGCCCATGAGAAGTAGGTAAAACTGGTCAATAATCAGGACATTTATTAATATACAATTTGCATACTTAACCATATAACCCCACCCACTCCAATGGAATTGTGGGATACCAACATGAAGATTTAAGTCACTAAATAATAATAAATAATGGCAGGTATTTGAATTTACGACTTCATGTCCCTCAGAAAAATACATAAGAATGCAAAACATGTTATTCTAGCAGCTGAATTTACAGGAGCAATAATTAAAATCTGTCCCTATGTTTGGACCTTTGTCCCACCCTTATTTTTGGCTTTATCCAGATTTCTTGCTCTGAGAGATTGAAAGGTATGATGGGAACTACGAGAATGCAAGCTTTGTGTAAAATGAAGCACAGGCACAGCTAAACCCTTGAAAACAAAGAACTCCTTATAATAATGAAATGGTCACTTATAATTATGTAATGCGGCAAGTGTTAATCATTTCCCAAACAGTGCAGAAATGATACGATTTCAGAACACTTTAAGTGTTAAAATGGTAATGTCTGGCATTAACCACACAATGGTATGATGTTGTTTCCACTGCAGAAGTGAGCAAACTGTGAAACAGTCACAACAGCAACATCACTCATTTTGTATATTAAATTACTTTAGCAGGAGCGGTTAGTTTAAGCTGTTTGATACAGTACACATACATTACCTGAATGTACTACACAACACATAATCATGAACTTAAGATATCTAGAAGCTACAGAATACAGAAGTAATGCAAATGTATCACTTACTGTTACCATGCAATGCTGAAAAGTATAGCTAAAGTTTGCTCTCCAGTTAACCTACTTTCCTTTAACTCTGCAAGGACCAAAACATTTTACCATCCAACAACAAGAATATTCTTTCCATTCCAAGTGTCGTGAAGAGCGCTTCACATATTTGCATTAACACCCACCGACCTAGGTTTTGCACATGAAGGTCACACTGTATTTGGACCAAATTGTTCACTATAAGTTATGTGAGAGTGGAATACGGGCATGGGAATGACCAGGCTCTACTGTCTCACTCATAACTTTCAGCTATCCAGATTTTTGCAGAATCTCCAGATTTCCCCTCATATTTTTGGTCTGTTCCTCAAAAAATTTTAGTTTTCTAGGAAAACACTAGCAAATTATTGAGGACTAAAGTCAGAAAATAATAATATGCATTTGTGTTTCAAACTTCGTACCATTCAGAAAAATTCATGCTAATCCACAACCTGTTATTTCATCAACTTTCTTAGTTTGTAAGACCAATATTTCAAAATTGTCCCTATATTTGGGCTTTTGCCCCCCCCAAAAAAAAAATTTATGGCCGTGTCCAGATTTCTTGCTCCAAGAATTTGAGAGGTATGCACTTCACGTCAATGCTCATAGGCAGCTGTCTCTCTCAATGGACCTCAGAAAAAAAAACAGTATATTTTGTTCTTTTACCTGAAGGAACCGGAGGAAGAAATGGGTCTGCTGCTGGTGCTGGTGATATATTTTCTCAGGAATGGATTTGAGACCTGGTCCAAGTCCGACTACTGTTGCCAGGAATAAGTGTACTTTACTAACTAGACTAGCTAGTAGTATGTAATGAACCATGAAAGGCTTGCCTACAGCATGTTGGTAAACAAACAGAGTAGTACACACCCACTCAAGCCCAACCAAATTACAGCAGGCTGGCAATCTGACCACAAAGCTGGCATCATCATGCACTTGCCTGTACATGATGACATCAACAAAAATTCAGCACTAAACAAAAAAAAAAAAAAAAAAATGGCAAATTTGGAAATTAAGGGGCCCGCTCTGGAATTTGTAGCACCCCATTATTTTTACCTCAAAACTGGTAAATACGGAAGAATTTGGTAAGGTATGAACATTATATTGTATACAGTAACATTTCTGATGTTTGTATGATTTGCAGGTTATTGAATAAAAGCTGCTTTAGAATTTAGATTGTCATTAGTTGTTTTATTGTACTCGGGGCACTAAATGAATTAATTAATTAACAAGTCTGGGTTCTGTAATATAGTTTAAGCATGTTGCATTTTAGTAATATATTTTTCAATACTTTCCTTACAGCCTCCAGCAACTGCAAAGGGGTTGGCATTTGTCAGGTCACATAGTCTGCATTATTTGAAGTGATGATTAGAACGGTCTGATCTTCAGCATCCATTATGTAGTCATCATTGCATATTACTTTGATACAGTCTTCTTTCCAACATTGGATTGTGAAGGATTTCTGCATTTAGTCAAAAACTGTAATACTAGCAGTTAGCACAGAGAATGATACCATCAACTTCTTAATGAGCTACTTCCTGTGACAAGACTGCAGCGTTTGACTCTTTTCACCTTCATGTACCTACTGCTGACATCACTTTACCATAAAGTGCTTTGGAGTAATTAGAAATTTGGGCTAGTCTCCTTAGAGGCATCCAGAAATGCTTGCCTAGTAACTATGAACCTATTGTCATTATTTGACAGCTGTTTCCTGTTGCATAGCTGATCTAATTCTGGAAATGTTATGGTAATATCACCAGCTCACCGCTTGTTTAATGCAAAATATGTTAGTTTAATTCAACGGGAATAGGCACTATATTTATAGACAAAGCATTAAAATATGAAGGTGTTTGCCAGAAGCAACCTTTGCATTAATATTAGTTGTCTTTGTAGAATTAGACAAATGATTTTTATTTCTGCAGAGATTGCACATATTGACTAGTTGCCTATTAAAATGCTGGCACTTGAAATCCGAGTGCAGACTAGCTGAAAAAAGACTGTAAATCCAGGAGAAGATTTAAATCATGACTGTCGCTCTTCTCCTTTTTTTTGGCAGGAAGTAAGCCTCCTTGCAGTCCCTGATGTGGGACCAAACCTCCCTAAACCTAATATTCCATCTCTGAGATAACCCTACGTCACAGAAATGGGAATATTCCAGGAAATGGCCTTCTTGGCTTTAGTGTATGTAAGTCCATTCTTTCAGGCATTTATCTCTGTGTTTCAGGACTCATTGTAGTGGGTCGAGACATTTCAAATGGTTACCTTATATTTATTTTTATACATCTTTTTTAATTAAATTTTTAAATAAAAATAAAACTTATGAAAACATAACATCTTTACTAAAAGTCCATACGAAATCATCATCACCATCATCAGCCCCCTTTTTCCCATTTTTCTACATGGGGTTGGGGTATCATGTTGACTGTTGCCAACTCTCTCGATTCAGTGCCAGACTCCTGCCTTCTTCAACAGTCATGCCTGACTGTCGCAGATCTTCTTTCACACAATCCATCCACCTCTTTGCTGGGCATTCTTACTCCCTCTTACTGCTCATAGGTTCATAGGTTCATATGTTGATACTAGGCTATCTGCCCTAGGGCATTTATAAGCCTAGCCAGAGTGTGTTTGGCTTTCACCACCCTTTTAGATTAGTTGACTGTGCCTCTGTATAGTAGGTCACAGAAGATAGCCCTTTTAAGGTTAGTTTACTGTGCCTCTGTCTAATAGGAACACAGAAGAGATCCCAGGGGTAAACCTATGATCTCCCATCCACTCGTTAAGATCTCTCTTGAAGAGGGTCATTGAGGGGCTCTGCCTAACATAGATTTGGATTTTATTCCAGAGTGAGGGGAGCCTCTGGGATATGAATCTGTCCCTCCAGCATGTCCTATTTATTTCTGTGCTGAGGTTCAAGTCCCTGGAGCATGTAGCTCTAAGGGATTTTGTTTTCCTGAGGTGGAGCATGTCCATTAATTCTGGGTTGGACATGGCTTTATACGTCAGGCACAGATCGCCTCTGAGTAGGCGGTAAGCAGCTGAGTAGAGCTGGAGTTTCTTTAGCCTAACTGCGTAGGGCATCTGTTTGAGTCCCTTGATCCTCTTGGTGAGGTACGTTTGGGGTCTTTCCATTTGCTGCAAGTGTCGGGTAAGGTACATCCCAAATGGGGCATTGTATTCAATTATGGGCCTGATGAGTAGAGGGGCACAATGACCTCTCTTGATCTAGATGTGAACCTTTTCGTGATAAGGTGGGCTATATAGAAGGTCTTTCTAACCACTTTGGCAACGTGATTATCAAAGGAGAGATTGCTATCTACTTGGGTCCCCAAATCCCAAATTACTTCTTCCGTACTTAATGGATTACCACCTATGTGGTAATTTGTGGGCGCTTTGTTTTCCCAAAGGGGGTGACTATGCACTTTTTTGGCATTTAGCTTTAGGCCATGGCTCTGGCACCAGTTATCCGTCTCTGTGAGACCCTTTTGGAGGATGCTTGTGTCAGTCAGCGAGTCGATTATGGCACCCAGTTTGCAGTCATCTGCGAACTTGGTCAGCCATAGTCTTCCCATGTTAGCCTGTACCTCAGAGAAATATATACCGAACAAGAGAGGTCCCAGGACTGAGCCTTGTGGGATGCCACTTATAACTGGTTTAGAGTCTGACATGGCACCTGCAATTCTGACCATGTGGGTTCTATCCCTGAGTCAGTTTGCAACCCATCTTCTGATATAGGGGTTGATATTTAAGCTGGTGAGCTTATTTATGATGCCCGAGTTGGGTATTGTGTCGAAGGCTTTTGCGAGGTCCAGGTAGGCTGTGTGGAATACCTTCCCTTTATCTATGGCCTTGGTGACTGTTTTAAAGAAGTCGACCAAGTTCAAGAGGCAAGATCTGCCCTTAACAAAGCCGAATTGGGTAGGATCCAGTGTTTGGAGGTTCCCAATGTCTTTGTTTGTGAGTTCCATGATGATACGCTCCATAGATTTGCAGACCAGGCTAGTCAGGCTTATAGGGCGATAGTTTCCGGGGTCCATTGTGGCACCACCTTTGTGGAGTGGGACCACTGTTGCTGTACGCCATTCCTTGGGTACATATCCTGTAGTAAGGCTGAGATTGAACAGTGACTTTATGTGAGGGTTCAGTTCTTCTTGGAGCTCATGTAAGACGCAGCCCGGGACACCATCTGGTCCCATTTATACTGTGTTTTTTGCTTTGGAGAGGGCAGCTCTCACCTGTGCATCTGTGATGTCAGGGAGGCTACACTCTGTTGGGATAGACATTTTCTCTTTTGGGGGGGGGAGAAGTTTGCACTGAACCTGTCTGCCAGGATGTTGGCAATGTCTGTGGGTTCAGTGGATTTTTTGTCATTTTGCACTAACTCAGAGCATATCTGGGAGTTGCCACCCAGGTTCCTAACATAACTAAAGAAGGCCTTGTGATTATCTTTAGCGTCTTGTGCAATTTTTCTTTCGAAGCTGGCCTTAGATGATTTTATGAGGGATCATAGTTTCTTGCTAGTACTGATCAGAGATGCCTTCCCTTTTTGGGATTTTGATCTATCATGTAGTAGCTTCCTCTTTCTGTTGTATAGCTTATTTATGGCTGGGGCCCACCAGACAGGTCTCCTGCCTTTGGAGGAGCGAGTCTTGGTTTTATTTGGGATAGCATGATCCATGCATTTCTGTAGTTGTCCATATAATGCGTTTGCAAAGGATTCTGTGGTTTGGGCCATATTTTCCACTGGCCCGGGGGCTTTGAAGGATTCCACCTCGGTTTTTAAAAGTGTGAAGTTTGCTTTTGAGAAGTTCTTCACCATAGTTTCCTTAGCTGGGGGTGGGGATGGGATATCTTACATTCTACTATCCTATGTATCCATTTATCAATCACCATCTCCAGAACTTTCATGCAATGTGATAGGAGTTTGATGCCTTTGAACTGCCCACAGTTGTGGATGTCCCCTTTGTTCTTGTACACTGGCATGAGTATGCTTATTCTCCAGTCATCTGGGATACATTTTTCTCACCACACTGCTATTTGTAGCCTCAGGAGCCATTTCTCCCCTATCTCACACAGCATCATTATCATATATGCTGTGACCTCATCTGAGCCTGCTGCTTTCCCTGACTTCATCTTCCTTAGTGCTGTTCTTACTTCTTCTAGGGTGGGCTCCTCTTCTTCTCTCATTGTAGGCTGTTTCTGGGGCAGTACAGCCTCTGTGGGGTTTTCTTCGTTCAGAAGATGCTGGAAATACTCCTTCCACCTGCATGTCCTCTGGTCTGGTGAGCAGGATACTGCTGGCATCCCTTATGAAGTGTGTCTGACTATCTTCTTTATCTTTCTGTCTTTGCATTGCAACCTGATATAGTTTCTTTGTGCCCCTTATTGAGGCACTTTCCAGAAGTTGGTAGAGCACCTCTGATGCCTATTCTTTACTATTGCAACTTCTTTCTTAGCTTCTTTGTTAGCCAGCCAGTAGTCCTTCCTAGCCTGGTCAGCCTTTTCTGTCTCCCACTTCTTCCTGCAATCCTCTTTTCTTTTGATGACTTCCTGGACTTCTGCATTCCACTACCAGCTTTCCTTATGCACCTTATCTCCATACCTGGCTCAGCCACATATCTTTTCTGTAGTCCTAACACATGCTGTTTTTAGGCGCTGACATTTTTCTTCAACTCCACCTATTTCCTCCTCTTCTTGGGGTGCTAGAGCATTGAGTAATTCTTTGAACTGTTGTACTTTCTCTCTTGTCAACTTCCATGTCTTCAGTCTGGTCTCTGTTGACCTTAGAGGCTTCTCTAATCACTGCTTGCAGCTAATTGTTGCAACTAGTGGTTTATGCTGTGGAATGACTGTTTCACTGAGGATGGCTTTGCAATCATGGATTCTGCCCCAGTGCCTTTTCCTTACTAGAAGGAAGTCTACTTGAGTTGCATGTTGTATACTCTTGTATGTGATCTTGTGACTCTCTCTTTCTAAACCATGTGTTGGCTACTATCAAGCCATTTGCCAGACAGAAGTCTAGAATGGCTTCTCCTTCTTTATTCTTGTTGCCTCACCCATGTGAACCCAGGCAGTTTTCATATCCTGTTCTGTCTGTGCCGATATATGCATTCAAGTCACCCATTATCAGCAACAATTCATGTTGTCCTGCTTTATCTAGTACGTCCTGGAACTGCTGTCTGAATGTACTCTTTTCCTAACTATCACAACCCTGCTGTGGGGCATAGGCTGAGATTATGAACACTACCCTATCATTACACTGGAGTCTGACTTCCATGAGTCTGTCATTAATTCTGATGATATCCTTTACTGCCTTCTGAAGCCTCTCTCTCACCGCAATTCCTACACCATTTCTAGCCTGCCCTCCACCTGAGTAGTAGACTCTGAATCCCAAGCCAAGTGGCTTTGCTGCACTGCCCTTCCATCTCATCTCCTGGATACATTGGATGTCCAGCCTCATCCGTATCATCATGTCATCCACTTCCAAGCTGCGTCCTGTCAGTGAACCTACATTAAGCATAGCAATTCTCAATTCATGTTTGACAGGTTGGTGGGTTTTACGTTCAGCTTTCACTCAACAGAGCTATCCCAGGCTGGGCAACTAGATACCGGCCAGCCAGTAGCTTATTAACACAGGGCTTATGGCGGGCACACACTGGCTAATAGGAGCACATATACCCCTCCCACAGGTCCCTGTCGTGGGTCAGAGTAGGCTGGGTCCTCAACCCACTTATCACCGGTAACTACCCATGCCCTTTTTTGGTGACATTAGTCAACATGACAGAATCACCTAGAGCCACTGTTAAGTGGCTAGCCCTGCCATGTCATGCAGTCTGTGATCCGTGTTCTCCTATCTTAAGGATACTGTGCACCACAGTAGATGCTGAAAACAGTTGATCTGTACTACTCTTCCCCCTATAGGGCAGCATGTATTATAGGGCACCATGTAGAATCTGTGCTTCTCCCTATAGCTCCATTCATTGGTGAGTTTGAGATGAAAACACTCAGCATGTTTTTCAGACATGGAAGAAACCCCATGGAGATACAGGGAGAACAATGTAACCTTCAAACAGGCATTGGTCTGAGGTCAGTATTGAACCTTATACCTTGTACATCGGAGGTGAAGACCTTAACCACTAAGCCATCTGGTCCATAAGAAAAAAATACATATATTGAACTAAACCATTAATAGTTTTCAAGTAAATCACTTCATTTATGTTAAGAGCTATACCGATGTGTGGCATTAGAAGTTCTCATTTTTATGGGTAACAATTCTTTTTTACAAACAATCTTAGCCAAGCAAACAAATTCAGTAAAATATGCAGTAGTTTTACATTTCTAATTTTTTGCAACACCTTTCCTTGCTATAGCTAATATGGACCAAAAAGAGGCACTTGTAGTGTTGGAACTGGGGCATTAAATAAGATCAAAAAGTTGGCCATAGTACAGTTATCTGGCCACAATGCTTGAGCAGAATTTCAACTCCATCCAGAAAAAAGTTGTACTTTTACATTCTGTTGTCATATGACGCCAGTCAGCATCATGAACTTCATTACATCTCAAAAACAAAAAAGTGTAGATAGGCCCCTTCCAATACAAGATGGCCTGGAAAATGTGCTCAGAACAAGCAAACCAATACAAACAGTTCCAGAAGCAGCAAGCCTGTATCTTGACTATGCTACAGCTACTAGCTACCCTAGTTTCACTGGGAAATATTACAGCATGTTTAAAACAGCAGAAAAATAGCTGTGAGACACTAAAAAAACATTAAAAATAGAAGAAAATTAGTATGAAAGTTCTAAACAGCTAACAGATCAGTTATTTAAATGCACTGCTTGGCAGGAAAACCAGAACAAGCAGAACAGGTAGCTTAAAAACAGAAAAATACCAGTAATTACTTAACAAACAGTGAAACTAACAAAAGTGCTTTGTAAACAGTGAAAACAGCCATAAAATTTAATTTAAAAGGCATGATAAAGTAGGCAGCAGGCAATAAAACAGTTCAGTAAATAGTATAAATAAGTAAAAAAAACAGGCAACTTATTTATTTATTTATTTGTTTGTTTTTTTTGGAAACTCAGGAGCCTCTAGTTGTCTGGTATCTTAGCTTAGAGTTGTGGCTGGTAGTCTGCCTTAGTTCAGCTGGGTACAAACATCATCTCTGACAAGGCCAGATTCAAAAGAACTTGAGAGTAATAGTTTCCATAGACGTACACACACACACACACACACACACACACACACACACACACACACACACAATCCCTTTTTGGCACCCCCTGCCTAGCATAATTTCCTTTCAACCTCCTTGATTACATAAGTATAAGTTCTACTAGAGGTAAAGGCTAGATAAAGCGTACCAGACCCATGAAACTGACTGTGCTGACAAATGTGCCATGACATAACTCTGCATTAAACACAAACGGAGAACTGCCACTTGGCTAAAGACTGCAAATTGTAATGTCATGGAACTCTATGCTTCTTGTTGATGCTGCCCCCCACTATCAGACTGACCCAAATCAGAGATTCTACAGGAGAAAATGAAGTGTGAAGGCTGTCTTTTCTGTATCATTATCAACTGTCCTGGTAAAATGATCCTAAAGAACTAAGTGCATGACTTCAGGAAAGTGAATCACCTTTGTCCTCTGTGATTTGTATCCAGATGAACTGTACCACAGATTTTTAGTGCTCTATATACTCGATAGCTGGCTGCCAGCATCTCCTGAGTTTAGTTAAATTAATTATTTGTAAGACACGAACAATCCCAATCTTAGCTAAATAAAAAGGTTATCATTCATTTAAATGTATACTTCTACCCCACCCCATCTGATGAAACATGGCAAGTTCTCATGACATCTATTTTATCTTCATTCAGTGAGAACTTGACAGTTTCCCCAAAAGACCACAATACTCTCCAAAAAGGGCCTCCAGAAATCCTGAGTAGTATACACAAACACCTTTAAGTCATCTCCAAACAAGTTACTTGTATGATTCTGTAAACCAGTTCCAATATCACAAATCTTTTTTTATCTTTTGTCATGATACAGATTGGGGTTGACTAGTCAAGATAGCAAGGGAATGACATTAACCTTGACCGTAACCCTTCCTACCTGGAATCTGGTGGAGAAATAAACACCAATTGAACCACTGTGATAGAGTTCCATAGAGATCCTGAAGTAACAATCATTTGTTTTAGAAAGCAGTTTGCTACTAGCAGCATAAACGTATAATATAATTTGAAACTGGCTATGACTTTCTCTGTATTTAAGCTGAGGCTCAGATATGCTCAAACATGATTAGTCAAAAGCATTGTCCCCCTACTGTCTTCATGTGTATGCCTGTTTTTGAGAAAGCCACATTGTTGTGGATTAGCCACACTACTCAGAATGCTCCATGGTCTATAATCCAATACACCTATAAACATTTTGCAACCCATGCAAAATCCATGCAAGGAATGTTGCCTGTGTAAGTCCAGTTTCAAAATGAATTAATCAGACTTCAAAACTTTGGCTGTATGCATCTAAGAAGGCGGCACTTGTTTTTTAAGGTATCCGCAACAACTGCCTGCAGGTTAGCAATGACAATATCATCCACATGAAATCAGTTTATATTGAAAATGTTCCCATTATTCCTTAATCCAGCTATATAGCCTACAATTTTCCTATTTAAACCAGGGAAGAAATCATCCTCCAACAGTCTGGACAGAAAAACCTTATTCAATAGTTACATTGTGTCCATGTATATCGTTTGTATGAACTGATAAAAAGACTACAATAAGGAAAAGGAGATCATTAAAATCTCTCCTCTCCCATGCAAGATCTTGCCAACAACTATTTGTTCCACTGCTACCATTGTATGTTGTGCAAAATTACTCTGAAACTGCAGTGTTAAATTCTTTTTCTGCTCTCTGCTATACAGTCAGAAAATTTCTAAGTAGATATTTGAGTTGAATTCCAATCATTCCATCAGTAAGAAATTAACATCTTGTCTCGTTGAAGATCTACAAACAATCCAGTGACGGTATACACTAGTCATTCTAGTGATATTTTAGCATATTCAACAAGATACTCAAATGTGGAGAACTCACTAAATTAATTTCTTCAATTTCTCCCCATATTTTCAGGGATTGACTCTGGTGCAAAAGTCTTTGTTATGACAGGAATCAATGACTAAAAATAAGCGATGAAGCCTTTAGTGGAATTGGCTTCAGAAACTGGTCATACAAAAAAATTATGCTGAAGACCAAATTTGCAACACTGTATCTTGTGTATTACTAAATTGAACTAATACATCCTCCTTGGGTTTCGGAAAAATTTCCTCTGCTCATGTTAATTTTCGAACAGTGGTTGGTAAATTAGACTAATGGAAATAAATTCCAGTTCAGAAACATGGTATAGCCACAATGAAAAAGTCCTCATTAGAGGCTTATTACTATGTCTATGAAATGAACATCATGCTGTCAGGCATGGCCAAAATAGTGTTTTCCCTAATAACCCAAGTATAACATTAACAAAGGCATTAACCTACACACACACACACACACACACACACACACACACACACACACACACACACACACACACACACACAAATACACAGCAGATGCACAGTCACACTCACACTCCATGTTATATTCTCCCATAACATCTGAATCTAACTGTTCTATTGTTTTTTGAATAAATATGGGTTTTAAACTTCATAACCATTTTAATATGAAATTTAAGGTTTTTTAAATAATTATGTATTTATATATTGTACATCTAAACAGTACTTACTATATTAGATACATGTATAACAGGGTAACAGTAATTTTATGTACAAGGCACTTTAAGAGATAGGCATTAATATTCATGGGATGTGCAGTGTGATTTGTCAATTTGATTTTAAAGTAGGGATTTTACTGGATCTAGGATTAAATTTTTAGCTTGGGTAAACTATTTAAACTGATGGGAATTAATGTAGTTTGTCTGATGAAGTCCTTTGTGTAGGACGAAAATGCGTGTGATGTATATTGTGAATAAAAGCATTAATTCAACACTTGGTTATTCTGTGGAGCATCTGGTCTTGTAATTTATTGAAAGGAGTTCAGTCCGTGGTCCTTGGCATTCTTATTTGGATTACTGGTTTCGAGAACTGCCACTTGTTTTAGTTTTCTCATTAGAGGCTTATTACCATGTCTATGAAATGAACATCATGCTGTCAGGCATGGCCAAAATAGTGTTTTCCCTAATAACCCAAGTATAACATTAGCAAAGGCATTAACCTAAACACACACACACACACACACACACACACACACACACACACACACACACACACACACACACACACACAAATACACAGCAGATGCACAGTCACACTCACACTCCATGTTATATTCTCCCCCAAACACCCACACCCACACACATGCACATGCATACATGTCAACATACACACACACACACACACACACACACACACACACACACACACACACACACACACACACACACACAGACATTCAGTCTTCCAGTCCCCTACCTAGTGTACTGAGCCTATCCAGGAAGACACATGAACACACACATACACACACATGCACAAAGCTGTACACAAGCATAAACAAACACACACACAAAATTGCACACAAACATACACATACAAAACTGCATGCAATCATACACAAGCACACACAAACATGTTCACAGCCACTGTCTCACAAATAAGCCCTCCACACTCACAATCACAGAAACATTCACCTACATATCTGTATGCATGTTCCAACACTTACTGACAGAAAAACATACACATGCCCATTTAGACTTCCAATCCCAGATCAAGTGTACTAAGCCCACAAACATCCCCACACACACACACATACACACACACACACAAACAAACATCCAATTTTAGTATGGTCTACCTACCTGTGTTCTATATCTAGCCAAGTAGACACACACAAACACGCGCATACATATGCAGACTTACAATGCTCTACATAACTTATTAACTGTGACCACCTAAGAAAGTGTAACTATACACGTATGCATAAAAGACATATAGACACTCACTGATTCATTCAGCCTCATTCATGCTCTTGCAGACACACACATGCATACGCAGAGACACACACACATTCACAGACACAAGAACACACACATGCATACACACAAACATCCAGTTATGGCATCCCCTACCTAACTACTATTCTGCACCCAGCCAGGCACACACACACACACACACACACACACACACACACACACACACACACACACACACACGCACATGCACACACACGTATTCAGACTCACAATCCCCTATATAACCTGTGCAGTGCGACTACTCATACAGGTACAAACACTCACCCACAAACACGCACATAATTTGACCCGCATATAAAAATTGCATTAAAAAAACTCATAAAAACTAGGAATGCTGTAAAAGAACCAAAAACGTTCTCACCAGTGGAAGAAACCCTGCAGTTACTACTACTTACCTCCTCAGCTCACTGTTTTATGGTGCACCCATCCTTACTAACCTCCAGGCATGACAAAAATCAAAACCTGAAGAATGCTACAATAAAGTGGCTAAACTGATAGCAAATACCCCTACCATGGTATAGCAATAAAAAGCCAATGAACACATACACAGCTTCATATCACCTATAAAATTATTCAGCAACCATCTGCTTGTACAGCTTTAAATACCATGCTACGCAACTATGTTCCCAATCCGTGATAATGATACAATGACCAAAAACTCCTCTCTCTCTACAAATCAAATCTGCTTGACAATGTCTATACTCATACCAGGTTTCTAAGCCTGGAACTCCTTTCCTGAATCCAACAGGCCAAAACCCTCCCTCCAGTCCTTTAAAACCATTCTGAAAGAATTCTTAGCCAAAATCTGACTTTGTTCTTGTTCAATGTCAGGGTAACTTTTATCCCTAAATATGAACATGTATCTGTTCATACCATACATCTCCTTACTCTACGTTTTCCACTCACTTCCTTATTCTATTCAGTTTCTCTCTCTGACTGTCTTTCTAAATATTCTATAACCATGTTTTTATCGCTCACTTCTTTATTGCAACACCTGTTCATATTATATTAACTTAACTTTAATTTCTCTATTCACTGGCTAAAATTTCTCTAAATATTAAGTCATTGTCATATAAGTTGTAACTATCCTTAACCAATGTTTTCATACTGTGCCTGTTATATAACTATTTAAACAGTAGATATTTTTGAAGATTTAAAAAACATTGTTTTTTAAATAGTTTTATAAAACTTTGAAGCTTTTCTTCCTGGGCCGAGGCTGAAAATGGGGACCTAGCCAGTCGAATTTTCCTTCTAATCAAATAAATAAATAAATACCCACACTCATTCATTCATGCCCCCTATAGACACACACGCATGCACACAAACATACACATGTACTCACAACTACTGATCCACAAACAAGCCTCCAACACTCACTCACACTCACAGTAACATTCACCCACATAGCTGCATGCACGTTCCAAGACAGACTGACAGAAACACACACACAAACACACACACACACACACACACACACACACACACACACACACACACACACACACATATTCAGACTCGCAATCTCCTTTCTAGTGTACTAAGTCCACCCTAGTACATGCACATATACATACACACACACACACACACACACACACACACACACACACACACACACACACACACACACACACACATACACATACACACACACACACACACACACACACTCTGATTCAATCCACATCATCCATGCCCCTACAGAAACACACATGCACACACACACACACACACACACACACACACACACACACACACACACAGAAAAACATTATGTTTCAGCATTCCCTACTTGTAAACTATTCTGTATCCAGCCAGGCAGACACACAGGCATGCACGCACACAAATATATATGTACATTTATACTTACAATCCCCTACATAACTTGTCTACTGTGGCCACCTATGCAGGTACACATACACAGACATACATTCGCACACAAACACATACACACATTCATTCAGCATTATTCAGGCCAGTAAAGACACACACACACAAACACATTGATATACATTCACATTCTGATACTTCCCCCTTGATTCACTAGACATACCTGCAACGCAAATGCATTCATAGGAAAAAATAAGTGACTGCTGTCTTATGACAGCATTAATTTTTTCCTACTAGAGTGGCATTTTATTCAGCCAAGCAAGAACATCAAGAGCTGCTTGTCGGGGTGAGCAAATGATTAATTAGCATTAGCCATTCCCTAAGACTGCTACATTCGCATATCCTTTCCCTGTGATACCAATCTACATATTAAGGTGACTGTAAATGGACAGCCTCAGTGGCAGAGTTGTCTAAAAGTGAAACCTTCAGAGATAAGCATGTTAAGCTTTTCTGAATCATAGGGATTGTCTTTTTTCAGTTTTGAGTAATCTAAACTGCTAAAACACAAAATAAATCATGAAACATTGTGCTATCATTTTATTCCTCATGTCAGTTTTAGAGGCAGGCTGTTTAGCTCATTGTATAAGCTTTCTCAAAAGTGTGCTTGTATCTTGGATGCAGCTTGACATCAGAGCTATTGTGCTATATTAGATCATTATGGACCCCTAAGTGTAGTCCTTCATGGTCACTGACCTCAGTTATTCAAATAGATGTCATGTTGCTAAAACTATAACTTTAAAAGTTAGAATGTACATCTGATTAGTCAGTATTGTCCTACATCTCCTAATTTTAGCAGCATTATTTCCACTGGGCTTTTGTCTTTTTAACTATAGTTGACTATAGCTAGAAACACAATAAATTGCTTGCAAAATGTTCAGCTGGTTTTAACTTTTAATAAAACATTAACTGTTTCTACAAACTGATTTGAACAAAAAATTTGCAAAAGGTAAATGAAACTGGTAGCAGTTTACAGAAGGGATGTTGAAAATTCATTTAATCTTTCATATTTCACTAAGATTTATTGTGGTTTTCTCAGTGCATCCTATAGCAAATTATTTATTGATTTCTTGGCTGCCAACAATTTCCAGCAACATGTATCTACCTCACCTCAGCACAGTGATTTTTTTTTTGCTGATGTAGATTATTTAACTTATTTTAGTGTTAAACGATTTTGTGATTTTTTTAACATATGGGTTAGACTAGAAACTAAACAGACACACGCAAGCACATAGTCGCACACACTCACACAATCTTAAAAAAGTTATGTGTGCATCTTGGTGTGTGTGTGTGTGTGTGTGTGTGTGTGTGTATGCGCGCACTCTTTAGTTGCAGTTTCAGAAATACATTAGTTAGTAATACTGTAAAAATGTGACCCAAAAATAAACCAACTGGGCAAGATTAGCAAATATAAGTCCTTTGAAAGTATCAGAAATTTTCTTAATATGTTAGACAGATGCTTCATCTAATGCCACACCTTGTTTTATACAATTTGCATGCAGCAAGGTTGTATATCTTCCACTGCACATGAACCACTCCTTTCCCTTAGCAATGTGGCTTTATATATAAATATATATCCTTATATCCTCAAAGGTATTGCCAACAGTGGCCTACCATTCAATGTAAAGAATAGCCCAGGCTGCTGACATGTCATTAGAGGAACTGAAGGTACTGCTATCTCTTTGCCTGCTAGTCTTTTTATCCCTTTACAGACTGTAACTGGCCTACATATCATTTACTGTTTTTATTAGCCCATGGATGGGAATAGCACTGTCAGAATGTTGAAGTTTCAAGGATTGTAGGTGTACAGGGATAAAGCCATGACTATGAATGGGGTGACCTGTCTTTGGCTAACAGCTCCAGTGTCTGTTGATGCTGGTGTTATTAAGGGAGAGGAATTGTGAGAATTAAGCCTTCTTGGATCTTTTCGGGGGGGAGGCATTTTGTTACAGAATCCTTGATGGAGACCAAGGATCACATGGAGATGTTCATTTGCAAGGGTAGTATGGTCAGTTGATGATATCAATAAAACACATAGCATGTATCACAAATGCCTACTGCACGCTGACTCCTTAGACAAGAATGAACATGCATGGGAAGTCAAGGATTAGAGAAATAAAGCCAGAACTTCCTCACAGATGACCAAACCACTCCTAATACACCCCTTATTGTACGTCTTTCACCTGGTGGAAAAGTGAAAAGAATAAATCAATGGAATGGCTAGGAAGGTAAGTACAATTCTCCTTAGGAGGACTGGAGAAAAAATGAAAATTTACTCTATCTCCAAATGTTATTATAAATGTCAAAACATGCAGGGGCGGCTCATGCTATAGGACTGCAGGACTGCAACCCCCCCACCTGTAAAATGAAAAGAATGAAAAAAAAATTGTGAGTGCCCCCACCTGTGGAAAGAAAAAAAAGTTACGAGTCCCAGAACTCCACACATGCGTGCCTGGAGTTCCTCGTACTCAGAACTCCAGACTGCTGTGTTTGGCACACCAGATAGGGAAGAAAGGGATCTCCATCCTGCCAGCCCAGAAGTCTGTGCAGTGATGACTGCACAGACAGAAAGGACACTGCATCACCCGCAGGCTGGAGGATCCAGCCTACTCTTGTGACGTCTCACTGGGAAACCAGAACAGCTTGAGCGGGCTGCTACGGTGGGTGATCTGTCTAGAGTGGGCTGCTGCAAAGAAAGCAGAGCAGCTTGCGCAGGCTGCTACGGGAACGGATTTTGATCTGCTTTTTGGTTCAGTCTTGTTATTTAATTAAGTTCCGACTCATTCTTTGTTGGTGGTGACAAAAAAGTGCTTTATAATTGTTTTGTCTGTTTCAGCCCTACTGTATATTATTTTCTTACTGAATCCAGGCTTGTTATTGCTGCTGAATTTTCTTTCAGTCCCCTATAAGGTAAAACATCTGAATTAATCCACACTAAATGGAAATGATTTTTGACAGTATTTTGTAGTTGCGGCATTTTCCTACTATTGTCATATTTAGACCTGTAGAACTATTAGTTGCTGAAGTGCTCCTAATGGAACTAGATTTTCTGCTAGTCTAAATGTTGTGGCCTGTCCCGCTGTTTGCCTGGTTACATTTCAATAATATTATTGCACAAATCCAAAACTCAGAGCTGCTGTTAGTTGAGGTAGGATACTCACGCTAAAACACTAGTAAAACTCAGTCCAAAAAGATTTTCTTTTTCAAATGTAAATAAAAAGTAAAATAAAAAAAAAAAAAAACATTGTAAGCCAAGTTAGCAAATTGTTTATTTTCTTCAGACTCTTTACTGTAAAGAGTCTTAAGAAGCCTTTGGCTAAGCGCCTCTGACAAAAATGTAAAACAATTTGCATGGATTTATTTTTTTGTTGTTTTTTATTTTTCTTTTATTGCTCATTGGAAAGTCACGCATCTTTTTGGACTGAGTTTCAATAATATTATTGTTTGAATGCCTTTCTACATCAGGTCACAGAAGCTGTACTTTCATTATTTCTCTGTCATGGAGTTTTTAAAACATGGCTGTTACTGACCCGGAATAAAACTTATACTGTGGCTTAATATATTTTATGTTGCTGCAGTTGAAACCCTTTCTTAACTTTCTTCTCACTTTTTCCAGGACCAAGAGTAATTGTTTAATAGAGATCTGTACACTCCAAACTTATAGGGGTCATCAATGAGGTGATATTTTGGAGTAATTATTAAGTTATTTTACTATAGCTAGTGGTTGACATCAGCATTGTATCTTTTAATTAGAACTTTATTGTTTAAAAATTGTCCTTGTTGCATATACATAAGTAATGTGAGGAGTTCTAATTTTGGTCTTATGGCTTGTTATTAATGATGTTTGATGCTAATAATATTTCTTTGGCAGATTTCTTGTTTTATTTATTTATTTTTATTTTCTTGACAGCTCCCTTATCTTTTATTCGTTTTGTGTGTCATCTATTACTTGCAAACCAGTGCAATTCCTAGCAAGATAAGTACTGCACATTGCTGGGTTGCTCTTTTTCTTGACATTTTTGATATTTAGGAGTGCTGCTGTTATACTATTCCATTATTTTCTGTGTTTTTGCACATTTACATATTTTAATGTGCTGTTGTATCTCAGTGTATTAACGGTTTTTGCACTTTTTGTCATCTTAATTGTAAATGATTGTTAGTAGCTGTATTGTTTAGTTACTGACATTCCTGTACTTTGGGCTCATCTCTAGTGATTTTATAACTATAAAGGTTAGGTCTGCACTCTGGAGGCAGTAGAGTATAATCAGTCTCTTCTGAACTTGGTAATTGAAGAGGAAAGCTTTTAGTGTGTTTTTCTGATTGACCAATGGGATATTTTGCTTGTTTATTTATTTTCTGTGCATGTATAAAGTCTTTGACTGAGAAGGGAAAATAATACATCATGGCAGATAGAATAATATGGAGTTCACTGCTGAGGATAATAAAATACTAGTCTCAGAACTGAATGAAGGAGCCTACCTACTGAAGTACCTGAAAAAATGCTTGAGGCTGCTGATCCCAGCCAGAGTCCTGAAGTTGCCTCCTGGTCTGAAATGGTGGAGAAGGTGACAGGAAGTTGCCAGATGATGTACTGAGCAAGAGAGAGGTATGACGACAGTTTCATTGTCAAGCTACTCTGCTTACTAGGAGGATCAGGAAGAAGAATGAACAATACACCTGGAGGAGATCAATGCATGATGCTATGGATGCAAAAGAAGTCATTTAGAACCGCAAGAAAGAACAAAAAGAAGAATATACTACAAAAGAATCTTTCACTTCAATATAAACTGATTTTTTTCCATTCAATTTTAGTGCCACATGTGGTACGACTGAGGCAAGTGAGAGAAATTATTCATATAGGCAAGGAATATTTTTGTAATTTTTTGGACCCCCAAAAAAATCCAAATATCTCTGAGTAATTTAATAATAAATGTACAATTTCATGGAAGGATTATATTTTGCAGGAGTTTGCAATTGCAAGATTTTATATATTTGTAGAATTTAACCTTTTTGTATGTCAGTCTATAAAGTACAGCAAAACTTGAGAAAGTATTAGGATGACATGATACATATAGAAAAAAGACATTAAATTACTTGGGGGTTAGAGAGGGGCAAGAACAGTAGTAATGCACTTTGCATTTTCAGAATGACAGGTACAAAAGTTCCCTAATGTGCATGATCTAGTCATTATAAAAGGATATTTATATTACGCCGGGCAGCGGAAGAAATCTTATTTTTGTGGGGAAGGGTGCCCTGTTTCAGATGGCTGCTTGAAAAGAAAATGTGAAACAAGGGAAGGCATCTCTGATCAGTATTAGCAAAAAACTACAGGCACTCATAAAATCATCTAAGGCCAGCTTTGAGAGAAAAATTGCACAGGACACTAAGGATAATCACAAGGCTTTCTTTAGTTATGTTAGGAACCTGGGTGGGAATTCCCAGATATGCTCAGAATTAGTCCAAAATGACAAAAAATACACCGCACCCACAGACATTGCCAACATCCTAGCTGACAGGTTCAGTGCAAACTTCTCCCCCCCCCTCCCCACCAAAAGGGCAAATATTTATCCCAGCAGAGTGCTGCCCCCCTGACATCTCAGATGCTCAGGTAAGAGCCGCCCTCTCCAAAGCAAAAAACACAGCATCAATGGGACCAGACGGTGTCCCGGGCTGCATTCTACAAGAACTCCAAGAAGAGCTAAACCCAAACATAAAACTACTGTTCAATCTCAGCCTTACTACAGGATATGTACCCAAAGAGTGGCGTACAGCAACGGTGGTCCCTCTCCACAAAGGTGGTGCCTCAACAGATCCTGGAAACTATCGCCACATAAGCCTGACTAGCTTGGTCTGCAAAGCTATGGAAAGGATCATCATGGACCTTATAAATAAAGATATTGGGGACCTACAGACACTGGATCCTACTCAGTTCGGCTTTGTTAAGAGCAGATCCTGCCTCTTAAACCTGGTCTATTTCTTTGAAACAGTCACCAAGGCCATTGACGAGGGGAAGGTGGTCCACACAGCCTACCTGGACCTCACAAAAGCCTTTGATACAATACCCCACTCGGGCATTATAGATAAGCTCACCAGCTTAAATATAAACCCCTATGTCACTAGATGGGTTGCAAACTGGCTCAAGGACAGAACCCACATGGTTAGAATTGCTGGAGCCATGTCAGACTCCAAACCAGTTACAAGTGGCGTCCCACAAGGCTCAGTCCTGGGACCTCTCTTGTTTGGTATATATTTCTCAGAGGTACAGGCCAACACGGAAGGACTGTGGCTGACCAAGTTCGCAGATGACTGCAAACTGGGCGTCATAATCGACTCTCCAGCTGACACAAGCATCCTCCAAAAGGGCCTCATAGAAACAGACAACTGGTGCCAGAACCATGGCCTCAAGCTAAGCACCAAAAAGTGTATAGTCATCCCCTTTGGCAAAAACAAAGTGCCCACAAATTACCACATAAGTGGTAATCTGTTATGTACGGAAGAAGTAATTAGGGACCTGGGGACCCAACTTGATAGCAATCTGTCATTTGACAACCACGTGGCCAAAGTGGTTACAAAAACATTTTATATAGCCCACCTAATCATGAAGGGATTCACATCTAAATCAGGGGAGGTCATCGTGCCTCTTTACTCATTCCTCATAGGCCCATAATTGAGTACAATGCCCCATTTGGGATGTACCTTACCAGACACCTGCAGCAACTGGAAAGACCCAAAAGTACCTCACCAAGAGGATCAAAGGACTCAAACAGATGCCATATGCTGCCCGGTTAAAGAAACTCCAGTTCTACTCAGTGGCATACTGCCTGCTCAGAGGCAATCTGTGCCTGATGTATAAAGCCATGTCCAACCCGGAATTAATGGACATGCTGCACCTCAGAAAATCCAAATCCCATCGAGCTACGCGCTCGAGAGACTTGAACCTCAGCACTGAAATAAATAGGACATGCTGGAGGGACAGATTCATAACCCAGAGGCTCCCTTCACTCTGGAATAAAATCCCAGTCCAGGTTAGGTAGAGTCCCTCATTGACTCTCTTCAAGAGGAATCTTGATGAGTGGATGGGGGATCGTAGGTTTACCCCGGGTATCACTTTTGTGTCACTGTTAGACAGAGGCACAGTATACTAACCTCGATAAAGGGCATAGCAAAATTAATTTAAAATGGGTGGCGAAAGCCAAACACACTCTGGTTAGGCTTATAAATGCCCTAGGGCAGATAGCCTAGTATGAACCTATGAACCTATGCAGAAAATATGGACATATGAAAAATGCATGCATTAGAAAATGTACAAAATAATTCCACAGAACATTTTGGCTAGATTATAATGTTAAAACGTTAATGATGTGATGAATGCTCATGAAAGCTCCGAAGAATTATCTAATAAGTGAGAGAAAGAAGGGAAGATAATTCAGATGAGGAGCTTGACAATCATGAAATACAAGAACAAGTCTCTCCAGTATGTTCTGTTTAAGTCACAGACAAAATTCAGGCCCCTAGACCTTGTATTTCTGCTACTGTTTGACTTATAAATATGCAGAAGATTCATAAGTGTGGGATTTGTGGATACCTTGTAAGCCAGGCATAGATCACCCTTCAGCAATCTATAGGACTGAGTAGAGGGAAAGAGTTTTAGGTGCTCTGTATAAGGCATGTTTTTTACTCCTTGTATTCTTTTTTGTAAGGAATCTCTGAGGTCACTCTAGTTACTGTATATGCCTGGTCAAGTACATGCCAAAGGGAACATTGTACTTTATGATTGGTCTGATAAGAGCGGAGTACAATGGGACCTAGATGCCATGCCATTACTTATAAGTTGCGCAACATGGAAGGATTTTCTCACCACTGTGGCCTTATGGTGGTCAAAGGTAAGGCTACTGTCTACATGCATACCCAGATCCCTGACAACTGGTTCGACTCTTAGGGGCATATTATCAACATGGTAATTAGCCAGGATAGTTGACTTCCCAAAGGGTACAATTATGCATTTCTTGGCATTGAGATTAAGACCATAGCATTGACATCATTTGCTAGTCAGAGATAGACCTTCTTGAAAATTGTTAGTGTATGCAGAGCAATTGATAACTCCCACCTTGCAATCATCTGCAAACTTAGTCAGCTATAAACCTTCAGCATTTGCTTCCATTTCAGAGAACTAGATGGCAAAAAGGAGTGGACCCAGTACTGATCCCTGGGGGGTTTCTGCTAGTGACTGGCCTCTTGGTGGAGGTGGTCTCACCTATTTTAACCTCCTGGGTCCTATCAGTAAGCCAGTTGGCTATCCAGTGGGTGGTAAAAGGGTTTATATCTAAATTAGTGAGCTTGTCTGTATGTCTGATTGGGGTATTGTATCAAAAGCTTTGGGCAGGTTGAGATAAGCTGTATGCCCAGTCTTGCCTTCATCCACTGCTTTGGTGACCATCTCAAAAAAGTCCACCAGATTTAAAAGGCATGACCTTCCTTTAACAAAGCTAAACTGTGATTGGTCCAGTCTTTGCAGGTTACCTCTTTCCTCATTTATCATGATTGACTTCAACAGTTGGCTATGCTGCTGGTGTCATTCAAAGGGGATCCAGTATCTGTCTGCCTGGGATGACATCAGGAGTGGCTCGTGCTACAGGACTGCAACCCCCACCTAGAAACAAAGAAGAAAAGGGAAATAAATCAGAAAAGAAAAATAAAATGAATCAGTCCGGAATTCCACGCATGCGTGCTATTCTGGGTACTCTCTCAGAACTCCAGACTGCTCTGCCAGGCAGTCTGGATAAGGGAGAACAGCATCCCTGCCCGGCAGCCCAGACGTCTGTGCGGTGATGACGACCATGGAACAGAATGATGCCGGACTGCATCGTCAGCAGGCTGGAACTACCAGCCTACTCTTGCGGGAAACCAGCATCATCGGCAGGCTGAGAAACCTACCAGGAGGACCGGAAACCCAGCCGTTAGCTTGCGCGGGCTGAGAGTGGATTTCTGTTTAGACGGGAATGGAAATTACTGTGGGCTCACTGGCTGAGAGTGGATTTCTGTGTAAATGGAGACTACTGCTGAACTAATTCAGGTTGCTGTGTGTGAGACTACTGCTGAACTAATTCAGGTCAGTGTGTGTGTGTTTGTGTGTGTGTGTGTGTGTGTGTGTGTGTGTGTGTGTGTGTGTGTGTGTGTGTGTGTGTATAATTCCCCAGAGAACACTTGGTGGTGGGTAGAGAATACCTCAGGCTTGAACCCTGTACCATGGATGCAAGTGGCAAGGGCCTGAATTCCCTACCCACCACCATTTGTAAAAAAAGTTTGCAGATTTTTCCTCATGTTTGTTCTGTTCCTCATAAAATATGTGGTTTCTGTATGTTTGTTTTTCCTTACAGAGTCAGTAGTGCAGTGGTGCACTGGTAGCGTTATTGCCTGACAGCTTCTGGTTTGATTCTTGGCTGGGGTGCCTGTGTGGAGTCTGCATGTCCTCCCATCTCATATTTGTTCTGTTCCTCATAAAATCTGTTGTTTCTGTAAGTTTGTTTTTCCTTGTGCAGTGGTGCACTGGTAGCATTGTTGCTTGGCAGCTACAGGTTATCTGGTTTGATTCTTGGCTTGGGTGCCTTGTGTGTGGAGTCTGCATGTCCTCCCATCTTACAAAGACATGTGTCTGCAGTGTTTCTCTCTGGGCCTCTGCTGAAAATTGGCTTTTATTCCAAGTCACAGTTTCCTTGTTAACAAATGTTAAATAAATAAAAATAACAGGCATTTGAATTTCAGACTTCATATTCTTCAGAACATACATGGTAACACAAAACATTTTATTCTGGCAATTTTCTAAGTTTATAATATGTGTATTTGAAATTTGTTCCTATTTTTGGGACCGTATACCCCCATTATTGGCTTCATCCAGGTTTTTTGTGCTAAGGTTGAGAGCTACTTTGAGAACTGAATTCACTGAATATGTTTGGGGGCTGTATTCCCCCATTATTGACTTTGTTTAGGTGTTTTCTGTTAAAAGGTTGACAGCTATGGTGTGAACTGAATTCAGTAAATGGTAGCCATTTACATTTGCCTTCCTCTCTTTCACAAAACAGCTGATTTGGCATAGTGGTATGTTGCTCTGACTGTTTTGCACAGGGTCCTGGGTTTAAGACTTGGCAGTGCAATGTATGGTGGTAACACCACATTTTATTCCAGCAACTTTCCAACATTATACAAGCAATGTTTAAAATGTGTCCCTGGATTTTGGGCTCCCCCCAAAATAAATTTTGGCTTTTTCCAGATTTCTTGTGCTGCAAAGTTCAGAGATACAGCTGGGTATTGAGTAGATTTTACAAGGAGCTGAGAGCTACAGGGGAACAAAAGTTTAGTGCTGCTTATGCTGAGTCGGCTTGCATTGTTAATAGCACAACAGGTAGTGTATTGCTTTTGATGAAGAAAGCTGTAGGTTCTACCCCCACAGTAGGTAGATGCATTGCTCATACTGTATTACGTTGTAAAGGGGGTGGATGCTGCAGTCTTTTTTTGGCGAAGATACCTAGTAACTATGAACCTGTTATCAGTTTGTCATCCATTCACTATTGCTATATTACTAGCTTATCGTTTTTTTAATGCAACATAGGCAATTTATTCCTCAAGGGCAACAGGCACTTTATTTGTAGATGAAACAATGACATATAAAGTTGTTTGCTAGCAGCAACCTCTTCATTAGTTACATATTTCTTTAATGTGGAATTTAGATGACTTTTACTTCTTCAGAGATTGTGCATATTTACTGATACTGGTGGGCTGTAGAAGTTTGAGTAGACTTTTATGATGGAAATGTTCTGAACTGTGCAGTTTTGTCATTATTGGTGCATGCATTTTGTTTCATTGTTTACTGGAAAAATGTTCAAAACAATAAATTTAAAATGCCCTCTAAAAACTGTAATGCATTGTACAAGGAATATAATTTAATACAATCAGGAAGGTGCATCAAAGAGCACGTGTATGTTTTGTGTTCAGGTGGCCTATGATTTGAAAACAGCCCAAAGTTAATCTTTATCTACCACTGGCAAAATGCATTTTTTTGAATGTGGGTTTCAATGCTGTTTCAATAAATGTGAGTTTCAAGGGTAGAGAAGTTCTTAATGAGAAGTCTGTTTTCATTGTGAGACTGCATTACTTTGTTTAGCAAATATATATTAGTGTTTGTGCTGTAAAATGCAAAATAAAACTTTCAAATGAATCCAAATAATCGCAGAAGTAAAGCATTATGCACATTGCAGTTTTTATGGTAAATGGGGTGAATTAACCAAGGAATGGGACATTGAAATGACTGCAGGGGGAGGCTCAATTCGACCATGATTTTGTGAGGGGGGAAGGGCAGCAAACTCAAAGACAGCCCCGGCTGAACTATACCTCTCAGCAGTCCAGATTTTTGCTTCTTATTTTTGGTTTGTTCCTCATAGAATTTGTGGTTTTCTGGCAAATGATTTAGGAATGAAGTCCCTAAATAATGACAGACATTGAGTTTCAGACATTATAACCTTCAGAAAAATGCATGCTAAAGTAAGACCTGTTATTCTATCAACTGTCTTGAGTTTATGCAAGAGCAATGTTTAGTACTGTTTGTATGTTCCCTCAATATATTTGGCCTTGCCCAGATTTTCTGCATTAAGAGGTTGAGAAGTACATGCAAATAAATCACTTTATAGAATTAGGAATATCCAAACCTCTCAACTGTCCCCAATTTTGGCTCAAAATGTTGCCCTCCCCCAATAATCCCTCTGCAAAATGGCAATTTTGGAAGAAAATGTGGAGGGTTTACAATTATAAATAACTGTAATGATCAGAGTTATAGATTACTTTTATTTCAGAAATGCATGTAGATACTCTTATTTTGTCAGCTGCTCAAGTTAACAGTACTAATATTAAAAAGGTGTCCCTTCTTTGACAGGTTCCCAGCTATATTGTGTGGCTCTTTTATATGTTTGCATCACATTTTTGGTTCATTTTTCATAAAGGTGTGGTTTTCTGGCAAATTAGTGGCAAATCATTAAAGACTGAAGTTAGAAAATAATGGCAGACATTTGAGTTTCAGATTTCATACCCTTTAGAAAATTCATACTAATCCAAGACCTACTACTAGTCTATTATCTTTCTAAATTTATAAGAGCAATATTTAAAAATTGTTCTTATTTTTGGGCCTTTGTCCCACTTCTATGTATGGCTTTGTCCAGATTTCTTGCTCTGAGGTTGAGAGGTATGAGCCATCACCATCAGCCAGAGACATTTCAAATTGTGACATACTTGTTGCACCCCACTCCCCACTGTAGTGGCTTTGGATGTGTCCAAGCAAGGCAAGGAGCAGTTATGCAGTGTAAGTGTGCAGAGTATTCCCCCATCCAAGGTAGACCACAAGTACGACCGCGGCTTTTCATCTGTGCTTGATTTTGCAGAATGTTCTGGTTTTCTGTCATATTTTTATACTGTTGAGTTATGCTTCTTATTATTCAGAAAATGCATGCTGTTGCAGTGCCCTGTTGCTCTGTGTTTAAGTAGAAATACTTTAATGACCATCAGGTAAGCTTGTCAGAGATTGTTGAGATGCAAGTAAACTTTAATAAGCATACTGTTAAAGAATTACCAACATTGAAAGCCTTTTTGTTGTTGCCATGCAGAGAATATTTACATAGCTAGATAATGTGTATGCCTTAGGTACTGAAATGCATATGACAGTATTTGTAATAAATGACAGGATTACAGTATTTTCAGAAGCTCATTACATTTGTTGGAGACTTGTAGTCATCTTTGCAGGCTTTACCCGTAAACTAAACAGAATGCCAATCTATCATGTGTGGTCCATAACTTGTGCAGTAATCCTTTAAGCAATTTATCTTGAGCTTGTTTATTGTTTGCTGTTCATTTTTTTTTTACTTTGATCATGTCTTCCCTATGAAACAAGTAGATAGTTTTTGTCAGGCAGCAGGTCTTTTTTGGATGAGAAGCATTTTTACAAGTGGGGGTATCACAGAAATTGCTACATTCAGCATGTTACTTGGTAATTTTATAAAGCTGAATATAAATTATAATTAGAACTGCTTTTGACTGGCATTCCAGTATTGTATTTAAAAAGTAATTTATTTTTTCATGCCTCACGACCTTTGTGTTTCCGTCTAGATATTAAGTAAGTTGTCATGTAGCCAATGCATTGAAATATTTTTTTCTTCTACACTTAATTTTGTGCTGCTTGGACTCTCGTAATGATGGTTTGGCACTCATGGCAGCATATTTAATTAAAGTTGCAGTTGTTGTGGTTTTGAGCATAACCCCCACCCCTTTTAGTTTACCACACCCCTGCCCATTGGCCCCTCCCATTCAGCTGTCTCCTGCAGCCCCCCATTTATTTGAAGTCACCAGCCACCACTGAAAACATGTAAGTGAAATATAATGTTAAGGTATAACTTTACTACATTTTATCAATGTTACCTGCTGTGTCTTGTCTCATTTGTTCTGCCAGAGGTGATATATATTTGGATAATGACTTACCTGGTTTAAAAATAACTCATGTTAAAGGTACAAGTATTAGAAACAAAAGTCAGATGCTGTAAAGCTGGCTTACATTCTAACAGTATGGAATAATTAGCTGGCCATCCATACAAGAACTCTGAATTTATTCCTGTTGCATACAGTACTCTTCACAGAAGACATTCAAGTGCAGGATACCTTTGCTATTTGATATAACCTGTTTCCTGTATGTAAAGGCAGCTTCATGTTTTCAGCTGCATTACAACTCTTACGAGAAAGAACAGACAAACAGATAGTCCAATCATTGATCATAAGGTCACATTAAGTTCACAGGTACCAGCTGTTTTGGTCTTTCTAAATGTGAGTGCCCACGTAGTCTCTCAACACAATCTTGTACTTGCACAGAAAGAAACCTGGGTTCCCTTGATTTTGATAATCCTCTTGCTTATTTATTAAAGATAGCTACCAGGTCAATTGATTTTCCATTTTTTACCCTTATCACTTGCTATATCAAAGATTAGTATATACCTGCTATTTGGTTGCAAGTGATCATTTTATCTTTACATAAAGATTGTCCCTTCATAACACTAAAAAGCTACTGAATTATAAAACCTCTGTCATTGGCCTGAAAATCCTTGAAAAATGCAAGCACCTAACAATTTCTTTTGCATGTTAGCAACTCTGCATACCTTTAATCCTAAACATAGTTCTGCCACAAATATCTTGCAAGCAGTTGACTGCATCAACAACCAAGTAAATAGTAGAAACTTGGATGTGTACTTTCCCCATTCCTCTTGAAAGCTTTTGGCATGTTGTATTTTTCTAAACATATCTAAGTCGTTCAAGTAGTTGTCTCACATTCACTGCCACGTTTTTGTTTTCTAGCAATCCAAGGTACAGGGCAGTGGCTGTCTGATGAAATGTGACTGTCTATTGCTTTATTTTTAAATAGCTATACACTCTTAAGGTTGCTATTACCTGATCGAACATTTAGGTTAGTGAATACCTAAATATCGATCTAGTAATAGCAAAAGCAAAAATACGTGAACGGACGATTTAATGCAGGGAAAGAATTCCCTTGGCTGTTATGCAGAATTTGCCCCTTTCCCCACTGTAAAGCAATCTCAGAGTTGGTATGTTTAGTTAGGGGGGTGGCGATGCCCCCCACTTCATTTTGGTTTAATTTGGGTTTTTTTTGCGGCTGAGGGAATTCATTCCCCATGTTAAATCAGTCATTCGCTGTTTTCATTTTTCAGTATTACCCAGTCAACGTTTAGGTATTTGCTAACCTAAATGTTCAATTGGGTAATATAGATGCCACTCATACATTTATGATTTTCTACATGCACATATATATGGGAGCTCAGGCATTCTGTGTGAAGTGGTTACATTTCTCACCTGGTGCATAAGTGAAATACAAAATGGTATATTGAAATTAAATGTATTTACTTACGTTTTAACCAGGGAAGTGAATTGTTCCTCTGATGCTTTTCAGTTATGACCCAGGTCATAAGGTCCAGATTAAATGCAATACATCATGGAAGTTTAAAGTAGGCAATTAACCACATATATTTGGGAAGTGAGATGAAATCAGAATGCAAAAAGAAAATTCTCAGAGATACAAGCAATTCTGTTTAGACTGTAAGTGGAATTAAGGGTTGATGTTAAAAGGTAGTGATAGCCTCTTAGCCACAAAGCTACAAATGTATATTGCTATCTGGATTCAAATATATCAAGGGGAAATTGAAAATTTAGCTTTCAAGATGAATAAAAAATGAGTAGAGCTGTATGGTTTATGTATCCCCATTTGTCCTTTTAAATTTTCAGTTCAGCTTTTCAAATTGTAACTTCCTCTCTAGATGCAGAAATGGGCAAAGAGAGATTTGATAATAGTCAGTGTTGCACAGACCCTTAGGATTACTGTCTGGGGAGGGAGCTCCAGTTTGGCAATAACAAAGACAAATTTATAAAATTTAATGAATCAGAAATTAGTTTCAGTAGTGATGAACAAATCTTTTTTTTTTAATTATAAACATCCATATTGTACCCATTTTTATGTAAAGTGCTTTTTTTATTTTATTTATAAACTGTGTGATTTATTATTTCCTGATAACAGTGTTTAGTTATGGAGGCACTAAATGAAGACCTAGAATGGCAGAGCCACAAAACATTATCATTGCAAAGACAACAGAGCTGTTTAACTGAAGATAGTTAAAAAGAGGCCTTTTTAAATCAGAGAATATAAAACAACAATAACATTTTGGCTTTATGCTCTTATGCTAGGGTGGGGTGGTGGTGGGGTCTGTTTTATAAAATAATCATCTTCCGGGAACTGATTACTCAAAGAAAACAGAACATTCAGTGATAAAGTAGATTCAAATGGAGAGAACTGTTTTGCTGATATTTCTGCAGAGCAACCTTTTTTCAAACATCTGTAATTAAAATTCAAACTGTCTTTAATTGCTGAGGACTAGCATTAGTTCTAATATGTTCAAACACTCGCACACATTGACTAAATGGGTACATCAGTTCTAATATGTTCAAACACTTACACATATTGACTAAATGGGTCTATATCACTTTGTGGAATCACAAATCAGTGAATGCCTATTCATTGACTCTACTAATCATCAAACTGAGTTTTCCACATTTCCACAAAATTTTTCCTAGGGCAAACCAGCAGTTGGCCACCATCTGAAATGTGTCCTTTTCCCCACTGTAGTGCAATCACAGAGCTGGTATATTTAGTTGGGGGGTGGCCACAGCCACCCATGCTGGGGTGTGTGGGTGGCATAGCCCCCCACCTGGGTAGGTGTTACGTTTTGTGGTTTTGTTCACGGTCGCTAGGGTGGAATACTATTGGGTTGCCCTAGGAAATATTTCACTGAAAACTCAGTTTGATGATTAGTAGCTTAAGTGAATAGGTGTTCAGTGATTTCTGATTCGACTAAATTATATAGACCCAACTAAACACGGTATCTGCAGTCAGTCACATCATTACCCTCTACTTATATTCTTTTATGACATACAACATTGTATGAATCATACTGTCATAAAGTCTGATATATCCACAACCCCACATGGGAAAACCATCTCAACAGATATGTCTTTATATCTCAAGCCCTTCATATCTCATTAAATATTATCTGACAGGTTTCTCTGTTGTACATTTTTACATAAGTCTTGCCCCCCACAACTCTTCATTTTTTCCCAGTGTATGTGCTTGCTTATTGTTTATTTATTGCCATTATATAGCACTTAGACTTTGCATGCTATTACTTGTTTTTCTTTAATAATTAATTTCTTTCTATATATTTTCTGTATTTTGTATTATATGTAGAGCTGGATCATTGCCAAATGGGGCCTTGGACAGGTTAATGGATCAGGTCAACCCCCCATACATGGCATCCCCACCCCCACAGCCATTCAGTGTGTCCCATCGCTTGGCAATTTCTCTCCAGTTATGATAATCTCCATTAAAACCTTTCAGTGTGCATACTGTTTTCTGCTTTGCTTTTACAATGTTTATTTGGATTTAATTTAAGACTTTCATTTAAAATTTTATAGCACAAATACTGATAGACATTTGCTAAACAAAGCAATACAGTCTCACACTGAAAACAGACTTAGCATTCATTGAAACAGCATTGAAACCCACATTAAAAAGAAATTGCATCTTCCCAGTGGCTGATAAAGTTTACCTTTGGGCTGTTTTCAAATCATAGGCCCCTTAAACACATTTTAGGAACATGCATAACTGCTTGTGTTCTTCAATTCACCCTGCTGATTGTATTAAACTAGATTCCTTGTATAATACAGCACCACTTGCTAGAGTGTGTTTTGAATTTGTAGTTTTGAACATTTTTCCAGTAATGCAATGAAACAAAATGTATGAACTAATAATGACAAAAGTGATCAAAACATTTTAACTATACAAGTTCACTCAGACTTCTGTCATTACAATGCACCAATATCATTCAATATGCACAATCTCTGCAGAAGTAAAAGTCATCTGAATAATTCCATGTTTGCAACTAATGAAGAAGTTGCTGCTAGCAATGAAATGTATATTTCATTGTTTCATTTACAACTTCCGTGTCTGCTGCCCTTGGAGAATAAAGTGCCAAAGTTACATTAAAAATAGTAAGCTGGTAATATTGCAATAAAGAATGGATGGCAAACTGACAATATGTTCATAGTTACTATGCTTCTCTTCCAAATAAGGACATACTCAGGACTTCAGCACCCCCCCCACATTCAATAAAGCATGGACAGTCTTTGTTTCCTGTTGGAGTCTCAGCTTCTCTCCTACCATACCAAGGTCTGCATCATTATTACTTCATGTAATCAATTCTGATGTTGCTGCACCCCTGGTTAAAGGGACCCTGTCTTCAAAGTCCTTCAACAAAGCAGAAAAGTATGCTAGTAGTACTAAGGATTAAAAGGACTGCATGAACCACACACATTAGGTTCAGCATCTGAAGAAAACACGAAGTGTGCTGAACTATGAAACAAATATTTGTCACCTTTTTGCATATTTAAGAAACCTTTTTTCGCCCCAAATATAACTGATGTGTGTTTGAGGTGAGGAAGTTTCTGTCTGGTTATATACCCTGCTTTCTGTAAATTTTGCCTTCTTCTGGCTGTGATCAGGAATGAGGAACATATCCAATTTAAAATGCATTGGATTTGGATACTTTCTTCAGTCATGCATAAATGCTGATTGTGCCTAGTACTGCCTTTGGTTATTCACCAGAAAAACTGGAGTGGTATATCAAGCGTGTGTGTGTGTGTGTGTGTGTGTGTGTGTGTGTGTGTGTGTTTGTGTGTATGTATATATATATATATATATATATATATATATATATATATATATATACACAAAACAATATGTACAGCAACAGTGTGATAATTGCTTACAAAGTCAAAAGTAAAACCAAGAAAAAGAGATTGTGCACCATTAGTATGATAAAATCAGCATGAAACAGCAAATATATAAATCTGTCATGATAGCATTCTAATACCTTCTGATTTGTTTAGAAAGAGAAATGTGCACAGTGATGTACAAGGAAGTGCAAAAGGATATGCATTCCCGAGGGACAACAATGCACATCATCATATGCTCGATAGTAGGAATAGGTAATTTGGTGTTTATTATTAGTCCTATACTAGCTCTCAGTGATGCCATCATATCAAAACCCCCCTATTGTCCATTAGCCACTGTGCAAGGAATGCTTTCAGACATGGATCCTGCACAGAGCTCATACTAGACAGGAGCATTTGAATAGGTTACCCATGGATGGCCACACACTGGATAAGCTCTGCTGATGTGTGTTAGTGAATTGCCATGTTTGGCTAAAGATGCAGACTGATACCATTGTAATTCAGTGTCAACTGATGTGACATTATTGGTCATCTATACCTTCCAAAGTCCTACAATTGATATTGCAGACATAAATCAGTTACCTGTCAGTAACATCCTGCAACAGATTTAGAATCTCTATTGGCACATGCAAACCAGTGCATAAGGGTTCATTTCACAAAGGAGGAAACGATCTTTGCACAAGGTTTCAACTCAGTATCCAGCCTCTCAAGTATCCTTGGTATAATGTATGGCACACATGCAGCCATATGAAAATTAGCTGTAGCTGATGCACATACATACCTCACTAGGTATTCATACTGTTCAATATACTGCCAGAAGGTATGCAACAAAAGAGACTGCATCATGAATGTGTCCACTTGAAACGTATGTGGCTATCGTAATGCCAATGGGATTGCAGTTTGCTGCCATTTACAGTGAGTTAGAGTTGGGGTCTGTATCCCGTGGACATTTATTAACAAAGCTGGATACTCTTTGAAGTCATGGGTGATAACACAGATATACTACTCACAAGCACCTAGGCAGGAGGCCTACAGTCATGCATCACTGACCACAACTTTGGGCATGTAAAGATGAAGCCTGCAGTTTGCGAGTTCTTGTGGCACATTCTGATACACATCTGTGAAAGCCTATTGTATATTTAAGGCCTGCTTCATTCTTCACAACATGAACCTGGAGGTACAGCCAGAATATAGAATATGATAGTATGGAGGAGAACAAGGAACAGGAGCCAGAAGCATCAGTAAGTGGACGAAGTTAAGCACAAAATCCATAAAAATTATATATATGCATTTTTAAACATAGTACATTAGTAATAGTAGCATTGTAGTAAACTTTATGATACAGTGGAATACGCAGAGCTTGTACAATACTGTTATTGTTAGCAATAATTTGGAGTATAGTGTCATTAATCACATGGGTCTATATTACATCTTCGAAAAACCTCTTCAGCGAACACCTGTACACCGACCAATAAACAGCAAAATCTAACTCCTACAAATGGCCGTTTCAGCAAAGTTTTTCCTACGGGAAAAAATGCTTAGCCATCATTGGGAATTTGCCCTTTTCCCCATTGAAGTGTAATCTCATAGCTGGTATAGTTAGGTGGGTGTGGGGAGCACAGCCCCCCCATATTAGGGGGTGTGGAGGGTGAAGCCCCCCACTTTGAGGGGTTTGATAGTTTGTTTAGATTTTGGTTGGCCAAGTAATTTTTTCCCCTAGGAAAAAATTTGCCAAAATGGCCATTCAAAGAAGTTGGATTTCGCTGTTTACTGGTCGGCGAACAGGCATTTGCTGAAGAGGTTTTTCAAGGATGTAATATAGACCCAATGACACAAATAGTGCATGCTCTAATATGAAATACCTGCACAGAGTGACTAGGACCAAAAAGTCACCCACATGATGCACTAACATGTACTAACATGTATCCTATGTGCCAATGCCAACAAGAAGTAGATTGCCCTGCCTGTATTGTGCAACCTGTACCAGGAACATGTGCAGTTGTAGTTGACTCTGTACTGAAGAGGCACCTACACCCACCCCTGATGTTTGACCTGATTGAGATATATGTAAAGTAATTCATCTTGCCAACTGGGAATGTTTACAGGTTCATAGATTAGTACTAGGCTAACTGCCCTTGTGGGCCATTTTATGCCTAGACAATTACCCAATGTGAGAATCAAACCCTGCACCTTGTGTCTAGAAGGTAAATTCCTTAGCCATTATGCCAGCCTTCCAAGTAAATGGAACCACACAAGCATTATGTGAAGATATTGCTGAAAATGACTGGGATACCACAGGTATACTGTACATATGAGGTGGTGGTGCAGCTGCTTATTACTGTTCTCCATAAATATCTAAGAATGCTGTGTTCGGACAGCTATGGACAGCATGCGATGACTATTTGGAGTCATACAACTTGTGAACCACCATATTTAGGCTGTTGACACATTGGCTTAAGTGCTTCAGTGTGGCAGTCTCTAAGCTATTTAGGTCACCATGGCTTCAGTTAGACTGCACATAACCTGGATAGGCAACACTGCATATGGTGCACTTGAGGACTTGTCCAGTTTCAGAGTGAGATTGTTTCTATAAGCTGTTTGACAGTACATCAGCGTAGGTCTCCAAATATAAGAGAGCTGCAAGCAAGACAGCCTGCTGCACCCAAAATGTTAGTGCTGTTATATAGTCATTGCAACTTGTTTATCCCTAGGGTGCTAATTTTCCGGAAAATCTCCCATCTGAATGCCACATTATCAAGCTCAGATGCACTGCTACTGTACAGTGGAGACCACTGTAATGAGGAGCACAGACCCTGATCTATACAGATTGCGCATCCTATATCTAGAGCACCGCTTTTGAGGGGAACCATCACAGCATTTTGTGACAGACTGTTCAATATGGCCAGCAGATATGCTATTATCACTGTTCTCACAGGTGAGCTTAGTACACAAGTGGGTAAGAAACTCCATCCTGTGTTTTCCTTGCAGTAGCAGTATTTCAATTAATTAATTATTTTATTTATTTTAGTTTGTTTACTGGGATAGTACACCAGTCATTGTAGACCATTTGCAGGCACAATGTGGGTTATTGCCCACAACAACCTTGGACACTGTAGCCTCCCAAATTGATAACATTGACCTCCTATGTTAATGGAATGAGGTGGAGAAATAGAGGCTCCAGAGGCATGACATGTAACAAAGTAGATATGTCAAGGTCTGGTTAATAAAATCCTCCCAACTATGCTACAGTAAAAGTAGGAAACATATCTGGCTTATTCTGATGCTGGTCACTGTGAGTGTACGATAGTGAGTGTTATGTGATGTTCCCTCACCAGCACCTACCACACAATGACTTTAAAGTTCATTAGCACTGAATAGCACATACAGTATACTGGAGTGTGTCAGTACTGAATGTAATCATGGCATGGGTGTGCAATACATGCCCACCATGAGAAACTTTGGCCACTTTAGATACCTGTGAATCTGACTTTTTCATCATCTGTCAGCAACATATATGGGCTGGAGTCCATTCATAGTCTAGTTTGAGCAGTACAACCCTTTTCTTGGCTGTATGTCTGTGATCCTTCATCACCATCTTGCCATAGGCATCCATTGCATTCACATTCATTCTTACCTCTGCCCAGTGCCTCTATCTCTCCTCATGATTCCTACCAAATCCCATGAGAAAAAATCATTCCATATGCAAGTTATGCTATAGAAACTATATCTTCTGTGCAATGAGATTGAGCTTGCACTTCTTAGTAACCATTACAAGAAATTAAAAAATACAGCTGAGTTTTATAATATATTGTCCAAAGTCTACCTTCAAACAAAAATGACTTTCACTTTTAATTTCTTGACTGTGGACTAGACTTGGAGAAAGCATATGACAAGGTCCCAAGGAAGCTGATCTGGGCAGTACTGCTGTGATTAGAAGTCCCAGAAACACTGGTAGAATTAGTGCAGGCTATGTACAAGGACCCAGTAACTCAAATACGAACAGTGTTTGGCCTCACAGAGGGGTTCCCAGTGGGAGTGGGTGTACACCATAGTTTAGCTCTGAGCACACTGCTGTCCATACTGGTGATGGACTACACCAGCAAACAGGTCGGAGGGGGCAGATCAATTATGTTACTATATGCAGACAATGTGGCATTACAGGCAGACTCTGAGCTAGAACTTCAGCAAAGGATAGGAGAATAGAATGTAGAAATGAAGGCTCATGGAATGAAACTAAGCACAGATAAGACAGTGATAATGGCAGCACATTGGGGAAATCAGAAGAAGCTGAGAATAGAGATAGAAGGGAAGATAGTGAAACAGGTAAACAGCTTCAAGTATCGGGGAGGCATGGTTGAGGAGAAGAGAAGTCTGAATGAATAGGTGAAAGCCAGAATCAGAAGGGCTGCAGCGAACTGGCATAGAGTGTCTGGTGTAGTCCATGACATAAAAATGCCAAAGCAGCTAAAAAGTAAGGTTTACAAGACAGTAGTACTACTGTATGGTACAGAAACCTGGGCAGTAAAGGCAGAAAAGTTGAATATGCTAAAGGTGATGGAAATGAATTGACTGAGAAAGGTGGTAGGATGCACACTAAGGGCCAGACGAGGAAATGTGGACATAAAAGTGGCCAATAATCTTGCCTCTGCCACCAAATATGGCACACTCATACAATACGCAGATGACTCGACCATCATCTGCTCAGCCCAGTCCATACCCAAACTGCAAAAAGTCACACAGGAAGCCTTTTCCTCTGTTGAAACATGGTTATCCAATGCCCAATTAATACTCAACCCAAACAAAACTAAACTACTCATCTTCCAACCCACCAAACATACTCAAAACAACTCTCACTTTAACATCACAGCAAAAGACAACACCACTATATACCCAACTGAACACACCAAATTGCTAGGAGTGGAAATAGACACTAAACTAAAATTTGACATTCACATATCCATGACCATAAAAAAGTCCACAAAAAACTAGGAGCGTTATACAGAAATAAGCAATTTCTCACCAAAGCAGCAAAGATTTCAATAGCAAATTCCCACCTTATCTCAACCCTACTTTATGCCTCTCCAATATATACCAACCTAAGGCAATGTGATCTAAACAAGCTAGAGACCTGCCACAACAAAATCGCCAAATTCGCCACAGGGGCATCCTACCGTAGTCACCACTGTCTCTCACTTGCTAAACTGGTCTGGCTTGAACTCCCTCACCTCCTTCAGTGGTATCAACTCTCCCTCGCCCACAAACTAGTAAACCATCCACTAAATGTCCCATCCCTCCAGAATCTACTCCAACCCTATCGCACCACCAGACCACTAAGATCCAGCAACAAAAATCACTTGCAGATCACTAAAGCCAATAACTCTGCTGGTGAAGCACTATTCTCTTGCGCCATAGCCAAATTATGGAACTCACTCCCACCCACAATTACCTCTGTACCATCATGCACCCACTTCAAAACTTTACTAAAAGCGCACCTAAAAACATGCTGGCTATGCCCTTGCAACTCCCACTCTAATATCATCCACCCCATCCAACTACTACCTTTCTCTCCACTCCACTAACTACCTTGATTATAGCAAGCTCAGATGCTCATAAGCCTAGTACTTATTATACAGCAGGAACTTCTCATTGTAACATTTGTTAATGTCTGTTATGTACTTCACACATAAAGATTCTAGTTGTCTACTGGTGTACTATGTTCTTCATCTGTAAATATGTTGTAAGTAATTGCTATGTTAAATTGTTAATCGCTATGTAATCCAATGTAACTACTGCCTGTTTATTTTACTGTGGAGCTTTTCTCCCCGGGCCTCCGCTGAAAATGGACCTATGTCCAGTCGGACACTCCTGGTCAACAAATTTAAATAAATAAATAAATAAATAAATAAATAAATAAATAAAAAGCAGAAGTCAAGCTAGCTCCAATTGCAGAAATGATCAAAGAGAACAGGTCACAGTGGTTCAGACATATGTATAGAAAAGCAGAAGACAATCTGGTGAGGAAGATTTGGGACAGACAGGAAGAAGGTAAGAGGAAGCAAGGACATCCAGCAAAGAGGTGGATGGATTGTGTGAAAGAAGATCTGCGACAGTTAGGCATGAGTGTTAAAGAAGGCAGGAGTGTGGCACTGAATCGAGAGAGTTGGTGACAATTAACATGATACCCTGACTCCATGTAGAAAAATGGGGAAAAGAGGGCTAATGATGATTTCTTGGCTATAAGTACAGTCCTCTTGAGTACTCTGTTTTCTGATGTGGTGCTATTTGCATAAATAAAGTTTTCACAGATTCATTGCCTTTGTTGATCCCTCTCTACAAATGGTATGTCAGAAAAAAAATGTCATCCGATTTATATTTTTCTTTGCCATGATTCCAACTGCATATACAAAAGACCGGTTAGAAACTCATAACTGTCAAAATGCTAGTATTGAAATAACAAAGTAACTTCATTTATTGGCACCAATTATTAAATGGTACTGATATATATATAAATATATATATATATATATATATATATATATATATATATATATATATATATATATATATTAATGAAAATTATATAATCAAGATTCTGAGAACTGGTTAATTTTACAAATATTTAGAGACTTTGTAAGCACAGACATTAATAAGATACTTAACCTAGGTAAGATTTTTTTTCCCAAAATTATTGGAATTCTTAATAAATATTAATAATAGTGCAATGAAAAATAACTCATATTTGTCACAAATTTATAAAAATCTTAAGTTAGATTTCACATATTTATACAAGTTAGATTTCACATGTTTAGACAATTCCTATTGGAACTACCTCTCAAAAATTAGTAACGGACACTTCTCAGAAGAGTACAAGAAAATAATATTAAAATCTACAGATAAAACCACATCTTCATTATACTGGAACATTTTCACTTCGAAATTCTTACACAGACCTTTTGTCACTCCTAACAAAATTACAATTATGTATAGATCGAATAGAATTAAATGCTGGAGATGTGATTCTGAAATAATAGCTGATTGGATACATATGGTATATGAATGTGAAGTCATCTCCCCTTTTTAGCAAGAAATTATTAACTTCATTCAAGCTCTATGGTCAGATAGATGTAATATCTCTAAATCTTTAGTTTTATTTAATTCTCCAATTCCTGAGATAATTCCTAAAAAACAAATGTCTCCCTTTTTGGTCTGTTCTTGCTATAGTCAGAAAAGTAATTACTAAAAGTTGGAAAAGTAAAGTTACCCCCCGGGATTCATGAAGCTCAGTGCAAGGCCGGCATTAGGCTTGCGCTGAACATGTGGCATGCAGATGACGCAGTAGCGCCATACGCATATTAATGAAGGCGCAAGTGCCTGGGGCGTGTCGAAGTGCCGCACGGAGGCGTGGAAATGTCATCTGTTGATGTGCAACCTAAAATGCTGAATATTACAGTCTGCCTGCAATAGTAATCACACCTGTCAGTGTCCGTGGATACTGAAACATATGCAAAACATGCAAGACAGTTCTTGCGAAAACAAAGTTAAGAAGCAAACACAAATGCACGTTAGCAAATATTGAGTCTCCATCCCTCAAACAAATGACAATTAAAACCATGTGCCCGTATTCTAATGCAGTGTTGATAGTTATACCAAGTGGAAGTGAAACATATCATGTTAGTGTGCCACCAATGGCTAAGTCTAGACCAATGGTCAGGGTTACCACCTATCCCACATTGTGAGGGACAGTGCATATCTGGGCAGTTGTATCCATACCAAAACCATTATAAATGTTAAATATCCTGCGGCCGTATGACATAATTATGTCCCACATCGCATGTAATAGTCACATACAATAGTTATTTCCATATGTAACATGCCACATGTTACAAGAAATAGAATAAGCAAGTAAATGAAACAGAAGGAGCATCTAAACTGGTACAACAATAAGCTAACATGTAGGCATAAAACAAAAGTACTATCCATTGTACTGACCGTGGGTATGTGTTGTCCTGTAGAATCTGATTTGTGTCTGGAATATATCCCATCCTGGCCATATGAAAAGGTGGCAACCTTACCAATGGTCAGAGCATTCAGCCAAAATCTGCCTATTTGCGGTCCAAGCCGTTCTTGTCAGGATGTGTCAAAGATGACCGGGTATCACCCGGGTGTACCTACCATGTCATGAAAGATAATTATTTGCGTGTACCTATGTGCATGATGTACAGCATGTGGAAGGTGAAAAATGCTAGAGTAGTCCTCACAACCATACAGGTACCAGAGATATGTAGTGTATGCAATGTGTTCCCTTGACCGAGCCATGGGCCATCAACCAGAGAAGGGATGGATGGAGTGTGTGGAATAAGGGTGTGGGAGGGATGGGTAATGTAATAATCCACAAAGGTGAGACTTTGTTGGATGCACAATAGGTGAACTGGAGGTGTATGAGGGAGCATGAGGGAGCAGTGGGTGAATCAGAAAGAAACACAAAGAACAAACATACACATCTGCAATACAACCTGACAGGCCATACTGTAGAACACAATCACGCAAACATATGAATATTAAAATGTGCGATACACATCTACAGAAATGTCACCGGCACATACCCACAGAATGGTCTGGATGGAACTGAGCCATCCAACTGCAACACACCTGGATGCATAATTGAATACCCATCATCCCCTCTACAGCACACAACCCGCGCCCAATTCCTGAACATCTACCAAATCCAGCCATACTCAGGCTACTAGCTTGGTGCAGCCATATCTGCACATAGTGACCACTACTCATATGTAGTAGGCAGTGTCACCCTAGGTAGTGTCAGGATTGCAAACTATGTATCCCTTGCATGTAAAACCCTATCACATTTTCGTAAGTCCAAAAAAATCGAAGGTCGTTTGCTTGTTCAGTTTTTGGATATCCCTCATTGGATAAGTATCCTGTGTAAACATCAGACTTGGCATCACGACACAATGTCCAGTCCTGTAGACATCTGTTGTATGTGCAGTAGTGGTTCACGAGACTGCTCAGCCTCCTGCCGGTCATGCAGAACCTACTACCCGGGATCAAACACCTGCCCGTGATGCACGTCTCCCCACATGAATTATCGAGAAAATATACTGTACACATTCGCATAGTGGCACTTGGATATAGGGTGATTAAGGCGCTGACATAAGCAGGGTACCTCCTGTCCCACTTTTGTGAGGGACAGTCCTTGTTTGGGTAGGTGTGTCCTGACCAAGAATGATACAATGGCAAATGTCCTGTGACTGTAGGAAATAACTATGTACCATATTTCATGTAACAGTTGCCTAAAACAGTTATTTCTGGATGTAAAATATGTAAATCGTACAAGAAACAGAATAAGCAACTAAAGTGCTACAGGAATAAGGTCTCATCTAGGAAAATAATTAATGTTCTAAACCCTGTACTGACCATGAGTATGTGTTGGCCTAAACAGTCTGGTGTGTCCAGAATATATTCCATCCTGGACATATGAAAATATGGCAACCCTACCAATGGTCAGAGCATTCGCACAATAACTGGCCAGCTTCTTAATCACTCATAAAACCAGTGACCTTTGGAGGAAAGGTGTTGAATGACACTTGAATGAGTAATGACAATAATTAAGAGTAACAGAAGCTTTTAACTTCAGAAAATAAGTATTAATACATATGCTCTGAATCTGTCAACACGTTTCAAGTTAATAGTACTAATATTGTAGAAGTGTCCGTGATTGTCCCTGATTTGTCCTTGCCTTGTCCCTGTCACTGTTGAAATTAGTCCCTGAGTGTTTGAGAGGTCTGTACACATATGTACACCAACCAACTCTCACATTTGTTGACAGTACTATTGAATACCTGTAGTGAAGTCATAAGTGATGACCAGAATAATATCCTTCGGATATAGGGAGGTAAAGGCAGCGTGGATGCGCGGTGTACATTCAACTGTATGGGAAATGTAAATAGGTATTTAGGTGTATGTACAGACAGACAGGTATATATATATATATATATATATATATATATATATATATATATATATATATGTGTGTGTGTATATATATATATATATATATATATATATATATATATATATATATATATACATACATATATATATATATATATATATATATATATATATATATATAAATGAATGAACATGGTCACAATAAAGCATTCGTAATGAATGTGAAGGGAAAAGCCAGTGGAACCTGTATTATGTAGTGGAACCACCCCTCACCATGTATTATATAGTGCCAATATAATAATCTGGTCAGAGGTGTCCAAACCCCTGCATCTGTAAACACAGGTAGAATGTTAAAATTGGGACCAACTCTGTCCATGTGCTACATCTGACATTTGAACGGGTACAGGGCAGTTCCAGTCTCCAGTCGGACAAGCTTAAACCCGGATCACCACATGAACACCCTGACAATCAAACACACGTATGTGCCAGGACTATAAGCTTTGGAGTTCTGAATATCCTTGGAGTGAGTAAACATGCAGCATGGGTCCAGAGCAGTAGGGAATAGGGAATGTTGCATGTGTAGTACTGTGGTTTTCCCAGCAGGAAAGTGGATGCTTGCTGTGTAAGTGAAGCGGTGAGGTGTATGTTAGGGTAGTTATGAACCATGGGTATACATATAAATGAAGCAGAACACCAATAGTGTAGTAGTTAGAGCATCCCCCTAACGTAAAGGCATTCCCGGTTCAAGTACGACTATAGCACATATCATTTTCTTGTGTAATGAATGCCTCTGTGTTGTAAAGCCAACATTTAAACATGTAAAGGTGAATGTGTGTTTCGCATGTGGCCATTAACCGGATTCCTTCAATCAAAGTGGTACTGTCATAATGAATAAGGCACACGTAAGCACAAAAAATTGGCAGTAAACATTTGTAACTCACAGTAAGCATATGCGAGTGTGCCTGCGCAGGTGTAAGCAGCTCCCAGCATAGCAAATGTATGTTGTTATGTACAGATGTAACTTATATACATATATATTGTTATAGATGTTATAGAAGTTTTTTATTCTGCATTTGTGTTCGTTTAATCTGCATTAGTGTTCGTTACCGAATAAATTCCAGGATTGTTTTAATAACTACGAGGTGGTTTTTTGGCCAGAAGCTTCTTGTTCTTGGTTCGGCAGTTTTTGAAAAGTTTACCTTGTTTTTTATATACATATATATATATATATATATATATATATATATATCTACACACACACACACACACACACACACACACATATATATATATATATATATATACTTGGCTGTACCTGGCCACGTGTTGCTGTGGCTCAGTCTGGTTAAATGGAAAAGAAAGAAAAAAGAAAGCGCACGTTTCTAATATGTTTAATTTCACAATGCTTGTGGGTATACAATATTTTTTGTTGTTCCATTGTCTGTGCAGATATAGAGATTGTCTGGTTTGCCGACTCTAGAACATGCAACATATAATTGTCCATGTGAGAAGCAATCCGTGTGTAGATCTAAACCGCACAATTCTAAAGATTGGCCCTGAGCTTTGTTGATGGTGATTGCAAACGACAATCGAATTGGGAATTGCAATCTCTTAAATTGAAATGGCATATCCATTGGAATCATAGGAATGCGAGGAATGAGGACATCTTCACCTTTGAAAGGTCCTGTCAAGATTGTTGCTTCTATGACGTTGCTTATTAATTTTTTTACTGCAAGCCGCATGCCGTTGCAAAGCTTTGGCTGGTTGATATATCGCAACATGATAATTGGCACGACGATTTTCAATTGCAGTACATGCGGTGGCATCCCTGGCAGAACAAGTGAATTCAAAAAATTCTGTTGGATAATTAACCGCTTCATCTGCTTACACAACAGTGTCGACGGACTTGTATGTGAATGCCTCACTTTAAATGTTAGACTGAATAATATTGTTAAGTTCGTAGACGTCTTTGTTCTTGGCCGCAAGAATAGCTCGTTCAGTCAGCCAATCATGATTCTTATAATTGGTTTGAATATTGGGAAATACATTTTCAACCGATTCTTCTTTTGATGTCACTAAATTGCAGAAGTTATGAGGCAATGAAATTCGTCCTGAGGTCAGATCAACCGGCACCATTCCGTTCCCAATTTCCAGCAATTGATGTGAGAATATCTCAGCTGATCGATCGTTTTGCATCTGGACATGCATATTTGTAGTTAATTTTAACATCTTTACATGTCGCCACAAAGTAGAGTATTTCAGGCAAGCATTTATTTCATCCGCTGGTGTCGATCGAGGAGAACGAAGCAGATCTGAAGCTGCAGAACACGATCGCCGTGCTCGCAACCGTGCATTCTCAAGTCTGGCTGCACGTCACTCTGCTGCTTCCTCGGCATGTATTTGAGCAATTCTTTGTCTGTTTTGCTCATTCACTGATGCCCGTTCTTCCTCAGTTTGATTTGCAATTACTCGTCGCACTGCTTCCACTCTGTGAGTATGACGACCTAAGTTTGATCTGCGAGGCATTATTTGGATGAACTAAAGCAGATCAATTGCACTGAAAAAGAAGTAAGAAAGTTATAACAAAAACATATAAAATTGCATATTTGTATACAAATATATAGAATCCTTAGTAGGTATATAAAAACACGCGTGTATTCGAATGCAACATTGTGTGAAAATTTCAAAGCAATCGGTGAAGAACTTTCGGAGATTTAAGATTTTGAACAAACGAACATTTACATTTTTATTTATATATATATATATATATATATATATATATATATATATATATATATATATATATATATATGTATATGAGTCTGTGTGTGTGTGTGTAGATGTATGTCCACAGTCATAAAATATATATAGATATATATATATATATATATATATATATATATATATATATATTTATATATATATATATATGTATATATATATATATATATATGTATATACAGGTTTAGGTTCATAGGTTTATATTAGGCTATCTGCCCCAGCCTAGCCCGAATTTTTGTGGCTTACGCCACCCCTTATATGAAAAAATACTGTACCCATTAGTTTGTTGTGCCTCTGTCCAGCAGTGACACAGAGATGATTCCCGGGGTAAACCTCGATCTCCCATCCACAGGTCAAGATTTCTCTTGAACAGAGCCAGCGAGGTGCTCTGCCTCACATGGACCGGGACTCTATTCCACAGCATAGGGAGTCTCTGAGTGATAAATCTATCCCTCCAGCACGTCGTATTTATATCCGTGCTAAGGTTTAAGTCGCTTGCTCTAGTGGTTTTGGTGGATTTGGATTTTTTGAGGTGGAGCATGTCCATTAATTCCGGGTTGGACATGGCCTTGTATGTCAGGCACATGTCACCTCTGAGCAGATGGTATGCGACTGAATAGAGCTGGAGTTTCTTCAATCTGGAAGCATATGACAGATTTTGGAGTCCCTTTATCCTTTTGGTGAGAAACTTTTGGGGTCTCTCCAATTGCTGCAGATGTCGGGCGAGATACATCCCGAATGGGGCATTGTACTCGATCATTGGTCTGATAAGTGAAGAGTACAGGGGAACAATGACCTCACTAGATCTGGATGTGAATCCCTTCATGATCAGGTGGGCAATGTAGAAGGTCTTTCTAACCACTTTTGCAATGTGAGTGTCAAAAGAAAGGCCACTGTCAACCTGGGTCCCCAGGTTCCTGATAACCTCTTCTGTGCTTAGTGGATTGCCACCTATATGGTAGCTTGGGGTTACCTTGTTTTTCCCGAAGGGTATGACTATACATTTTTTGGCGTTTAACTTCAGGCCATGGCTCTGGCACCAGCTATCTGTTTCCGTGAGTCCCTTCTGAAGGATATCCGTGTCCGATGCACTTTCCACTATGACACCCAGTTTGCAGTCGTCTGCAAACTTTGTCAGCCAAAGTCCTCCCATGTTGGCCTGTACTTCTGAGAAGTAGATGCCGAACAATAGTGGGCCAAGGACCGAGCCCTGTGGGACACCACTTGTGACCGGCTTGGAGTCTGACATAGCGCCAGCAACTCTAACCCTGTGGGTTCTGTCCTTAAGCCAGTTTGCAACCCATCTTGTGGCATATGGGTTTACATTTAAGCTGGTAAGTTTTTCTACAATACCCGAGTGGGGTATTGTGTCAAAAGCCTTTGCAAGGTCAAGGTAGGCTGTATGGACTGCCTTTCCCTCATCAATGGCCTTGGTGACTGTTTCGAAGAAGTCGACCAAGTTCAAAAGGCATGATCTTCCCTTGACGAAGCCAAACTGGGTCGGGTCCAATGTCTGCAAGTCCCCTATATCTTTGTTTATGAGCTCCATTATGATCCTCTCCATAGCTTTGCAGACTAGACTTGTTAAGCTTATGGGGCGGTAATTACCAGGGTCTGTAGAGGCACCGCCTTTGTGGAGTGGGACCACAGTTGCCATACGCCACTCCTTGGGCACGTATCCTGTGGTAAGGCTGAGATTAAACAGCTGCCTTATGTGCGGAATTCCTCATTTAGCTCGTGTAGCACACAGACGGGACACCATCCGGTCCCATTGATGCTGTGTTTTTAGCTTTAGAGAGCAGCTTTCACCTGTGCATTTGAGATGTCTGGGAGGCTACACTCCGCTGGGATGGTTATCTCTCCTTTAGGGGGGGAGAGGGGGGTGAAGTTTGCACTGAACCTGTCTGCCAGTATGTTGGCAACGTCTGTGGGTTCAGTGATTTTTGTATCATTTTGGACTAATTCTGAGCATATCTGGGAGTTTCCACCCAGGTTCCTAACATAGCTGAAAAAGGCCTTATGATTGTCCTTTGAATCCATGGCAATTTTTCTCTCAAAATTGGCCTTAGTTGATTTTATGAGTGCTCGTATTTTTTTACTAATAATGATCAAGGGTGACTTCCCTTTTATGGATTTTGTTCTATCATGTAATAGATTTCTCCTCTTATTGTAAAGTTTGTTAATGGCTGGGGTCCACCAGACTGGACGTTTGCCCTTTGTGGAAAGAGTCTTGGTTTTATTTGGGATTGCCTGATCCATGCAGTCCTGGAGGTGTTCATAGAAGGCATTTGTAAGGGCTTTCGCAGCTTGGGTTGTGGTTTCCACTGTCTCAGGGGCCTTGAAGGATACCACACCAGTCTTGAGTAGTGTGAAGTTTGCTTTAGAGAAGTTCTTCACTGTGGTCTTTTTGTTTGGGGTGGGGGCGGATGTGGATTTCCAGTGAGATTAGTTTATGATCAGATCTCACCAATGAGGGATATACTTCGGTGTGGAGCATTTTGTCCCCATGTTTGTGATAATGAGATCTAGTATATTTTCTCCTCGTGGGAACAGTGACTAGCTGTTCCATGGCTTTTGAATTTATGAACTCCAGGAACCGTTGGGCTAGAAAGTTAGGGCTTGAGTAATGTTCCCAGTCTATATTCGGGTAGTTGAAGTCACCCAATATGATGGTGTTTGGAGATACATTTATACCCTCCAGTGTCTTCAGGAAGGCTGTGTGGGGTTCCAGAGTTTGAGAGGGTGGCCTGTAGCATGCTACAATTTGTAGAGCAGTTTTGCCTATGGTTAGTTGCACCTGGATGGTTTCGAGCTTCGTGCGTTGCCACCAACCTGGAGGTGTGGGTATCCTTTATGAATATGGATACACCCCCTCCTTTTGTGGTGTGGTCTGGGTTTTGGGGCTGGAACGCATGATATGAGGTAAAACCTAATAGTGCCGAGGTGCTCTCAGGAGCCTTGAACCAGGTTTCATTTACAGCACAGACATCGATGTTCTCCATACTGAGAAGGGCCTCGAGTGCGTGCATTTTGAGATTTAGACTTCTGGCATTGAGCAGCATTACCCTCAGTTTCTTCCCATTTTTGTTTTCTAGGGTGGTAGGTTTAGAATTTGAGCCTTGCCTAAAAAAGGCACTATGGGGGTGGCAAGAGCCTTAGCCAATATCCAGAATCCCAGGGGTGACAGGTGCAAGCCGTCCCTTGCGAAGCAGCGTGGCTTGTCAAGCATGTCATCCCAGGTGACAGACACTGGATCCCCTTTGAATGACACCAGACATTAAGCCAATTGTTAAAGCTGATCATCTTGTCTCTATATTGTGGCATCATTCTTGGTGAAGGAAGGATACTGCTCAGGGTTAGGGTCATACCTGCCTGGGCTACATAATCAGAGAGCTCCTCTATGTCTCTTTTCATGTAGTCCAGGGAGGTACATCTCAGGTCGTTCACACCAGCATGGACAATGACTGTGTCATATTTGTACTTGCTGTGGAGTGACCCGAGTGCTTGTGTTATGTGGCAGATTCTAGCGCCCGATAGGCAGCTTACTGTGACCCTCTCCTTGTTCAGCCTGGTGAGTGGGACGTCAGTGTGTCTGACTATGGAGTCACCTGTGACAAGTATGTTTGGTGTTGTATTTGGCTTTAAGGGCTGTGACTGCTTTGCACACTGCTTTTGTGGTTTATGTGTTGCTTGTGGGGTGTCTTGAGGTAACAGTTGTTTGGGTGTCTGCTTTGGAGGCCTCTGCTGTTTAGGTAAATTTTTACTCAGAGCCTCGAGTATGTCTTTGTGTGTTTATGTGTTTGATTCAGTGGTGTGGTAGCATTATGTGAGGCTGGTTTTGTGGAGTGTGTAGTTGCCTTCTCCTCCTGTCTGGTCTTGCCAGTCCTGAGTTGAGAGAGCTCAGCCTCCAGTTTGGCTAAATAGCTGCATCTCTCGCAAGTATTTGTGTTATGTGGGAGGAGGAGAGGGTTGTCTGTGTACATGAGGCAGTTATAACATTGCCTCAAGATTCCCAGATTCACCAGCTGGACCGGAGAGGAGATTGACATCTGACCTTTATATATATATATATATATATATATATATATTGCTCAGACACAGCTCCACGTGGTCCTGTTGAGTCTTCCTGGCTACAGAGAACTGAAAAAAGCGACTGCTTTCCTGATTAAGTATCCTGCTGTTTTTTATATTTGTTTTACCTTCTACTGCTTACCTAGAGCAAGCATTAACTGTTTTCATAGTTATTTACTGCATTTTTATTATCTGCACTTAAAAGTACATTTTAGTCGAAATTAGTCTAATTCAAGTCGAAAAGTGTTTGTTTGATGTTTAATTTAATTGTTTGGCTGCCCACTAAAGTGTGCTAGCCTGTACTACTGACTTATTGCCTTTTCTGCATTTCTGTGTGTTTCTATTTAAAAACAAAAAAAAAAAATATTCCTTGTTTTCCTGCCTCTCCTAAACTAGTTAGACCAGTTTACAGGCCTTGCTGTATCCTGGGCTGTGTTGTAGTTCCTGTGTTGTCCATTGCCTTACTTGGATAGAAGGAAGTTTCTTAGCTCTCCAGTGGGAGTGGGGAGCCTTGAATAGCCTACCTGTCCTTGTGGGAAGTGACCTCAGCACAAGAAGCTGTAGTAATTGGTCATTTTGGACCATTTCTAGCTCTTTTGAAGTTCCCTGGTTAAAATCTGCCTCTGGCATTTTTTGAAGCCATATTGCTCAGACACAGCTCCACGTGGTCCTGTTGAATCTTCCTGGCTACAGAGAACTGAAAAAAAGCGACTGCTTTCCTGATTAAGTATCCTGCTGTTTTTTATATTTGTTTTACCTTCTACTGCTTACCTAGAGCAAGCTTTAACTGTTTTCATAGTTATTTACTGCATTTTTTATTATCTGCACTTAAAAGTACATTTTAGTCGAAATTAGTCTAATTCAAGTCGAAAAGTGTTTGCTGTTTAATTTAATTGTTTGGCTGCCCACTAAAGTGTGCTAGCCTGTACTACTGACTTATTGCCTTTTCTGCATTTAGCGCGGAGTTGCCACTAGAGCACCACCGGGCAGCGCCGGTTAAACAAGGTTAAACTATTTCTGGCTCCGTAGAGTCTGCTCTTCGTTTTTTCCCTTAGAACTGCTCTACTTGTAATCTAAACAGTCTATTCTCTATCTGTAAAGCTCAGCACTTGTTCCTAAAGCATTTTTTAGTCAGGTAAAGCACTTCTATATTATACAAAGTACTTCACTAGCTTAAAACCCCCTTGAGTACCCACTTCCCTATAGGTCCTTTCTGACTCAGTTACACAGCAATCTTTTTCATTTCTTCTAGCATGTCAAAGGGTCAGTTGCTAGTGTCCTCTCCTGCTCAGCTGGTGAATCTGGGAATATTGAGGCAATGTTACAATTGCCTCATGTACACAGACAACCCTCTCCTCCTTCCACAAAACACAAATACATGCTAGAGATGCAACTATATAGCCAAACTGGAGGCTGAGCTCTCTCAACTCAGGACTGGCAAAACCAGACAGGAGGAGAAGGTAACCACACACACCATAAACCCAGTCTCACATAGAACTATCACAACTACAAATCAAACACATAAACACACAAAAACATACTCGGAGGCACTGATCAAAAATCTACCAAAACAGCAGAGGCCATCAAAGCAGACACCCAAACAACTGCCACCTCATGACATAACACAAGCAACACATAGATCACAAAGTCAGTGTGCAAATCAGTCACAGCCCTTAAGGCCAAACACAATGCCAGACACACTTGTCATAGGTGACTCCATAGTCAGACACACTGACGTCCCACTCACCAGACTGAACAAGGAGAGGGTCACAGTAAGCTGCCTGTCAGGCGCTAGAATCCGCCACATAACACAAGCACTCAGGTCACTCCAAAGCAAGTACAAGTATGACTCAGTCATTGTCCATGCCGGTGTGAATGACCTGAGACGTACCTCCCTGGACTACATGAAAAGAGACATAAAGGAGCTCTCAGATTATGTAGCCCAGGCTGGTATGACCCTGATCCTGAGCAGTATCCTACCTTCACCAAGAATGATGCCACAATACAGAGACAACATGATCAGTTTTAATAATTGGCTTAATTTCTGGTGTCATTCTAAGAGGATCCAATGTCTGTCTGCCTGGAATGACATGCTTGACAAGCCACGCTGCTTCGCAAGGGACGGCTTGCACCTGTCAACCCTGGGTTTCTGGATATTGGCAAAGGCTCTTGCCACCCCCATAGTGCCTTTTTTAGACAAGGCTCAAATTCTAAACCCACCGCCCTAGAAAACAATAATAGAAAAAAACTAAGGGTAATGCTGCTCAATGCCAGAAGTCTAAATCTCAAGATGCACGCCCCCGCACCCCTCCCCAGTATGGAGAACATCGATGTCTGTGCTGTGACTGAAACCTGGTTCAAGGCTCCTGAGAGCACCCCGGCACTATCAGGTTTTACCTCATATCATGCGTTCCGGCCCCAAAACCCGGACCATACCACAAAAGGAGGGGGTGTATCCATATTCATCAAGGATACCCACACCTCCAGGCTGGTGGCAACTCACGAAGCATCAGAGACCATTCAGGTGCAATTAACCATAGGCAAAACTGCTCTACAGTTTGTAGCATGTTACAGGCCACCCTCTCAAAATCAGGAACCCCACACAGCCTTCCTGAAGACACTGGAGAGTATAAATATCTCTCCAAACACCATCATATTGGGTGACTTCAACTACCCAAACATAGACTGGGAACATTACTCAAGCCCCAATACCCTAGCCCAAAGGTTCCTGGAGTTCATAAACTCAAATGCTATGGAACAACTTGTCACCATTTCCACAAGAGGTGAAAATATACTAGACCTGATCATCACAAACATGGGGACAAAATGCTCCACACCGGAAGTATATCCCTCATTGGTGAGATCAGACCATAAACTAATCTCACTGGAGATCCACATCCCGCCCCCACCCCCAACAAAAAAGACCACAGTGAAGAACTTCTCAAAAGCCAACTTCACACTTCTTAACACTGGTGTGGTATCCTTCAAGGCCCCTGAGCCATTGGAAACCACAACCCACGCTGCTGAATCCCTTACAAATGCTTTCTACGAGCACCTCCAGGATTGCATGGATCAAGCAATCCCAAATAAAATCAAGACCCTTTCCACCAAAGGCAAGCGCCCGATCTGGTGGACCCCAGCCATAAACAAACTTTACAACAAGAGGAGAAAGCTACTACAAGATAGAGCAAAATCCCTAAAAGGGAAGACATCTCTGATCAATACTAGTAAAAAACTACGATCAGTCATAAAATCATCCAAGGCCAACTTTCAGAGAAAAATCGCCAAGGACTCAAAAGACAGTCATAAGGCCTTCTTTAGCTATGTTAGAAATCTGGGTGGAAACTCCCAGATATGCTCAGAATTAGTCCAAAATGATACAAAAATCACTGAACCCACAGACATTGCAAACATACTGGCAGACAGGTTCAGTGAAAATTTCTCCCCTCCCACCCCCCAAAAGGAGAAATATCTATCCCAGCAGAGTGTAGCTGCCCAATCATCTCAAATGCCTAGGTGAGAGCTGCTCTCTCTAAAGCTAAAAACACAGCATCAATGGGACCGGATGGTGTCCCCGGCTGTGTGCTACACGAACTCAATGAGGAACTAAACCCACACATAAGGCTGCTGTTTAATCTTAGCCTTACCACAGGATACGTACCCAAAGAGTGGCGTACGGCAACTGTGGTCCCACTCCACAAAGGTGGTGCTTCTACAGACCCTGGTAATTACCGCCTCATAAGCTTAACAAGCCTGGTCTGCAAAGCTATGGAGAGGATCATAATGGAACTCATAAATAAAGACATAGGGGACCTACAGACATTGGATCCTACCCAATTCGGCTTTGTCAAGGGCAGATCATGCCTCTTGAACTTGGTCGACTTTTTTGAAACAGTCACCAAGGCCATTGATGAGGGTAAGGCAGTTCACACAGCCTACCTTGACCTTGCAAAAGCTTTCGACACAATACCCCACTCGGGTATCATAGAAAAGCTCACCAGCTTAAATGTAAACCCATATGTCACAAGATGGGTTGCAAACTGGCTCAAGGACAGAACCCACAGGGTTAGAGTTGCTGGTGCCATGTCAGACTCCAAGCCGGTCACAAGCGGTGTCCCACAGGGCTCAGTCCTGGGCCCCCTCTTGTTCGGCATCTACATTTCAGAAGTGCAGGCAAGCATAGGAGGATTGTGGCTGACAAAGTTTGCAGATAACTGCAAACTGGACGCCATAGTTGAAAATCCATCAGACACAGATATCCTTCAGAGAGGTCTCATAGAAACGGATAACTGGTGCCAGAGCCATGGCCTTAAGCTAAACGCCAAAAAATGTATAGTCATACCCTTTGGTAAAAACAAGGTAACCCCAAGTTACCACATAGGTGGCAATCCATTAAGCACAGAAGAGGTTATCAGGGACCTGGGGACCCAAGTTGACAGTAACCTTTCTTTTGACACTCACATTGCCAAAGTGGTTAGGAGGACCTTCTACATTGCCCACCTGATTATGAAGGGATTCACATCCAGATCAAGGGAGGTCATTGTTCCCCTGTACTCTTCACTTATCAGACCAATGATTGAGTACAATGCCCCATTCGAATGTATCTTACCCGACACCTGCAGCAATTGGAAAGACCCCAAAAGTTCCTCACCAAAAGGATAAAGGGGCTCAAAAATATGCCATATGCTGCCCGACTGAAGAAACTCCAGCTCTATTCAGTCGCATACCGTCTGCTCAGAGGTGACCTGTGCCTGACATACAAGGCCATGTCCAACCTGGAATTAATGGACATGCTCCTCCTCAAAAAAATCCAAATCCACCAGAGCCACAAGAGCAAGAGACTTAAACCTCAACACGGATATAAATAGGACGTGCTGGAGGGACAGATTCATCACCCAGAGACTCCCTATGCTGTGGAACAGAATCCCGGTCCATGTGAGACAGAGCACCTCTGTTCAAGAGGAATCTTGACCAGTGGATGGGAGATCGTAGGTTTACCCCGGGGATCATCTCTGTATCACTGTTGGACAGAGGCACGGCAAACTAATGGGTATAGTATTCTTCAACCTAAGGGGTGGTGAAAGCCACACAACTCTGGCTAGGCTTATAAAGAATAAAGCGTACACAAGGGTTGTGAATGGAATCTAGAGCAACTAAGGCATTATATAGTGCTTGCAGTGCAGGGTTATACCAGTGGCCATAATATTGTTGAACTGCTACATCAACATTACACACAGACGGAATGTAGTTCATGTTGTGACCACCTACACTTGTAACCCGCAAATGGCTGTAATCCATAACACCAGGAAAGACACGTATGTGCAAATATAAATGGCGGGAGACCCTGTGAATACACGAGGTGGTACAAAATGTGTGTATGGCCCAAAATGCTCTGGAGAGAGCAATGTGTAAAGGTGTGTCATGGCTGCGATATCAAGTGGATAATGGCTGTTACGCGTGGAAACTCAACACAAGTGGGGTGGAGAAACTATGGCTATGCGATTTTGGATACAGGAGTGCCAGGGTTGGGTGTGCCAGTTCCAATGGAGCAGCCCATGTAGGTCAGCTAGTATGTAATAGGTATATATGCATATGCACATGAAGACATCAATATGTTGAAGTACATTCTCTGTAACACATGCACTCCATTTATTGACATAAATAATATGAATGTGCACAGAAACAAATACAGTAGCAGGAATAATAGGCTGTGCAGATGAGGTCAAATGACACTGTATCACATCACAATTACCATCGGTACTCCGTACATGAACAAATTGCGACATCTGTCCACTGTATAATGTGCTAAATACCGATTACAAGTTAACCGGAGTGAAGTATCAGTGTCATAATGAGTAAGGGAATAGTATGCTGTTGAAGCAGAGATAAAACCCAATACGCATGTGTGTGTATGTCCGGGAAATGTATTGGTCAACGGACACACAAATGTGTATATACATATATATATATATATATATATATATATATATATATATATATATATATATATATATATATATACACAACATAAGTAGATATATACACATATACACACACAAAAATATATATATATATATATATATATATATATATATATATATATATATATATATATTTATATGTCATTGTAGATATACACGTGTACATAACTAGGTTATGTTACAGCAATTATGGATAACATATGTTCAGACCGGGCATATGTAACTGGGAGGTCCAATAAACAAATGTTTACCTCCCACACCGCCCAGCTAGGCTGGTCAGACATACAGACATGCAATAAAGGTAAATACACTGCTGCTTTCCAGACCACTGACAGGAAAGTACCAGTGGGAGAGATCTGCAAGGTCTACACTTTAAACATGGATAACGGGGTCCCTTGCAGGACACCAAAAATTCGCCATACAGGCAAACCCGTGGTATTCGACGTGAGCAAGATGTAGCTGTACATGGAACAGTAGGTTGTGCAAGTGTAATAACACATGGGTTGACAAAAATGTACATGTGTCCCGAGATGAGGAGAGTGGGCAGTGTGTAGGGGCGTGTTCATACCCCAGCTGCACTCACAGTAAGTATGTGTCATGAGTGCTGTAGAGGGGTGTCAGGTAGGTGAATCATGGGTATGCAATAATGGGCCTAAGTGTGCAGGTGTTGGTTGGCAGAGATGTATTAGGCCCGCCCAGTGGAAGTAATTAATATTCCTATGTGGGCACTGCAGATGCTCATACCTCCCATACCTGAAGAGCATATCTACTGGATAGTCCAGAAAGCATTGGCGGAACACATAGGGAATATATCAGTGCATTGTACCCAATTATCATGGACGTCCGTGATTACGAATCAGAATGTAACACAGTCCTAACTAAACCCTTCCAGAACTAGTGATATTAGATGGACAGGTGGCGGAATACACTTAATGACTAATGATAACATGTATGAGTCATAAACAGCATGTACCTCGACAAATGTGAATGAATACGTATGCCCTGTGACTGTCAATGTGTCAGGTTAATAGAACCAATCATCTGAATGTGTCCCTGAGGGTGTTATGCAGTGTCCTTGATACAGTGTTCATTCTCCCCCATTCGTATGTGAGGTCTGCTAGTGACGGAAAGCGCATATTCCGCTGACCACCCTAGGTAGATGATAGCATAATAGTTGGGGTTACCACCTGTTCGCCTTTGTGAGGGACACTCCACTCTGGGCAGTTGTGTCCTGCAAAATGAATGTTATGGCACATGGACTGTGATTTCGGGAAAAGAGTCCATATATTGTCTGTAGTGGTTGCATAAAATGATTTTTTTGTATCTGAAACACCTAGATGTTATAGGAAACAGTATTAGCAACTATAATGCTACAGGAATAACCTTAACTTATGCAAACCGGTGAAGTAGTCAATTTTCTACTGGCTGTGGGTATGTGTTACCTTGCCAAATCTGACATCTCTACATATAGGTCCTATAGGGCTGCCACCTTTCTGGCCAAAGTGGGACCTGCTCCGTAGAAATGTCAGATGTACCAGGTCAGAACATACCTACAGCCATGCATAGTACAGAAATATACATATTGGCACAAATCAAAGCTTAGTCTAGCAGCAGTCAGATTGCTTATGCTACTTCACATAACATATCAAAGTGTAATTTATACAATAACCATTACATGCAACTATTAGAGAAACGTAGAATATAATATTGTCCTGTAATCAGGACATTTGCTATGCCTAGATTATTCTCGCATGACACCTATGCCTAATGAGGGACTGTCCCATGCAAAGTGGGAAAGGTGTTAATCCTAAAGTCTCACTTCGGACAATTTAAAAGGTGGAAACCTATAATAGGTATACAGTAGCATGACACGGCAGAAAGATGTGGTTCCCAAAACACATTTACTTGTCTGCATTGCAGAGTATCAGTTCCCATGTATCAGCCAGATGGGAGCAGATTGTATGAGGAACACGCATATAATATGATTATGTCACTGGACAGGCCGCCGATACCGTACAGTCAAACGCCTGCTGTCGCATAATAGTCAGCCATACCCGATACTGTAATCATGTAGTCCGATGTAATAGACATCACAAGGGATGGTGCCCACCCAGCATGAGTGATAAATGCAAGCACCAATGTCGGTGCATGTGCAAGTGAGGGAGCAAGCGGGTGTAAGCATGTTTGTCTACCAGTATGCGAGTATTGCACTGTTAAATAAATATGGAGTCTAAACAAGTATAAGGAGCTGTAACCAGAGGTCAGCAGTGCTTAACACCGTGCAAACCCATGCACAACCTCTCCCAGCTGCTGCAATGTGCCCTACCCACTCCGTATTCAAAGGCCTTGTTCTGGCTGCATACAAAGAACCATCCTTTGCAAGTGTTGGTAGCAACACCCTGCGCACACAGCTGATCTGAATAACCAATACACCATGGCATATATACAGACAATAGACAGTACCACACACATTACATACAGCACAGTCATCCAGCAGTCTAGCAATCTACTGGCAGATATATCCGGACCACTGGTGTTTGCAGACCTAGCTGTCTTGTGTTTAAGTGTGTGAGCATGCCCAGTATGACCATTACACATGTTGTCGACTGACATTACTGTCATACCTTCATGTGTTTGAGCATGGCCAGTATGGTCAACTGGATCGCATGTGTTACATGTCCAGGTAGTCAGTACTGTGGTACCAACCCCTGTGTTGTACACTGGCAGGTGGCATGCTGTGTCTGCAGGGTATCCATCGGCATTGACTGTCGCTACATTTCTGCACAGCGTGGGGGGACACCAACTGTATCCACATTCCTACACAGCACCGGAGGTGGCGCACATGACTTTTACATGTGTACGTTGGAAGGGGGGCACAGTTGACAGTTGTACACTTTTGCTACTACTGTACTGGTATGCCAGGTACTCCATTTCAGTGTGTGGACCTACCTAATATGCTGGCTAGAGGCATACCAGTGTAATTCAGATCCTAGCTTTAATTACCAGCATAGTGGTTTCAGATGTCCTAGCCTTCACAGCCTATATCCAACTGCCTGGCCTGCTGTAGTCTGTGTGTGTGTCTGTGGGGGGGTGGGGTCATCCATTGGGCATAGCCAGAGGCCATTGTATAGCATTTATCAAAAACGACAAAAGAAAAAAGGCAACAGCCAAAAAACAACGCCAGTTCCACAAAAAGTTTAATCCAGCTTAGCGCCTCGGCATAATAGTTCTTTCCTATATTAGAAGTTCTCTCTTTAAATAACATTTTGTTTTTTGATTGATTAATTTATGTAATTGTTTAATTAATTGTGGTATATAATGGAGTGGGTGTGTTTTTGCAACTTGTACTCATTGAAGGCTATTATGCCGAGGCGCTAAGCTGGATTAAACTTTTCATTGTATAGCATTTGTCTGTATTGGTCTACACCTGTCCAGCTGTTTGAGACTTGTGTGGGCTGTATGGACACACATGATGTTCACCCCATAACCTACAGTGGGTTAGGACACCCTGTGTACTACTGGCTACTATTGTGACCCCGCTATGTGCTATGGATGTCATGGTGCCACTTTGGACATGTACTGTCCGCTGCCCTAACATTTGGCCACCACTTCCATGCTCACATCCATACCATAGCTACAGGTAAAAACACATTCTAATACAACTGCCAATTGGTAGTTGATTGACTTACCTTGAGGGTGTGCCAGACCTGAGGATGGTGCTGGAGGGCTGCCTATGTCGGATGCACACAGTGCACTTCCTATACATGGCTGAGCACAGGTAGTGTCATGTTTGGCATCCCTTTTACTGTCTGTGCGAGTCAGAGAGGGTGAAATTCCCTGGGTACCTACTGTGTTGGTTCATATGCCATGCCTTGCCTCTTTTCCAAGGGCAGGTCATACTGTGCATGCCTCCTTTCACCTACTGTGTCCAGCTCAGGTAGTTCCTCCTCTGAGTCACACTGTGCCTGTACAGGCCTTGGCGTTGGTGGGGGACTGTATGGCCCTGCCTCATGCTGTTCCTGCTGCAACTGTTTCCACAGGATCATATTGTGTAGCATAGCACATACCGTAACAATTTTGGTGCATGTAGCTGGTGAATACTGAAAGGCTCCACCAGATGTGTCCAGACACTGGAACCGTGACCTGAGCATCCCAAACACATGCTTAATTATGTCTTGCCTGTGCATGTGCCTCATTATGGCATAGTCGTTTAGGTGTGTTTTCATTGCTAATAGGTGTCAGCCACGGGTTCAGTGGTTACCCAGCATCCCCCACTAGGTGACTGTAGGGGATGTCCATATTGGCAAAGGTGTGGTACAGCTGCATCAGATGCCATATATCGGAATCATCATAGCTTCCAGGGCAGCCAGCACACATTCTGTATAATGCCCTGGCCATTGCATACGACCTAGCAGTTGATGGAGGGGATGCCCCTGCGGTTAATGTAGGCTCTACCCTGCTCACCGGGTGGTGCTTTGATGCATATGTCCATGCAAGCTATAGCACCCACTACCTCAGGGTAGTCTGCCATTTGCTGGAAGAGACGCATATTGCTGGTCAACACCTCACTTGTGTTGAGGACATGTACGTGCTCACTGGCATGTGGTGACATGGCATCTAGGAACTGGTGCAATACTCTGGATGCAGGTGCCTGTGAGATCCCCATGATATCCCCAGTTGTGCTTTGGGAGGTACCTGTGGCTAGTATACCTAGGCCTACACATACCTTGGTATTCATTGGGATGGGTTTCCCTCGGCCTGTTCGATGTGTCAGGTGTGGCCGGCACAGCTCAACAATCTGCTGTAGGAGGTCCCTGTCCACCCCATAGCACTCCACTATCTCCAGTCATGTAGCCCCTGGTAGGTTACCCTGGGTCTGTAAAGTCTTCTCTGTCTCCTCACTGTGTGTTGTTCAGCAGCATTCACATCCTCACCACCCTCAGCCTCCTGCACATGTTGGTCTATGTTGCCTGCTGCAGCCCTTCTCATTTGGTTGGATTGTTTCGAGAAATGTCCCCACATGTATACACTGGTGGTGTAGAGTGTGGAAAAAGCCTGTGTGTATGGTGCTTGCTCACTTTACCGTAGTGTTCTGGGCCGGGCTGGGCATGTAATCTGCTGATTGTGCTAATTATCACCTGTTTGCGCAGCTTGTTCACCTTGACTATTCCACTACTGCTGTTGTCCCTCCTAATTTCACTAGGCAGGAATAGACACTAGCTTAGGCGTGCTAAGGCAGGAGCAATCCTGAGACACAGGGCTCCAATGTACATAGAGTATGGCTGACACCCCCCCATGCTTTCACCTATATTCGAGTCCTGCACCTGGCTATCTATACACATACACTCTTGGGATCTGCATCACACCCTGAGGATAAACGGGATTCACTATTTTCAACCTCATTTGCATAATATTGTCTTCTAATGCATAGTTATATGACCCATACTGAGCCTCCAAAATAATAACCACTGCTTACTGTCATGCAGATCCGCACACAACTGGTTAAAGGTGCCTTACTATCACCGTATTCAAAGTCCCTTGTTCTTCCCAGCAATAAAATAACCGGTCTGTACATGACTAGAACCCAGGACCCTGCACACCACTGACAATGTGCTTTACCATTAAGCCATGGCAGATATACATACATCCGAGGTGATCACGTACAGATCATCCAGCACAGGCATTCAATAGTATAGGACATGTATTCCATCATGTAGACTTATGTATGCTAATGTCCACATATATAGATACATATATATACATATATATATATATATATATATATATATATATATATATATATATATACACACACACAATATATATACACACACACACACACACACACACACACACACACACAAACAAACACACACACATATACATATACACACACATACGTAGATATAGAATATGTATCACAACAGCGGACCACATGACACCAAAGCATTAGACAAGAATGAAAAGGAAACCACATGTACCTCCTGCATTATGTACTGGTGTTACTATCAAGGCAAGTGTGTTTTGTTGCGTCACACAGGTCAGACTGTATTAAGGGTAAGAGTAGGGCTGCTGGCATTTGCTCACCAGACCTATTGGCGAATGTATGTGTATGTCTTGCCAACCCAGTCTCTTGGGAGATTGTGACATTTGTGGACACTATATAGGAAAATAACAAAACGAGCTAGCCACTCACAGATACTAACACATAGGATATGACTGCCAAACACACACACCTGTCATGCCTTGGAATAGAACACCTACTTGTCTATTCTATCACACTACAGCATTACACAGTTACAGAACGTGCTACAGAGATTACTGGATCACAGCACTCCCAGAGGCATACTTCTAGGTGGGTGACATCATCAGCAATGGAAAAGACGCCGATAGGGATTGTATGGAGAGTGAGCAGTCTAAAAGCATTACTCTGTCCCCAGGCAGCTGGAAACACACACAATTGGCATGGCTGGGATTAGAACATAAACCTAACTACCTTATCACACTACAGAATTGCGCAGTTACAGAATGCACTACCGAGATTATTGGATCATAGCACTCCCAGAGGCAAACTTCTAGGTGGGTGACATCATCAGCAATGAAAAAGATGCCGATAGGGATTGTATGGAGAGTGAGCAGTCTAAAAGCATTACTCTGTCCCCAGGCAGATGGAGACACACACACACACACACACACACACACACACACACACACACACACACACACACACACACACAAACACACAAGCACGCAAACACACACAACTGGCATGGCTGGGATTAGAACATACACCTAACTACCTTATCACACTACAGCATTACACAGTTACAGAACGCTCTACCGAGATTACTGGATCACAGCACTCTCAGAGGCATACTTCTAGGTGGGTGACATCATCATCAATGGAAAAGACACCAATAGGGATTGTATGGAGAGTGAGCAGTCTAAAAGCATTACTCTGTCCCCAGGCAGATGGAAACACACACACACAATTGGCATGGCTGGGATTAGAACATAGACCTAACTGCCTTATCACACTACAGCATTACGCAGTTACAGAATGCGCTACCGAGATTACTGGATCACAGCACTCCCAGAGGCATACTTCTAGGTGGGTGACTTCATCAGCAATGGAACAGACGCCGATAGGGATTGTATGGAGTGTGAGCAGTCTAAAAGCATATTACTGTCCCAAGGCCGACGGAGACAAACACACACCAGTGGTGTGAGCAGGACAACTGCCTATCTACTGACCACTATTACAATACTACATAGATACGAGATGCACCGCAGACACTACACCTTTCAAGACAGTCAATATGACCTTCTAGGAATGTGGACATTGACATGGATGCTGGCAGTTACAGTGTACATACCTGTGAACCAGTGTGTTCAATGTAGGAATCCATCCTGAAGTGGGGCATGGCCATCTGTTGCCTGGATGATCACTATCACTATACAGGATTACAATGGTCATGCCCATACACATAGAGGCACATAACCGACAAAAGGTGTCACTGGGCATGCTCACACACTTAGTAGCACACGTCCATTTGGAATGCACTATGTGTCCATCTACACAACGGTGTACTGGGCATGCTCACACACTTAGTAGCGAAGGGCTGTCTTGTATGCACTCTGGTTCTAAACATGGAAGGGCACAGTGTGTCGATAGTCGTCATTGTTAGCATGGATGCTGCACTACATATATCTGACACCGGTCTTCTACACAATGTCTGCTGCTGTCCATCACCTTAGCTGTACCAATCTAAACCTGGCACACTAATACCACCCATGGTGATGTCCTACCAGGAGTGGCTACTTCGCCCATATAGTACCATTCATAGACGAATGTCCTGAGACCAGGTAAACACCCTGACACCTAGAGGACAACTGCATTGTATGTGTATGCTAAACAGTGCTAGATGTGTTGCGTTTGTAATCACAGCTGCCAATCTAGATCCAGCAATGGGGAATAGTGACATCTGTGCAGTGAGGAACACCTGGCATAAGGCTCAGTTGAGCACAATAGCACTACCACCGTATACCTCAGATACAGAAATGTGGGCCATAACAACATTATGGACCGCTCCAGGTGGTAGTGTCCCCACGTACATGAAGGGTACTCACATGTACTAACCAGTACACTCTCAAAAGCCATCAAAGATGTGTCAGGTGCAGATCACAGTGTCAAAAGCCACATTCTATGATGTAGCCCTCAGACATCACCATGTCATTGGACCAGCAACACACATCCACATATGTGGCAGAACATACATTTGCACAACACCATGTTACTCATGACCAGTGGACTGTACCTAGCTCTACAGCAACTATGCAGACTACCCATGTACTGACACGGTTCCATCATGTGTTATGCAATGCAATGATACTAGTGTTCATAACCAGGTCAGCTGATCACATAACAGGGGCCCTGGGTCATATACAGCTGTAACAGATAACTGTTGCTGTAAACCAGTAAACACACTCATGTTTGGATATGACATACATGTCTCTGCCGTGGATATGTACATGCCCCCCCCCCACACACACACAACACATAAGTACATAGCTTAGCTGTTGCTGTCCTTCTTGCAGTCAAGTGGCTACAGCAATTACCCACATGCACATGAAAGGTAGGTCCATGGCTGTTGAATGCCAACAGTACATAAGGTGTGATAGCAATGTTGACTGAGTTACCATTCCCTCTGTACTGGTTACCCATGACAACTATCACATCATACAACAGTCCATGTGTCATGTATGTCATCACACATGTCCACCAATTGCAATGCCTACAAACATGACTAAATGACAAGAATGTAGGACCTACACACATGTACATGTAGTGGTGTGCATTCAACTACCATGTGTGTGCGGTAGCTGATGTTTGCAGTTGATCTGTGTCTTACTACAACATGCAGTTGCAATGCAGCCCCATCACTGACACCTGTATATGGTGAAATACTGACAGTACGGTAAGATGTACATCAGGTATGGTTGGATGTGTGTACATAAAGTGGTGGGCCAACTTTGCAGATGGATGTTTGCTGAAGACAGTTCACAGGTGTGTCACAAGCCATCCTACCATAACATGTGCAAACACTAAGCTATGTTTCTGTTAATTGAAGGTGAAGACATACAACCTACATAGCGGTCAGGGTGTCACTGACTGTAAATCACTTGACACCTGTAACACTTAAAACCTCCCGTGTGTATATAGCAGCACAATTGCCGAAGGAAGCATCGGTACATATTGTAATGCAGGCAGTACTGCTGCATATCTGCCATACATATCATAAGATAGCAGGTGCTTGATTCACAGTACTGCCATGTGTGTTTGCTTGTGTGTCCATATATGCCACGTATGGTGGGGAATACATCCCAATTGTTACACACCCCTGTACACTGTTGTAGAGATCTGTACATACTGCAGTGTAGAAAGCAAGACATAGGCAGGGGTGGTGTGTGTATCACACACATGTTAGCTATCTGTATGTGCATGACATGAGTGAATTCAATTGTGAACTCCACAGTATGTGTGTGTATGTATGTATAGCTGTCTGGTCCATGGAGTGAGGATGTATGCTACCATAGTGAACAGATAGGACCCCTAACCTCTCCAGGTGATGCAATCTACTACCCTGTTGATGCCGTCAGTCTTAGGCATTACTGACTACCTGTACATGTTCATTCTCTGTGTTGCATCATGTGGGTGCACAGTACTGTAATGGTGATTACCACATAGGCAGGGGTCCTCACCTCAACACTGTCAAGTGTGTGTGTGTTATAGTGTTGTTGACCCCATGAGTCTGGGCATGTTACTGTGTCTGAATACATGTGTGCGAATACCTGTGTGTGTGTGTGTGTGTGTGTGTGTGTGTGTGTGTGTGTGTGTGTGTGTGTGTGTGTGTGTGTGTGTGTAGTTGTGTGTTCTCATCCTGTAATGTGAATGTGTATTACTGCTACACAGTGAGGCCTCATGCTATCAACTGGCCTCTACCCTTGACATCAGCTAGACTGCTATGTAAACTCCTCGCACCATGTAACTGTACTTGTGATATCACCCGGTATGGATGTCAAGTCTCTAGCCACTGTAGCTTAGTACACAGCTCACATGCTCCTGGATCAGCAGATGTGTAGACATCTTTGGAATGTCAGCCTTTCTAACAGTGAGGTTGAAGCTACATATAGCATGCTGGTATTGCCATACATGCCTGTGAGTAGTCTACATTTACACATGGAAACTGCAAACACTGGTACTTAATGGCACATGCAATTAGACCTTAAGAAGGGAAGCAGGGCATCATTACCAACATGCTGTTACTGTTGTTACCAAGACACATACTGTGAACATAAAACAATGCATTCTAAACCTGTACTACATAGTATGTCTGCTGCATGTCAACAGTACACAACTATTGTAATATACGCTTATCTCCCTATTCTGTTCACCCTGTGCATCATACCATATGAGCATGTCCCTGCACCGATGGTGTGGATGACAGGGATGCGGCACAGGCATCATCATATGCACAGTGTGATAATGTTTGCCAGTGGCCTATGCTGCACCAGTGGATGACATCATGTGTGTGGGTTAGGGCCTGTGATCTAATTGGCCATGTGTGGTTGTTATGCATGTGAGTGTTGTGGTGCCCTACAGATGTTTCTGGTGTGTGCGTGTATCTGTGCACACAGTTCTGCCATGTGTCTGGCCTACATAGGGGTATTATTGAAAGCTCCAGACTGTACAGACCAGGATTTACAGCTCACGGTGTCCGGCCATGGCCACGGGACCTGTGCCTGCCAGGGGTTGCACGGGCACTACCAGGCAGAGGTACAGATTGGGTACTGTCCAATGACACATGTCCACTGGAACTGTGTCCCCATTGGGACCATCCAGGGCCATGTCCACGTGGCCTGATGTGTCCTGGTGTGGACAGCGCAGCATCAGCCTGCACTGCTGCTGCTACCGGCACTATGGGAGTGGGCATGTGAGGTAGCTCGTTCATGTAGACCTGCACCAGGTGGTGTAGCTGGCCTACATCCATGTGCCCTACGCCTCACTCCTACCAGATGTTCCAGCACAGACAGCTCAGACTGTCATGCCACGGTCAAGGATTCCAACTATGTCACCCAATCGTCTGTCCAAAACTTCAGCAATCTGCTGTTGAGCATTTGCCAATGCCTGGATGTTGTCGTTTAAAGAATGGATAACAGCCCCCTGAAGCATCTGCCCTTCTCTGTTCTGCCATTCAGCACATGCCTGTGCTGCTATTACAGTCTGAAACATGCGTCTGGTGACACCAGCTGCTGTGCTCTGTCCTGCAGGTGCATGTCAGCCAGAGGTCCTCCTATGAACAACACTGGCCACATGCCTGTGTGGCACATCAGCAGTCATTTGACTGACACCATGGTGTGAATACACACCTTCTGTAGCCACCACATGTTCCTGTTCCAAGCTAACACACACTAACTGTCCTTCCTCTATGGCCACTGGTGATGGGGTATGTGTTGGCATGAGAACTGCGTGTGGGGAAGAGGGGGATATAGGTGGAATGGCAACCAATGGCACAGATTCAGCCCCTGACAACCCTGCCTGTACCTCAAACATATGTTCATCATCACTGCTAAAGTCTGTGGGGACACTAACATCAGATGGACCGCAGGAGAGTAATGCATCTACATCACCTGTGAAGGCAAACAAAGACTCTACATTACAATAGAGACACACACACAGACACACACACACACACACACACACACACACACACCATGTATGTGATTTGACAGAAGGCATGCAACATGCATGTGATACAGCAGACGGCATGCAGCTCAGACATTAATAGTGGTAGTTATCATACATCCCTGGGTTGCACACAACAGCAAGCATGTGTCATAGCAGAAGCCATGCATTTCACACAATCGTGGTAGTAAGCATGCATCCCTGTGTTATACCATGTGGACCAGCACAGGTTAACAGTGCACATGGCTGATGTGAGGCATATGACCTTGACATTAACATGTAGTATGACATGTAATCTGCTGACGTGTGCATTGACATGCATACATGTTTGACACAATGGTGTCCTGATACATGTACAGCGGTGTAATGGTGTCACATTGCAGTGTTGTCTGTACGCCCTACAGATAGAATGCACTTTTAGCAGATGTGCATGACCATTGAAGGGTATTATGATGCGTCTATATTGCTATACAGTGTGAAGTACAGACACAGTGTGATTGCATGGAATCATGAGGCGTCTCTATTGCTATACATTGTGGATTACACACAGTGCATAACCATGACTGTGTGCATACACAATACATAAATACTGTGGATTGTGACCCACATCACTGAGGTGTATACACACTAAAGCATGATGTGTCATGTGTGACAGGTCACCGAAGGACATATGGATGACACCCCTGCACAACTGCTAGCATATCTTAGCTGCCTGGCAACCATGTCCACACATGGCAGACTTGTCAGTACACCATGTCCCACATTTGTGTACCACACACACGAGGTGCTCGGCTGACAGTGATGTCCAACAGCAGCAAGGGAAATGTACTGTATCTGTGGCCTGATGTGGTGTCTGTGTATGTATGTGGATGCTGTACAGGTGACTACTATCATGCTGTGACACAGTCATGATGTTCAACACATCTTATGTTGTTGAAGTAAGTGACGCCTCCACAAGCTGTGCACAGGTTTGTAGAATGTCCAATGTTCCATATCTGCTATATAACCATTCAACAAAGGCTGTAGTTCGACCATTTGTAGCCAATGTACAACAGGGTGTACACACAAACACATCACATCTACTGTGTGTTGCTACATGTCTCTGGTCATCCTCCATGGCCATGTGTGAACATGTGTTGGCCAAATGTTTGTGATGGCCGTCTATTTCACATGTCTGTGTTGTCCCATATGACATACACCCATAGATGTCAGATACTCCACTGTCCACAGGGTTATGCAGACCAAGGGTTTTATGTTTGGTATGTGGGGTATGTTTTATGGGATAGTGAGACATTGTTGCAGCCAGACCACTACATGTCAGGGACATGTCAGATGGCACATCACAATGTGTGCACTCATTGCAGGGGCATATTCCACAATGGTGAATCCTGTGAGCTGCCCATACTCCAGCTCACTGTGTAGTACTGTTTGCGTACCCCACATGTGTTGTTCTGATGTATAGTACATATTCCTTCATTGAACAACACCTCCACCGTTGTATGCACAGCTGTCCACACATCTAGCAATGACAGTTTCTGTGGTTTCACGTCAGTGTTTCATTTAGTTTGTATGTATTGCACATGGGTAGCCAGTGCGATTGATTAAAGATGTGACCTGTATATCGTGACCGGACCATACATTATGTGTACATGTGTTAACTGACCACATGGCGAATAAATCTGTGCATTAACATGCCTGATACTTATAACTGTCTCACCTGCAATGGCCTGCTGTCTCTGCGGTATGCCAGAGGTACCTATATAGGGGTGACGCAGCAGTATGATCATTATCCATGACTGTATGACAGCTACAGGGTGAAATGTGCATGTTAACACATTCGCCAGTACAATAGAATATACTATGGAGTATGCACATGTGTGCATACACAGGGTAGCATACTATAGTATGCGGCATGTGTGTAAACATACCTTGCATATGATGTTACATTACATATTGTAAAGTGACACATGCAACTAAATGGGATATAATAGTTATATGTGCAATATTGACTTACCGGGCAACTCCAGGCTCGGTGGTTGGGAGACACCCACCTCCACGATGGCAGCTAGGGTTTGTGGATGCTGTTCTGATGGTGTCCCCAGGTTGGCCAGTAGCTCCTCGGTACATGTGAGTGGGGGCTGGGTTGGTGGCCCACCACCTGTTGTACCTTGTTCCCTGGCAATTGCATTTGCACGCTATTTTGCATGTCTGATAAGGTCTGTGCAGTGTCTGCACACCTGCTGGTAGGTGCAGTTATGGCCACCCACATCATTAACCCTCCTGCGAAGTTCTTGCCACAGGTCATCACGCTGCTGGGCATGCTGTGGCACATGGCTGAACAATACCTCATAGTTATCTTAGAGGTAAGGTATGAGGGCCTCATCCTCCAAGCGGCTATAAGCTGGCAGTCTTGATTGAGGCATATCTGGAAGACATAATGATAGAGACAGGTCACAGTATCTCAGAGATGCACAGAGATACAGCTGCACATACATGTGTATTACATGTAGTACATATGAACAGTTGTCTTTGCAAATCTTCATGACACTGACACCACTGACATGTTTGTGTCACACACATGTGACACCCAGTGGGGATTGGATATTATCACCATATGTGTGTCACCTCATTACATTGCTTATACTCCATGTGAATGCTGTCTTGATGTGGACATGTCTGTTTGCCTGTACTGGTGTTCTTACCTATCAGCACATGCCTGGATGTGTCCACATTAATGCTGTTGACCTTAATGCTGTGTATATGTCACATATCAACACATACACTGCCTTAATGGACATGACCTGTGATAATGCAGACATGCGCACGGAAACCTTTACATGCATGTGTTTTGCCATATACATCTACATGGCACTGTACAGCAGTTCAACATCCTGCCACGTATCGCCTGTGTTGCACATGTGATACACATGAGACAATGGCTTGCCGGATGGTATTTTCAGGGATGGTTATCAACTATAGCATGTACGGCCAAGGTCATGTAGTAGTGTGTATGCCCTGGACCATGTATGAACATAGGATGTAAGGTTTTCTAGCTGTATCTGTCTGCCATGTTCCCGCTGCCAGGTGAATCAGTGCCACATAACTGATCCAGACTGTTAATGATACATCTACCATGCGGTCATCACACCATGTCTGACAGAGATGAAATGTGCAGCTTTGCTGGACAGGGTTGCATAGTATGGCAGGACTATGTAATGTGTATGGCACAAGGATCTGTCCGGCATGTGGCGATCCTTATACTAGGAAGGTGGCTGTCCATGACGTATGTATTTCAGATCAGGATATGTACGTGTAGCTTGCCCAATGTCACAGTGTTGGACATGTCTTTATGCAGGGTAGGCAGCATGCTGCATAGCGGAGATGAGGATTGTGAAGGCTGGTGTCGCCCATCCAACCATGGGCAATACCCCTTAAAGGTGATATGTGATCCGATATTGGTCTCTTGAGTGATGAGTATGGCTGTACAATGATCTCCATGCTCATGGATGGCACCCTGTCATGACTAGGGTTGCCTCTTATGGCTACCTAATAGGCTTGGTGACGTCACCAATTCAGGGAGGTAAACTGCACAGCACCATCCCTTACACACAGTGTCCATTATGTTGACCACTGCCTAGGTGGTAGTTCATGGGTACAGGGTTATTAACCTAGTGGTGACAATGCAATATGCAGCTGTCAGATTGTGCACATTTGTCACGCACCTCACCCACAAAGCCCATTCTGTATGTTGTCCACAACACTGAGTCAGCTATTGCTCCTAGGTCATGGCCATTCACATACTTAGATACGCAGATGCCTCCCATTTATCTGTGTGGTATGGGCTACAATGAGGAGGAGTACAAAACATTAACCCTTTTTTACTGTAGCTGCCACTGGTGTGATATGCACATGTCACTCAGACACCTTTTGTAGTGTTGGTTCTGTCAACAGGCCACTGGCAGAACACTCCTGTGACATACAAAGGTACATCTAGTATACTGAGTGTAGGTGGAACACAGTATGGGTGATGATGTCCTATGATCAGTCAGAGGTATGATATGCAGTTTGAAATCTTCCGTACTGTCATCTACATCTGTACTGCTAACAACATATACGTTGATTAAGGTTCCTGGACTTTCAGACCAGACTCAGCATGGTAATAGTGCAGTGCTTCCCATTATGAGTGGTGTCTCCACTTTGTGGGTTGTGATAACTGTTGGTGTGCACCATTCAGTGTTTTCACAGACTGACATGAAGCTATGTTTTACATGATGTGTATGTGTAGAACAAACTGTTTTGCCATATGTGTATGATACAACCAGGGATGTGGACAGGTCACATGCAGCTTGAGTGCACCTTGTACCATCATAGTTATGGTTCCAGGGGCTCTGTAGTGTTCATGGATATGTGATTGTGTACTGTTGGGGGGGGGGGGCAGTGAGTTTATGTTATCTGACACCCTATCTGTATTGCATATTCATGCTCAGCACTTGTTCAGAACATGTAAGCACTTCATGAGCTACTAATTACTATAGCATTCAATCCTACTCATTTCCTACAAGTAAATACTGTTTGTACTTACATGTCCTGCTTGCTTAGAGTAAAACAGCTGTTGTACACACTCACCTCACATATCTAGTGAGAAATAGTTGAATAGTCAGGCATGTCCAAGTGTCAATTCCCAGTGTTATCGCCTGTCTATATGATGAATATGGGCATCATGAGGCAAAATAGAAATTGTCTTGTGTACACAGTCAATGCTCCCCTCCTAACATACAACACTACAACCTGTGGGAGATGCACATATGTAGCCATGCTGGAGGTAATGCTCTCTCCAACCCAGACTGAACCTGACAATCATGTGGGGATGTTAAACGTTTGCACCACACCACACTCATCACATAGTCTCACTAGCTCTCCACCACCACAGGCCACACATAGTAAGACTACAACATTTGCAGAGCCTCTCAATACTACTCTGTGTAGGCAACAGAGGACTCCGAAGCAGAAACGCAGGCAGCCCCCATCACCCAACACAACACCAATTACTTATAGCCCACAGACTCAAGTTTGCCCATCAACTACAGCCAATAGGGTGATATAACATACCCAACACACTAGTCATAGATGACTCTATAGGCGATCACACTGATGTCCCACTCAGCAGGTTACACAAGGTAATAGTCACTTTCAGCTGGCTGTCAGGTAACAGGATCCGTAACATAATCTATGCACTCAGCTCACTCCTCAACAGGTACAATATGACTGTCATTCTCCATGTTAGTGTGAATGCCCTGAGATGCAACTTCCTGGACTACATGTACAGAGACATGCAATAGCTCTCCGAACTTGTAGCCCAGGTAGGTATCGCCTTAGCCCTGAGAAGCATTCTGCATTCGTCCAGACTGATAACACAGTACAATGACTGAATTATTCACCTCAACAGTTGGCTATGCTTCTGGTGTCATTTCAAGGGTATCCAGTATCTGTCACAGATGACCTGCACCTGTCGGCCCTGGGATTACAGATAATGTCCAAGGCTCTTGCTGCTCCTATAGTGCCTATGGTTCAAATAACATATTCACCACCATAACAGGAACAGGCAAGCAAAACCTGAGGGTGATGATACTCAATGCTTGGCATCTTCATCTCAAATGCACTCACCCGAGGCACTCCTTGTAATGGACCACTTCGATATCTCTGCAGTGACTGCGACCTGCTTCTAGGCTCCTGAGAGCACCCCTGCACTAACAGGCTATTACTCAGACCACACCTTTCAGTCATGTAACCAGGACCGGAACACCCACAGCAGAGGTGTGTCCATATTCCCCAAGTATGTACACACCTCCAGGCTGGTTGCTTAGCACAATGCATCAGAGGTAATCCAAGTGCAACTAAATGTGGCCATAACTGCTATACAAATTGTAGCTTGCTACGGATTCCACACCGTACCCCACGGTTAACTGCCCTCACTTGTTGGTGTACTGGAAAGTAGGGTTCAAACAGGAACTACTGATGTGCAACTGACACTACCCCACACTTAACTGGGATACCTACTCATGTACCGACACATTAGGCCAATGCTTTGTGGTATTCATAACCTCCAATCGGCTGGATCAACCTATCCACACCACCACCAGGGCCAACAGTATCCTAGACCTGGACATTACCAACATATGTGACTGATGTTCCACACCTGGAGTTATCCCCTCGTTGGTCAGATCTGAACGTATGCTAATCACCCTTGTTATCCACATCCTGGCACCACACCCTTCACAGAAAACACAGTAAAATATTTCTACAAAGCCAACTTCAGGTTTCTTATGACAGCAGTAGTAAATGTCATGACACCCGTGCAGATGGACAATATAGTTACAAACGCTGAATCATACACAACTGCACTTAATTAGCACTTACACGACTGCATGGATCATGCTATCCCAAACAGGGCCATGACGGTAACCACCAGATAATGGACACCACTCTGGGGGTCCACTGCCATGGACATAATTTACAACAGAAGGAGGAGACTGTTGCAAAGTAGAGTACAATCCCATGGGTGGGGTAACTCCCTGGTCAGCCTCAGTAGAAATCTGAGATCCCTTATCACATCCTCCAAAGCTGGCTACGTAAACATTACTGTGACTCATACCAAGGACTACCACAAATTGTTATGGAGGTATGTCACTACTCTCGATGGCGATACCCACATCTGCTCTGACATACAGCGGTTAGGCACGAACATTACAGAACCGATTGATATAGGCAACATCCTGGCAAATAGGTTCAGTGCTAACTTTACAGCCCCTCTCACACCCTAAAGGGCCCAAATCTATACAGGAACAATGCAGAGTCCCTGCGGTCACAAATACACAGTTCCAAGCTGCACTCTCTAAAGCCAGGAACAGAGAATCCATGTGACCGTACAACATCCCAGGCTGCGATTTACACAAACTTCAGAACTAAATGGCTCCCCACTCGAGCACCAAATTCACTAATAGCCTTGTATCAGGCATTGCGGCCCCTGAATGGCACACAGCAACAGTTATCACACTCCACAAAGGTGGTGCCACAATGGACCAGAGGAACTATTGCCGTATATGCCTGACTAGACTGTTCTGCAAGGCTGTGGAGCACATCATCATGGATCTCATTCACAGAGACATCAGTGGCCTCCAAACCTTTGATACCACCCAGTTTGGATTTGTTAGGGCCAGACCATGCCTCCTAAACCTGGTGGAGTCCTTTGAGACAGTTACCAAGGTAGTAGATAAGGGTAAGGAGGTCCACACAGCCTACCTTGTCCTCTCAATGGCTTTCAACACAGTTCCCCATTCTGGTATTGTCAACATACACATCCACCTGCACATCAACCCCTACGTCATGAGATGTTAAGCAAAGTGGCTCATGGACAGGACCCACACAGTGAGGGTAGCATACCCTAGTTCCTACTGAAAATCAGTTACAATTGATGTACCCTAGTCCTTGGTCATAGGGCCCCTCATGTTTGGTATATGCTTCTCTGAGGTACAGGCTAGCACAGAAGGACTTACCCTGAATAGGTTTGCAGACGACTGCAAACTAGGGGCCATGACTGATTCACCAGCTGATACAGACACCCTCCATAAGGGTGTCACTGTGACGGATACCTGGTGTCAATAACATGGCCTCAAGCTGCATGCCACAAGGTGCATAGACATCCCCTTTGGATTACATCAATCACCCGCTATCACATAGGTGGTTGTCCCCTACATACATAAAACATTATAAGGGATCTTAGAACACAAGTAGATAGCACCCACTCCTTTGATAACCATATTGCCAAGGTGGCGTGGATATCCTCCTACGTGCCCACCCTAATCTGTAATGGGTTTGCAGCCAGAACAAAGGCAGCAATTGTACCTCTCTACTCCTGACTTATGAAACATGTTAAAGGGTACAACACCCCATTTGGGATGTACCTTACGAGACAACAGCAACGGCTTTAAATACCACAGCATTAACACACCAAGAGGATTACTGACCTCCGAAGGATGACGTATACAGCCCAACTACAGAAACCCCAACTGAACTCATTTGCATACTGCATACTCAGAGGTGATCTCTGCTGAACATATAAGGCCCATGTCCAAAACAATATTGATGGATATGCTCCACATAAGCAAAAGCCACTGAGAGCCACATGCTCTGGGATATGTACCCAAACGCAACGATGACTAGGACGTGCTGGAGGGATACATTCCTGAACTGGACGCTCACTATGCTTTGGAGCATGATTCCTATGTACATCAGGCAGGGACCCTCACTAGCACTCTTCAAGAGATGCCTCGATGGGTAGATGGGAGACAGACATGTATACCAGGGATCACTGCAGTGGCTCACTGTACACAGGTGCAGCAAACAAATTGCTCTGCTGTTCACAGGCACAGGACACTAACCTAGGGAGGAGTTGCAAGTGAAAACACTGTAGTTGTGCTTACGAATGGACTTGACCAGACAGCATAGTGCCTAACTTTGAAACTATGAAGCTATTACATGTCCTTTGTGCATGGATAATTGTGTAGCTCTTCCATTTCAATTAGCTACCATGCTGTTACACTGTCTGGTGACTACAAGTCATATGTATCCTGTTATTGTGTATTGTACATGCCAATAGACATACCTGATGTTTGCATAATATAGCAGTAATGCTATGTAAAATGTTAGACATATCTACCTACAATTCTGTATATTTCACATTTTTGCAACAATATCCCATAATGCAAATCATAATTGCACAGCAGGACCACCTTAGACATGTTATTCTCAGTTATACGCCCATACATATGCCTACTGTTACAGTATATCAACATATACTATCCCCTGTTATGGCACGTACTTGTTGGACAAACCCTGCCACTGAAAACGGCTGGAGTGGAATTGTTGTGTTTAAAGCCCTTATGTAGCATACTTTGTGGTGTATGAGGTGTTTACCTTGTGGCCCACAGCAGTACACACAATTTCTACAAGCGTTACTATGCTCAACAGTACATCACTACATAATACCTTTTCCCACTATATGCATTGCATACATTTTCATTAATACAGAACAGGCACTACATACACTAACATACTGAGTGTTCTACATACCTTCTTAGTAGTGCGAGTTTACGAAAATATCAGTCTTATTCCTTTTCTGTTTTAACAGTTTTCTCATATGTGCATACGATTTGAATGTATGACAAGCCATCCTTTCATACGTAGATACCAGTAACATGTGGTACCTGCCACCAATTGGTGTTCCGGAGTAGATGATTACATGCTCATCAGCTGTGTAGCTACTCCATTAGCCAATTACATGGCAACAGTGGGGTATAACTGAATACTCCACTTGGGCGTTATCCCTTTGCCCTATCTTCGAGGAAGACGGCCTGGATGTGTTGTTTGTGATGAATTTCAACTGCTATATGGAGAGACACAGAGATATTTTAACTTCATGTCCCCCGTGGATTGTGTGTAATGGCAAGAGGATGTAGTTCTACATGTGAGTGTAGCTGTTATCTCAACCGTCTGATACGAGACTATTGCAAACAAAACCTGTAACATCGGCATCTGTTCCATTGTACAACAGCAATGATTTCACATAGCGCCATTATAGTCTCTCACAAGGTATGTTAAGGCTTCTGTAGATGTCATTGAGTGAGTGGATGTTTGTGATGTTATTACAGTCTGTATTGCAATTGTTTCAGATGTGGGGGAGATGTAGGTGGGTGTACATAACAGATAAAGGTGTGTGGGGACTGCATTTATACATATTCCATATGTGCGTGAGGGCTCCTTCCCTAATTGGAGACCTATCCTTTAGTAGACTAATACTATGGATATTGCAGGCTTATTCATTAAGCCATTGTTAATTGGTTCCTATATAGCATGCAGGTGATGTTGATCCTTCAGTCCCTCCGGAAATACATCGGTATGTAATGAAATGTTGCTACATGAAAGCTGGCTTGTGTATTTCTATCACAGCTATTTGCACTCATTGGAGTTGTGTTGGTGACTGAACCTCTTTGGCTTTGGTTGCCACTTTTTTAAATGGCCATAGTGGGACATTTGCAGGACACACATCGGATTTTAGAAGCCGGCACATACCCACGGTCAGTCGAAAGTGTAGAATTTACATATATGCCTATATAAAAGCTTATATTCTTGTAGCAGTTTACTTGCTTATCCTGTTTCTTGTTACATGTAGGTATGTTAGATACAGATGATTATTTTATGCAACCATTATATTCACTGTGGAACATGCAGAACATCTTGAGATTGTAGGACATTGGTATTTTTACTCAATTTTGGCAGGATACTACCGCACATAGAGGGACTGTCCCTCGCAAGGTGGGACAGGTGTTAACCCCATGTTTAGCTCATGTCCATAGCACATATTTGTAATAGTGTATTATAGCAATAACCCATGTCTGGGTGTGGGTAATGGTGAATTTACTCGCAGTTGGTGTGGTTTGTTCACGAGGACAAAGCCCGAGTGGCCAAACAAAGACAACCGTGGGTAAATCCAGCATTACCCACACCCAGGCGTGGGTTGTTGCTATAATATAGTCTCCATATCCTTTGTTCATAACGTTTGGTCGTGGTGGAATTTGTGATTGCTATGGTTCATGTTGTGCACATATTTGAAGACTTCAACTGCTGTATATGGCATACCCATGGATTCAGGAATGCACACACGTCCAACAACCACATTACCGTTCACAGACTCCCAAACCCCACAATACCGAACACTCGAACTCATAACAGTCAAACTCCCGGAACTAACACAAACACAGAACACACACATGCACACACAGACACACTGCTACCCATCACATCCAAACAAACCATCCGACACTACATATGGCCAGGTGGCCATGCCCCATACACACCCCATGTAAGTGGCTTCGCCCCCCACACCACACCCAGGAGTGGCCATAGGTCTACTGGTGCCATAGGCAAAGGGCACAATGGCACCCCCCACCACACCACCCAGTGTCCCCATCCTGGTCTACCTACACCAAAAAATACTGGTAGAGTGCCCCCACTAAAGCGGCACCCTAGGCGGCTGCTTACTTGGCCTATGCCTAAGGCCGGCTATGACCACACCTATTGTAATAATCTACCTCCGAGTTAGCAAGAACAGACACATGAAGCAAACATACACACACACATTACAGTCCCGCAGAAACAAACACTGCACTCAGAACACACACTTACACACACTACAGCAGTCAGAAACACACTTAAACACAGTACCTACCTGGACAGCAGCACCAGCAGCAATAACTAAATGTCCCTTAACATCGTGATAATAGTACTCGTGGTTCTAGTGTTCCGGTACTGTGGTCTTTCGGTCTTTAAGCCTCGTGATACGCATGTCGGTATATAAAGCATTCGGTATTTGGTAGTATCCTACTTATTTGTACCTCCATGGTTGTGCACATGTTGTTAACCTATCTATATATTTGCAGATATATGTATATCCGTATATATCGACATATATCTCTCTTTCACCCTTTCTATCTCTATATTATATATATATATATATATATATATATATATATATATATATATATAGAGAGAGAGAGAGAGAGAGGGAGAGTGAACACACCTTTTGTTGGGTACATGGCGGTGTATACTATTTCCTGAACTCCGCCCTTTTGTGTTTTAACCTGTCACAATACACACCTGCCGTTGGTACATCTCAGGTAGCTTAGTGGTAGGTGATTGTGTACATGGTTGCGTGTTTTACTCCTGGCAGTGGTCGTTTTACCTCTCAGAGCAGGCACTATTAGTACAAGGGTGAATAATGCAGATTTTAGCTGTTCTGGCCATCTTTGACCGTGATCTGTGCGATATTCAGCAAAACTTAGACCTGTTTTGCGCATATCTGTGTAGTCATGTTTAGACGGCGCTTACCGTCACTTGCTGGCACATAAACCCGCTAACATGTGCTTAAACATGCTCTAATGACCTGCATCCAACATCCATTATTCGTGCCATTGGAATTCCGTAACAGTCCTTGCAGGTCGTGGAACTGGGAACATGCACGACACAGTCAGTGGCTTTACCACTGGGGAATCTGGGATATGTACAAGTGTTATGGTGTTTTGTATGTGGACTGTACTACGGCTGTTCCTCCATACTGCAAACAAATGTGTAACTCAGTTAGTTTACATATGGATGATACCTATTAATGGTATGTCTAAGTGATGTTTAATGGATGTGATCCAGCTATGGGAATCCATGTCACAGTGAGCCACACACTGCAATGTGCTACACCTTGCCACAACCGTAACTGGAGAATGCTGGGGTGACAGATACCTGTCATGGGTACTCCCCATGCTTTGGAACTACATCCCTGATTACATTATATGGAGCCCCTCATTAACACACCAGGGAATCCTTACAGAGTGAGTGGGGAACAGTGGTTACACCCCAGGGATCCCGAAATTGGCTCTGCTACACAGAGGGACAGTTTGTTAATCGATGGGGTGGCGACAGCAGACACATTTTGCCTAGGCTGATGAATGGCCTCTGACAATCAGGCATGTACCTACCAATGTACTTAGGAACCTATACATACAGTATCAACACATGCTGTTAGCTTCATTTACTGTTCATGTGTTGACTTACCTTGTACCAATAGCTGTTGTGTGTGCAATAGTTGAGGGCTGCCTATGTAGGATTCACACAGTAGACCACCTATACATAACAATTTACAGGTGGTTTTGTGTGTGTGCCATCCATTTTACTGTGTATGCAGGTGGAGAAGTGTGTCAGTCCGTAGGGCCCTACACTGTCAGTGTATGTGCTATACTTTCCCTCTTTGCCAAGGCGTAGGCATATTGGGCACGCCTCCATCTGCCTACTGGGGCTGGCACAGGGTGTTCGTGGTCTGAATCCCTCTGTGCCTGTGATGCCCTTGGCAATTGCGGTGGGCTGTGAGGGCCTTCACCATTTTGTCCCTGCTGCAGCTGTTTCTGCAGGATCATATCATGTAGCATGGCACATACTATGAAGATCTGGGCACATGTGCCTGGAGAGTACAGCAAGGCTCCACCAGATATGTCCAAGCAACGGAACCGTGATTTCAGCATCCCAAACCCACGCTCTATTATGATTCTGGTTTGTGCGTGTGCCTCATTATGGCATTCTTGCATGGGTGTGTGTGCATTTCTGATGGGAGTCATCATCCACGGCTCCAGTGCATAGCCAGCAGCCCCATAAGGTGGCCATATGAGATGTCCCCCCTGACAAATACCTGATACAGCTGTGAAGAATGCCAGATGTGGGAGTCATGGTAGCTTCCAGGGTTGCCAGCACACACATCTGTGATAATGTCCTGGGCATTACACATGACCTGGCAGTTGATGGAGTGGTATCCCTTGCAGTTTATGTAGCGCCTACCATGCTCACTGTGTAGTGACTTGATATGTATGTGTGTGCAGTCTATTGTACCCAGTACCTCTGGGTAGTCTGCCACATGGTGGAAGAGACGCATATTGCTGGCCAATTCCTCCTGAGTTCGGGGGAAGTATATATGCTCATTGTCATGTGGTAACATGGCATCCAGGAACTGGTGGAGTACCCTGGATGCTGATGCTTGTGAGATCCCCATGATATCTCCAGTTGGCCTTTGAAAGGTACCTGTGGCTAGTATTCTCAAGCTTACACATACCTTCGTGTCCACTGGGGTGGGTTCCCCTCTGTTGTTTCTGGATCTGAGGTGTGGCCGGCACAGCTCAACAATTTGCTGTATAATGTCCCTGTCCACCCTGTAACGCTCTATCTCCAGATCATGTAGCCCTCGGTAGGTTACCCGTGGTCTGAACACTCTTCTCCTCCTCCAGGGCCTGAGGTGGTTGTCGGCATCATCCTCCACACCACCTTCAGTCTATAACACATGGTGACGAATCACAGCTATGGGTAGCTCCCAACAAATACATTGTAAAAGTTCCCCGTCTGTTTACACCGACGGTGCAGTGTTTGGGAATACACGAGTGTGTGTGAGGTGCCTTCACACTTTATACTATTGTGCTTTGGACACTGATGATGTCATAGGGTGTGTATGTACAATCAGAGCTGCAGGGTATCTTACTTATGTGTTTTACCACAGGTACTGCTATTGTGGTGTCTTTGTTGTTGAATTACATTTAGCTGCCGTGGATCACCTCTTGCCGTTGCCTTCACTTTTCTTAATGATTCCCCTCCCATTGTCGGGCATGCATCCAGCAGCCTGCTTTCTTGTTTTCTACTTTCCCAAACCAGGATTGTGTTGCAAAATGTGTTCTATAGCCGATCTACTGCAGGTTTGCTTTGCTCTGCGGTGACAGTTCTCTTTTCTTTGCAATCCGACACCTCCCCTATCCTGTTCTGCTGGTTGCTACAAGCAGCCTTGTTAGCTGCCGTCAATGGCCCACTGTGAGTTAATAGGTGTTAATTACTCAGTTGTACTCCAATTACCCTACTGTGACATTTCCTTATTGTCTTCCCGTAACCTTCCTGTTTCACGCGTGCAGCCGTTTACCGGGTTTCGAACGCATTGTCATCCATGTACACATGCGCTTTCGGGCACCATGTGTGTTCTCAGCTAAGCAAAGCAATGGCTACATCCACACCCCTATCCTGCGGCTTTGCTTAGCAATGGGCAACCCAAATTTGCAATGCTCCAATGTGCTTACAGCTACGGTGGCACACCCCACTGCTGATGTCATGTATACCTCCAGACCACTCCTCGGTGTTGTACCACTGCACCGCATGGTACATCCTTAGGCCAGCGGGATGTTTGCGATTCAGTACTACTTGCCTCATTTGCATGGCATTGACTACTAATTCATAGTTACCGCGCCAAACACTGTCACAGACCCTAAGCAACCCTTGCAGCTTGGTTGTGGTGTAGCATGCATACCATTGACTATTATGGTGTAATCATGATTTGTGTTACATTGCAATTTTATGACATCTGTATATATTTTCCTTGTGTTCCCATTTGCGTACACATGCCCTGCGGCTGTACTTTGCGTTAGTGTGGCCATGACATTAAATGTTATTTTTTATGTGTTGTGCATGTTTTGTATGCCATTGGCTGTATATTTAGCCATTTGCATATGTTAACTTTATAATACATAAGTTTGGTCCGCTTTCATGGCTCCGATGTTCTGTTTGGAAAAATGTAAACCATTTTTTGGTTTACATTTCTGTATGCTTATGCTACACCTGCACCACTTCATGAATCGCTATGTACCTTCATTTGCATGCTGCACTACTGCGCATGGGGTGATTAGCATACATGAGCCGAGAGTTGCGCACTTCTGGCGTACGCTGGTAGTGCACGTGAAATTGGATCGTACCTGATTCGCTTAGCGGCCATATTTGGCATTATACTGCCTATGCTACGCCTGCACCTGGTGCAAGCTTCATGAATCCCAGGGACCCTCTCTAGTGTTGAATTTATTCATATGGAAAATTATTTGCAGTAGTGAATTGAGTACTATAAAGATAAGAAATTCTAATATTACACATTTATATAAATCTTGTCTTACACATAAAAACTTGCTTGTAAAATATTAATTGTTGTTTATATGTACATTTTTGATGTATTGGTCAGCTGTGGACCTGTGTAAATGGTTATTTGTATGTTTTAAAATTGATTTGTTTATTATTTTAAAACCAAATAAAAAGAAAAATGAATACCATATGTATGTTTTTAGGTGTGTATGTTTTTAGTTGGTGATTATGAAAAAAGATCTAGTGAAGCAGTCTTATTGTTGAGGTTTCTGACATGCTAGGTAATGACGTTCTTAAAAAAATGTTGAAAAATAAAGTGGGTGAGTATATGATGAATGTATCAATAATTATAAAACTAAAGCATATTTTGTGAGAGAATACATGCTGTTTAGTATTTAACTTGTAGATATGATTAGATATTATGGCCTTTTCTTAAAAATGAGAATGTTTTTAGGCCTAAGTTATATAATTACGCCTCTATTTCATATGAAAGAGAGAGACAATATTGGGGATATTCTGGTACATAATTATTTTGTTCACCCAGTTGAAAAGATAGTAAATGGAGTCACATATTGGAACTTATGCCTGGGGACACATAACGTAAAAAAATATTTCCTTTGCAATCAGTTAACTAAAATCCTACTATTAACTCCAGACACATTTTGTCGGAATACTGGTAGTGTTACAGCCTTCCACACCAATCACCACCTTACTAATGTGTGTTAACCTTAAAAATAACCTAACATCTAACTTCAGCCATAGACCTCACCTTATGAAAATCCCTTTCCTGTAACATGTCCACTAAATAAGACACTCAGACATACTTAACATATACAAGAAGATGTACAAGAAACTAAATCAGTCCCTTCCCTAACCCTTAACCTACCACTAATCTGCAAGCAGTCTTACATACTCTCCTCCCACTAATGCTAGAACTATATATCCTAACGTTGTGGTATTAAAATGTAAGTGACACGCCTATTGTTACTTTAAGCTCTTAGTCTTCCTCATTTCAACACCTCTAGCACTTAAAAAGGAGTGCTTTTTATTTATTTCCAAAGTTGACAAACACACAAATTATGTGTATCTTGCTCACTCTCTCTCTCTCTCTCTCTCTATATATATATATATATATATATATATATATATATATGTATTTGTATGTGTGCATGTTTGCGTGCATGTGTGTGTGTGTGTGTGTGTGTGTGTGTGTGTGTGTGTGTGTGTGTGTGTGTGTATGTGTGTGTGCATGTGTGTGTGTCTGTAAATTAAGTAAATGAGATACGTAAGTGAAACAATTAAGTGTGTGCGTGTTTTTTTGTAAAATTATGTGTGTGTGCGTGTATATGTGCATGTGTGTGTGTTGCTTGAATTAGACAGTTCACGTCCATAAGGCTACCACTGTATGAAATATCAAACTCACCTGTTTAGTTTCTGTAGAACATGATGACATCTCTCTTATTTTGCACCAGTGTAAATGTGTTGTAATGCAGTTCCAGCAGAGCAGCTCGGGCAGAGTTGAACTAAATTTGCACTGCTTATAATATTATACACCTGATTTATATACATATTGGATAGTATCTGCCTACCTGTCCATATATTCCTGCTACATTTACTACACAGCTGACACTGAAAGGGAATTTACAGGTCTGCTTCTTTAGCTTACCCTAACTTTATCATTTGTTGATTCATTAAGCTAACTGGTGTATGTAGAGTCTTTTACTCCATGACCCTAGTCACAAAAGTAAAGGAATATGTAAAGCAGCCATTTAACAGGTATGTTTTAAAGAGGGAGTAAGAAGCTACAGTACTAAAAGAAAGTTCATGCTGAAACAGGAATTACATTCATATTCCACTTAGACAGAAGTTTAGGAATGAACTTCAGACTCTACACGTCTTTTTCTGAGGCCTTAACTACTGGCCAAGTATGGTACCTTACATTTTTCCTTCAACTTGACATATGTAGTAGAGACCATCTGAGTGAATCACTGCTTTACTTTATTAATACATTTCATGGCGCACCAGAAGATATCTGCATAAACCAACTTTTTCGGCTGCTTTTTGCTAACATCTGTTTAAGTATGATACACTTTGCTCTATAATATTAAATAACTTCTTACAAATGTTTGTAGCAGAAGCCTGTATCAAACTCATTTATCATGTTTTTATACAGCAATGACATTTGTCATTTTGCTAATGTTACAACATCCATCATAAATACAATTTAAAGTTAGAGTACCACTGCAACACAGAAAAACATTCTGAGATAAAAGTGCTAAATGCTTACCAAAAGTTCAAGACAAAAATCATTACCCAATTTATGCGCTATGAATGCTCCATATCTCTATGACAATGGAAATTTTAGTTAAGCGCAGTAAAAACAATTCCAATACAGAAACTAAATGTGCACAATAAAATGATGCATTCATTATTGAGAACCCTATTCTTACATACAAGATCTGCTTTACACTTTAGTAATCTACCTCACTTTTGGTAACAGGGATTACTCTCTTAAATTCTAACACACTGAGGTTATAATATGAAGAATCACTGCCTTGTTCTGGTAGAGCAGGGAGTATTGCCTTCATGGTAAGTGTATACTCTAGAATATCAACAGCTGCTAGGTACAAAGGAAGAAAATCCTTGTTGCCTCTTTCTGCAAACAGATAATGACTTGTCCGGCCATTATCTTCCTTTCCGTTTTTCTACAGTTGTTAACAACTTAGACATATTTTTTTGAATGTACCTTATATGCCCACACAGTCCATTTCAAATGAAGCTCAGTTATGAACGCAGATAGAAATAATGAAGCGGGACATACTAAGTCTGACTGATAGAAGCCCTGTACCTCACATAACTTATCTGTCTATAAATCTAAAATTCTAATTTGCTAGTTAAGTTTCCTTCTCACTGTCTTGCGAGGTCTTATTAAATGAACCTGCCACTGTGAATGCTAGGCTTTATAGCCTATTTTAGCTGACACACTAAGCTTAAAATATTACAATTTATCTATTGCCTCCTTTTGAGATAACAGACTAATACGTGCATCTATGTAATCATGATAAATGATGCAGTTTGTCTTAATGTCAATTTAGGATTTATTTATAGCCTCATTATAAAGCACATTCCTCTTTGTTTGCATTCTTTCTAATAAAATGCAGAGTTTTGTACTTATGAATGTAATTTATTACTTTTGGATCAGTTTTCAACCATTGCATGCATGATATAACACACTTTCCAGTATAATTTGGCTATCTGCAAAACATCTTAGCATGTGCTAATAAAAAGTCACTAATTCGAACATCATACTCCTTTAGTTCGGAGAGACAGTATCTGAACCAGCAGTGACCATCTGACAGGATATTCAAACAGACCTTCAAGTTGTAAATGTTTTAAGACTGCTACATTAAAGGTGCTCACAATATGAACTGTCCCTGCTTAATTAATTGTTATATTGTAATTATTTATAATCACATTATGCTCCTCATTCTCTCTCCTTTCAATTTAACTAGATTTCCTCCTTTGCGTTATGCAATCATACTGCAGGTTTTGGCTGAAGATGCAAACTTTTGTATCTGCATATCTAGTCAACTGAGATATGAAAACTTTCATAAATATGAATGTATCTTCCTAGCTGTCTCTCTCTCTCTCTCTCTCATACATATATATATATATATATATATATATATATATATATATATATATATATATATATATATATATATATATATATATATATATATATATATATATATATATATATGTATGTATATATATATATATATATATATATATATATATATATGGTTTACTATTAGATTTTCAGAGCAAACTCCATCGACTGTACTGTTGTCGAACATGGAAGTTCGAAAACGGTAATATTGAACACCAAAAGCCAACCTAGGAATGGTTTTAACATGGGTCGAAATAGGTGTTCAATGTTATCGCTGAACTACAAACCTCTCCCCTATCTCGACCCATGTTAAAACCCATTCCTAGGTTGGCTTTTGGTGTTCGATATTACTGTTTTTGAACTTCCGTGTTCGACAACAGTACAGTCGATGGAGTTCGCTTTGAAAATCTAATAATAAACCATATATATATATATATATATATATATATATATATATATATATATATATATACACATACACACACACACACACACACACACACAACCTTTTTGAACCAACACTCACCTTATATTAAAAATGATATACAAAATTAAGTGATCTTTTTTTCTCTAACCATTTGCTATATAATTATTGACATTAATTTTATGAAACTCTTTTACGTATTACCTAACTGTTGTTTTGTAAATATGTACACTCTTGTGGAGTGCCTTTCTGTTATTACTAGTTTTGGGCATGACTGTGTTATTGAATGCACTGACATGTATTATGACTGAAAATAGAGCACAAGCCAATAAACCTACCTGATTAATAAGTGTAAAGTCAAATAACATAAATAATTAATTAATAAATAAATACAATGAAAGAGTGAATGAATAAACAAACAAGCAATTAAATAAATAAATGCATATTTGTTCAGTGCAATGATGTAGAAGCAATTTTAATTGCTTTGCTGTTTGCTTTATCTGATGGCTTCCACTTATGCTCATGTTGTACATTTTAAAGCATCTCTAACCTATAGTATGCATGGTTCTGATGTCACTATAGCCTTTAGAAGTAAGTGTGCCATGTGTAAACCTGAATACATGGTCGGAAAAGCTGGAGCCAGGTGACAGATGCAATGCTTCTGAAAACAAGAGTACATATATCAAGGTACATTCATTTTTGCTGTAGTAAAATAATATGCTAAGGAAATGGTTCCTTGAGGCCAAGAGTGAGATATGTAAAACCACTGATTTTGCCTCTCTTGGCATCTGTTATGTGCTGGTGGGCTATATTCCCATAATTGATAATTTGCTTAAGTTGTATAATAATATGCGCCTACAAATGTAATTAATGTATTCCAGTTGTGCACCTGCTAATCTAGCAGATGCAGTTATGACAGATAGACACCTTTCTGTCCAGGATAAAATATGAATGACTATTACTGTATAAAAAGCAGCAGGTTCAACATCTGCCTGCAGTATCAGATTCAGCATGTCCATTCCCTTTCCATAACACCCTCAGTGTTGAGTACATGGTCTGCTAAACCTGCAGGGTTACTGCTCCTGACCTCATACTGCTTAAGTCAACTCTACAGTACTGCTGTTATAAATTATGATTTCATTTGGATAGCATAGCATGCTTATTAACCAGACAGAGCATTCCCAGATGTTGCATTCAGTGCATTAAGCAGTAAAAGCTGCTTTAGCTGAGTGATCAGAGGAGTGCGCTCTTTCAGTTTGTCTTGATGCGAAGTCTCCTGTAGCAGTGCCATTGATTCTCTACGCTGGGTATTTGGATATTATTTCAATAAAGCATGACATTGTGACTACACACCGAGTGATCTGTGTTTATCAGCTTGGGAGCTTAATGGCATAGGCAGCTAAGATTAGTGTGCCTATACTCGGGGCTTACATGTAGGATGGCTCCCAGCTTTGGTGTGTATCAGAGATCAAAAATAACCAAGCTGGGAGGAGCAGGCAAACCTAAGAGATGTGACTGCCTAATGGGATTGAAGTTAGGCACGTGTTTGAGACCACCTTGTTGCCCTCCCAACCAGATGAGATATTTTAGCACACTGGTGGTGGATGTTAGGACTGGGAGCATGTCATGAGCTTCCATTAGGAGGACGATTGGCTGGTAGCCACGTGGATTATATTATGTCCTGAATCTTGAAATGAGTGAAATAACCTAGTTGCAGGGCAGCTCCACTCTTCCACATAGCAGGTGCAGAAGGGAGAGCAGAAGGAGAGATAGAAGTAAGACAAAAATGCTCTTAAAGTTGGTTTTCTTCCATAAAGACTGTCTCTTTCTTGCATAAGCCTGAGTATTACCACCAATCAAAATGTTCACATTTCATTACAAACATTGAGTTAAAGTAGGTGTTGAGCATTTGGTATTTCAGCATCATTGTATATCTATTTTCTTTTTAGCATTATTATTTCACATATATTTGAATTTCTTTGTACATCTAAAGATGCATTATCACTTTTGGATTAGATGTTAGCATTTATAATTGTCAGTTTCCCATTAAGAGTTGCCCCTGGGTATTTCTGCATTTGTTTCTTCTCATAACTTTTGTTTAACATATTATAATAATGAGGCTGCGAGGCACTATGTTGCCAAACAGTTCCTAAGAATACTGGATGACATCGCACCTTAAATGCTTGGAGAAATTTGATGAATTAGAACACGTGACTGTATAGAAAATCTATGAGCACCTCATGATGAGAAGAATTTTCATTAGATACCCTTTTCTTTTTCCTAGATATTGAAGTAATAAACAAAATAAAGCTTGTTACACCTGCATGTTATATTTTTCACCTACAGATTTAACATGCAAATATTTTAATAAATGTTTTGCATTGGTGCAGCCTACATTAACAATATATCCCTGGCACATGTCAAAATTAACTTTGATAAGTGATTTATACATTTTAACACCAGTCAAATATTTGCATACCATCCTGATGGAGAATTATAACTGATGATTTCTGTACATTTAATATTTATACCACAGACCACTGAATAAGAAAAAAAAGGCTTTTCTGCTGTAATTCCTTTGTCCTCAAGTGATCTTGGATTCTCACCTTTAGTTTTTCTGTACAGAAAATCTTTATAACTCACTCCTACACTGCACTGATACTGCAGGTGAGATTTATCATACAGAGCTACCTTACTCTTTGGAGCTGCTAACAAAGGCAGATGTATTTTGGTCTCCTTATTCAGAGCATCCCTGCAGATTTATTTGTGTCTAAGACAGCTGAACTGCTCAAAAAGAGGTGCATATCTGTACAATGATGTTGAAGAACTACATCTGTAAACAACTTAAGACGCATTGTAAAAGCATATGTGACTAACCATTTCTGAACTGACCTTTTTTTCAGTGTGCCTCTGTAAATATCTGATCTGTACTCTAATCTTAATCCATCCTAAATTCCTTCTACAATCAATGAGAAGTCACACACCTTCAAGGAACATGGTCTTTTTTATCACCATGTTCATCTTGTTAAGATAAAACATCCCTTTGGATGTGCAATAGACTCATTGTCTAGTATACTGACCATGTTACTTATGAGAGCCTGAAATACTCACTCAGTTAACTAGATGTGCGATCAACTCATCATCTAGTATACTGCCCATGTTACTTATGAGAGCCTGAAATACTCAGTTAACTAGATGTGCGATCAACTCATCATCTAGTATACTGACCATGTTACTTATTAGTGCCTGAAATACTCACTTGGTTAACTAGATGTGCGATCAACTCATCATCTAGTATACTGACCATGTTACTTATGAGAGCCTGAAATACTCACTCAGTTAACTAGATGTGCGATCAACTCATCATCTAGTATACTGAACATGTTACTTATGAAAGCCTGAAATACTCAAACTAAATGTGCAATCAACTATTTGTCTAGTATACTGACCATGTTACTTATGAGAGCCTGCAATATTCACTCAGTTAACTAGATGTGCAATTAACTCATCATCTAGTATACTGACCATGTTACTTATTAGAGTCTGAAATACTCACTTGGTTAACTAGATGTGTGATCAACTCATCATCTAGTATACTGACCATGTTATTTAAGAGAGCCTGAAATACTCAGTTAACTAGATGTGCGATCAACTCATCATCTAGTATACTGACCATGTTACTTATGATAGCCTGAAATATTCACTCAGTTAACTAGATGTACAATCAATTCATTGTCTAGTATACTGATCATGTTACTTATGAGAGCCTGAAATACTCAGTTAACTAGATGTGCGATCAACTCAACAAATGCTATACTGACCATGTTACTTATGAGAGCCTGAAATATTCACTCAGTTAACAAGATGTGCAATCAGCTCATCATCTAGTATATTGACCATGTTACTTATGAGAGCCTGAAATATTCACTCAGTTAACTAGATGTGCAATCAATCCATTGCCTAGTATACTGACCATGTTACTTATGAGAGCCTGAAATACTCACTTAGTTAACTAGACGTGCAATCAGCTCATCATCTAGTATACTGACCATGTTACGTATGAGAGCCTGAAATACTCAGTTAACTAAATGTGCGATCAACTCATCATGTAGTATACTGACCGTGTTACTTATGAGAGCCTGAAATACTCCCTCAGTTAACTAGATGTGCAATCAACTCCATCATCTAGTATACTGACCATGTTACTTATGAGAGCCTGAAATACTCCCTCAGTTAACTATATGTCTCCTGCATTGACAGAGTCTACATTAGTCTGTTTTACATTAAATTATGTGATGCCCCCTTTCTGGGCATTATATTAAGGCAATTTTTTTCTTCATTAGTAACTGAAATAGCATATTTGTCTTTAAGTGAAATAAATAGGTAGATGGATAGATTAACAGACAGATAGATAGCATGAAATCCTTATAAACAAATTAAATGACTGTAGCTGGATATATTATTTTTCCTAAACAATAATAAAAGAAAATGTGTACTTCTTTTTCACAGCCCATTTTCATTCATGGTGAAAATATAAAACATTTTATCTATCACATTCATTTTTCTTGTTTCATTGCACCTGTGTATTTTATTTATTTATGTTTAAGTGAGTTAACCCACTGGACATCTGTCTCATTTCTGGAGTACCCAGATAACACTTGTTAAGTTAGGTGCATAGAGTGACGCAGTTTGCTTTTGAAACAAAAGAATACAGGGTGAGGCTCATTAACAACGGGCAACTTTAACCCTCATAGCTAAACTGCCAGTTAAAACATTGCATTAGGTTCAGCAATATGCTACAATTTTCAAAATTACTTTCCAAGTCCTTACAACCTTATATCCTTTTTTGTTGGTGTTAATCAGGAAAAACCTTCTCGCCTATTGCTTTATAAAAGCTTAACAAGGATTTTCTGAATTCTGCAACTTCAAAGTAGACAAATCCAATATGACATGCTGACCTAAGAAACAGATTTCTATTACACTTTTTAGCCTTTCAACATACTTGCTGCCAAAGTAGTTATGTTGTAGGATGAGAATCTGAATATTATATATTTAAACTGACTCTATTTGTGCCATATTACAATCCTCTAATTAATGTTGTTCTGCTCAATTTCCTGCGTCTTGCATGCATTCCTGAGTCTTAGGAAACTGATGTCGTATTCTTTTACCTTAAAAGAAGACGCGAAACAATGATGTGCAGTTGGTACCAACTCCAAGCACGATGACTGGGCCAACATACATACATGCAATGCCCCCCTTCCTGTCTGTCGCCCCCTTTTTATATCCACAGAACACTAGCCCACAGAACACTAGCTACTGACAGAATGATAGCACAGTCCCTTTCACACCACACCCTTTCCTTTTCGCCCTTTTTCGCTAGCACCAATTCCAAGATCTAATTAATTCTCCACTTTACTACAACTTGTACATTTGACACCAAATGCTCAGAGCCACATTCAGATTATTGTAATACCCCCAAACATTGTTATTCACCGAACTTCACACAGATCCAAGATCAACCGGGGTCTTCCAGATAACTCCCCCAGTCAGATCCACACCACATCACCAGGAGCCCGGGGGGGAAGGAAGGCCAAGACCAGATGGCAAGGCCTCTTCGACTTCCGCACATTGTCCGGACACCCAGGGTTTGATTCACAGTCAGGGTCAGAAATGCACACAATGCACGAATTCTCCGCACAGTCTTCCCACTTGTCCTTGTGAGCAAAAAGTTGCAATGGTGGTTTTGATCTTGATCTACCATACCTGGGGTCTTCAGATCTGTCACCCACACCAACACATTCCCAACACACCGGGCCCCAACGGCCCTGTTGTATGGCGCCTCTTATATCGCTCTTTTTCCCCCCTCCTCCCCCTCCCTTCTCCCTGAGCCTTCTCCAAGGGGCCAGCGCCAATCGGGACTGTGGAGGAGGCACGCGGGAGGGTCGTCCGCGCATAAGGGTTAAGGGCTATAATCCATCCTGCAGCGGCGTGCCATGGCAGCGCTGTAGAGAGCCTGCGGATGCGCTGTTTTGTTTTTTTTTTCACCCGTGTGCACCGCCCCTGTCCGCCACGCTACTCTGCCGGGAACCTGGGGCTGCGCAAAAAGCGGGAAAGCCATAAGCTCAAAGCCAGCCCCAAGCTGAAAAAAGAGGAACCTGAAAAACTGGGTCCACCATCGTCGGCAAGTAGATCTGGGAGCGAGCAAAAACTAAAAAAGATTTGGTATGCCTGGTTAGATGCAAGATGTGGTAACTTTCAACAATGCAATCTCGAGAAACCAATGCAAGTCCTCTAGACAGAGAAGGTAAGTATTTCAATCAACAAAAAAATGTCCTTTCAACTCAATGGGGTCAGGGGCCAGGAGGCCATGGAGGGGTCCAGGAGGAGAGGATTCTCTCTCTGAGATGCAGATTCTTATCTGAGAAGGATTTGTCATTTATCTGTTGGCTAAGCCCAGGCCACCAAACGGTGCTCAGGCTCTGCACTTTGCCTTGCACAATGCCCTGATGTCCCTCACAATGCCTTCTCAACCTCACCTCATTACGCCTAGGATCTCCAAAGCAACCCATCTTCTTTGTTCAAAAGCTCTTCATCTTTCTGGCCCAGTAGTGTTCAGTAAAGGTTTCAGTGGCTGCATGGCGGTTAGCACCCTGGCCCACACACCATGAGTGCGTCACACACTTAGGTTTGAGTTTCAGACCCTCACACACACCGCACACACGTGGCTTTTGGCGTCATGTGTTTTCCGTGATATGATATACGGCTTGCCTCCATCCTCCATTAACTCTTTATCCTCTGTATCCCGCCTGGTTTCTGTCTCCTCGTGGGTTTCTGGGAGAGCGGTGCACGAAGTGGAGCAAGTGATTGCCACGAAGCAGTGATTTCCTGACCATACTGCAAGGATCTCAAAACAACATCAGCCTCATCGATCACTTTGGAAGCCAGCGGTAAAGATCAGGGCCTTGTGTCCCAGCCACAATCGGTTGCCCAACCATCTCTCTGGAGACGTTGTCTTGCAAAGGTAATCTCCTCAAGGTCGCCGCTCAGGGTGAGGGTGACGACTAATGCCTCCTTTCTCAGCATCCCTGCCATTGCCCTGTGGTGGTGGCCCACCCTGCATTGTTGCTCCCAACACTCCCCATCCCACATCTTCTGCTGCAACGGAAACCTCCCAACCCAGATTATGGGATATAGAAAGCAAGAACTTCTCCTGATTCGATCATACATGCCTCAGCAGTGGGGGGATTGTGATTTCTCTCCATTAAATGCTAAATGCCTTCTCTCCCTCCCAGCCCCAGTACCACCCCTATTCTTTTGATAATAGGTCTCCTTTCTGATTCCCCCTCCCTGAACTTCACCATGGAGTTCTCCACCTGATTCATCATGCCCTCCAGTTCCCTGATGCGCCTGCACACTGCAGGTGGAACATCATCTCGGTGTATGGTGCTTGGTCATCTTCATTACTCCATTCTTCGTAATGACATGGCCTATTGGGTCAAGAAGGTCACATGGCCTCTCTCGCGTCACATTCAAGCTCGCCCCCAGACCAACATACCAGCTTCTTCCAGCCTCACACCCAAGGTCCTTCATGATCCTCACAGTCAAACTCTAGAAAGTGTTCCGTGCCAATGATGTCTGCCAAATGAATGTTCCGTTAAGAAGTAAATGAGAGGGGTTATGAATTAAGCAAAGAAGCTCCACCAACAAAGGAATAGAAAGAGATTGCAAGGCCGAAGCAGAAAGGCTTACAAATGAGGGAATTGCGTTCCTCCACCAGCTGCTATTTTCAAATAGCAACAAGGCTCATCCATAGACTCAACATTACCGCTACTAGCAAGTAACCTAGACTCTGCTCAATTATAGTCCTCACTTGTCTTCTAGTCTAAACATCGTTCTTTTACCTTAGTGTAGTCTACACCTGTACCACCTGTGTCAGTCCCCATCCACTACCACCTCTTTTTCTTTCACCAATCGGTAGGCTCTTCCATTCTGGTCACAACGCCCATCCCCCATCAATGGCGGGCCTATCTCTTTCAGGTTCATCCAAAGCAGTGGTATCCTTTTGGGGGCCCCAACCCATAGCAGGGACCCAGGCACAAAATATGTGGTATTGCCAACAGAGCCAAGGGTCAACACACATCAAGCCATCCCATGCGTGTCAACACGTCCAAACAGACCCAGTCCCAATCGGCATCGAGACCCAGTCCCAATATTAGCACTTCCCAAATCTGCAAGCATCGGTCCTGGTCCCAACTTAGGAGCTCTACTCACTGCGATCGTGTCTCAGAATCGAGCCGCTCTTCTCCATCTGAAGAACAGAGCACTTGCGGCGCCCCTCAGGACCCCAGGTTGGGGGAGCCTGACGCAATGTGCACAGAACTGCCCACCCCCACAAGTTTCAGAGGGTTGTGTGCCCGTGCCAGACAGTCGGATCTGCCCGGTTCATGAGAGACAGAGGAAGAGAGCTTCTCAAGGAGACCAACCAAGGTCTGTCCCCCTTATACCCGCTCCAAGCTCAGAAGCTCCCTGTTCAAGAGAGTAGCCCTCGCCCCAACCACCCCTTGACATCTTGTGGCCCTCTTCCTTGCACCTGTACACGGGCATAGGAGCCCCCCACTGAGTTGCCCCACCTGTAACCCTGCGCCACAGGCGCTAGACATGGCTCTTCCGGCCCCTGCTGCTGCAGGAAATTTGGGGGGACCCCTACTCTCCGCTGCTATACTCCAAGGCCTGGGTGTGCTGTCGGACTGCACTTTTTGACTGCTCACATCGCACCTGTGTCGCCAGGTGTTTGCCCAACTTCGGCGTCGCTCTTTTCGGCCGTACTACCGCCCCCTCTCTCGCTGGTGACTGCACTCATCCGCTGCACTCAGCATATCTCTGCTTCATCACACAGTCTATTATTGCAGTGCCCCAGCAGCCTTCTCTAATATAAGCTCGTCATGTAGCCAGCCCTATTCTAGTCTTTCCAAAAAGCATTGCAAGGCAGTCAGAAAGCCATGTCTTGCTCATTCATATTAAATTTCTTGCAGATAGCAACAAAGTGTATTTGGCACAATTATCTTTGTTCAACAATCCTTCACTTTTTTACTCCCAATAAGAACTTTTCGCCAGGGCTTCACCTCTCACCCCGCGTGGGGCCTCAAGATAAGTCATGCCCCATCCCAGTGTGTTCAAATGGTCCCCTCTGGCCCTGAAGATCTCTCTGGGCTTTGCTACGTCTTCATTCCCCATGCTCCGTAACTTCCGTCTCACCTGGTTCCATCAATGGTTGAAGAGTTTGGATGTGAAAATTAGAGACGGCTGCGGGGATGCGGTTCCCGGTCAGCATTAGTTGGTGCCGGCCATCGAGATCAGCGTGGCACATCCCACATGGCACATAGCTGGTCCACTTCAAGTCAGCCTTGGCTCACGTACACACGCTGACAAAGATTCTCGCAGCCCCGGCAATGCCAATGTGCACTTCGACACAACTTTCCCTCATCTCATCAAAAACAAGCTTGTTGACACATACACCACTGGTGATGTCACTTACTCTGACACTCAGAGCTCTTATCGAACCAATTCTGGAACATAAGCTCTTGCGCTGATTTTTTGTCAATGAACCACACAACATTGACCTCAACACAAGCATGCACGCAAATGTTACCACTTCAACTGAGTTGTTGGTAAAAGGGATTACAGTACGTCATTTTATATTTGAAAGCAATTTCCATATTTGAATAATTAATGTACACCATAAATAATTAACACAAACTAAGGAAAATAGGACAGTAAGGTTGTCAGTTTACCCACCTTCTTCCACATATAATCCAGTGATGGAAAGGGAAGTTTCAAATAAAATTATTATTATTTTTTAATTATTTAATTAACTTTTTGTCAGAAGTGCTGATTGGGATTAATTCATTTTCAACAGAAGTCTTTAGAGTAAATCTGCATAAAACAGACAAAAAAAAAATCCCAGAAAAATGCATGTTGAGACAAATTTAGTAATTCAAACAAGAATAATATTTTAAAGTATATCCCATAGATAGAACCCACTGAAAATGGGTTGCTTACCATAAATGCAATGCAGATAGCTAATAAGCTTTTCTTTTTACAAAGTATTTTGTATTGTGATTATTATTTAATATTTGTATATTGTCACTTTATCTTTATTTATGCTTGCCAAGGCTTTTCCCCTCGGGTCTCCACTGAAAATGGGTTTGTTTGCAAACACAGTTGGACTAACCCGGTTAAGAAATGTGAAATAAATAAATAAATAAAGTATATAAATATTCCTTATTTATTACAGAACAAAAACACTCTATCCACAACATTTCAAACTGTGATATTGAAAATGTTTATTTATGATATCAGTTGTATTTGTAACCTACACATTGTTGGAACTACTATATGTACTTGAATTCAGAAGCATTTGATGGACATTTTATTGAAAATAAAATGAATGCAGAGGTATACATTTCATACCAGTTTTCAGAACGATGATGAACATTTCAAATATATAGTCATCATTGTGACAAAAGTTTGCAAAAGGTAGGTAGTAGCTCAAAAAAAAAAAAAGACTGGAAAAAAATTAGACGTTTCTTGTATTACGAAGTATGAGCGAGTGTTTTGATATGGAATGCTCATAGTTCTTGCATTAAGTACATTGTAGTCCATGAAACACCTTGATTATATTCCATAAATGGAACAGCAAGCTTTGTTGTGGCAGATTTACTTGTGGGTGGTGGAGAGGCTAATGGAACTAAAATTCCCCATCAGCACTCATCCAACTGTAATACTTTTGGTACTACATTGATTTGTTACCCCCCCCCCCCCAGCCATGCCAAATGAATTTTACTTTTTGGTTGGCATTACAGCATGACTCCTGAAACATTAGAATGTGATGTTCCTGGCTTTTCGCTAGCATTCAGCAACCACATTGATACATTGGGGTTATGAGTTAAGGGTGGTATGGTCAAATTTGTAATGACACAGTCCTTGTTAAAGTTCAAACTGCTTTTATCACTACCTGCACTGATATCAAAATATTTGTTGAATATGAATTGGTCTTAACTCACTCAACCTTAAAGGCCTTTTTTGTATACTTCTGTTTCACACCCATACCCCCTTATGGCATCCAGAACTTTTTTGCATCAATCATTTAACTAAATGGCTTACGAGCTAAAGATAGGCTGTATTGTAAAGGACAAGAGGTTATTAATACTGAGGTTGTTAGGGATGTCCTGCAGTGGAGAAATCACATTCTTTAGAAAATGCTTGCTAATGTGAAGTCTGCTATTCTAACAACTTTACATTTATATAAGAGCAATATTTAAAATCTGTCCATGATTTTGGATCTTTGTCACTGATTTTTAAGCTAAGAGGTTATGAGCCAAAAGGAGGCTGTAAAGTGTTGCACTCTATTCCTTTGATAACAATAAGCTGAAATACATTTCTGGGTCATTATGTATTTACTATTTCATTTGATTACACGCAGACATCTGAGATATAAACAGTTATAAAAATGTCTTAATTGATGGTCACATCAGTGTGTACATGTGTGTATGTGTGTCTGTGCATGCATGTATGTGCCTGTGTTTGTAGGTCTGTGTCTGTGTCAGAGACTATCTCTGCTTCTGTAAAAAAAAATACCACCAATTTTATCTGTGGATACACACAACATTCATGGGCAAATATATTACTCTTCGAGACAGCAGTAAAAAAAATGTTAACAAGAAATTAGCTTCTAAAAGTAAGACAGAAAATGCATCCTAGAACATTTAGACCCCAAGGCTTTCTGGGTGCCTGGCTACCTCCATAAGCCCTCAATAGGAGCATTCTAGGCACAGACTTATTAGTGAGTTTCATCTACAAACCTGTAGCATAGACCTCACCTACTTTAAATTGGGCTCTGCTCAGATTTCTGCACAGAAGGTTGCTATATCTATAAGTTTGTAGCTAAGTACTAGGCTAGCTGCCCTTGTGCACCATTTTAAGACTAGCCATATTTCCTTTATGCTCTTGAATTAACCTATCCCATTTGGTTAGAGACTGGCCTTACCCATCCCATGATTAATAATTACATATTATTCCTAAGAAGAATAACTGGGATTATGCCATAGATAATTTGAGGGGGCCAATGCATGGGATAACACATTTATGTAGGAACTGATGTAAGTGTGGTCATTAATTCTTTAATGTTCCTCACAAAAAGATATTAGAGGTTTGCATAAAATGCTGCTATATCTTATCTGTAGGCAATGTACTGTCTGGGAACAACATGTTGGAATACATTAATATGATCAGTATTTTTCACTTTATAAATAATCAGACATCAGAAATAAATATAGATGGCTATCTTTTGGAGATGGGGTAAGCTGGCATATTGTGTATGTGTGCCTTGCAGCATCAAGTTGAAATATATTACTTTGGTATATTGTTTGCTCACATTTATCCTAGTATATCATCAGAGAGGCTTACAAAAGATATCTGTTTTTGGGATAGAAATTAGGAGGCATTCTGTGTGTATATGTATGACAGCAACAACTTGAACCATATGATTGTAAATCCCAAAAACAAACGAAAACCCGAAACAGCAGCTCGTCTACAGAATCCCTTAATTTGACACAAGATTTAGTGCTTTCGTATGAATATAACCAAAAACTTCCTCAGAATCTAAACATCCAGTGAAAAACCTTACTTATATAACACATTAAAATCACATGACTTCATACTTTTTCCTCCCACCTAATTAAATTACTTGTTGACTATTGGTTTTAACCATTTTAGTGCCTGCTAAAAAACAATCTATGAAAAACATTTTTAACCTATTTTGTTGCTACAAAAAAAATTACCAATATTAAAAAAAAATCACTCATTTTATATAAATTCTTAAAAACAAATTTTAACATTAAACAAATATCCTTGGAAATGGTATACCTTATTGTTATATGTAATAAGACATAAGTTTTAACACACTCATAGATGTAGATTCATTTAAACCTGGGGATGAAGTAGCATTTAATTTTAACTGCCAATGCAGCTCCCTATACTCTACTGTATCTCTCCAAGGTCCCCCTAATAAAGTCTTTTGTATTACTTCAATAAAAGAACACATCTATTTGTCAGTTTTCTTCTCTTTGGCTTTTATCTGTTCTATGTTGTTCAAAATAGGTTTGATACTACCTGTATTTCTTTTTGTTTCTATTTCTAAGTATATTGTATTTATTAACTCAAGAGGATACTCTCCGATCCTAAACATATCTCTTAATTTGTTCGCTTCCTCAAAGAATAAGGTGTCATCTGAAATAATTCAAGCTAACCTAATATACTGTCCCTTAATAATACCTTTCTTGGTGCAATGAATGACAGCTACTGAAATGTAGCATACTATTAGAATACATAGCCTTCCTATAGATGGTACTTTCTATTTGTTCTTTTTTTTTCATCTTTATAAACTGTAACTTCTAAATAATTAATCCTTTCTCTACTATAATGATAAGTGAATTTAAAAAAAGACGTAGTAGAATGTAAGTATTCTAAAAATCTTTCTGTATTTATTTCACTAGCTTCCCATACAATAAAAATATCCAAAACCTAGCATAAAATTGCCAGGGAGGGACACCTTCTCTATTAAACATGTAAAGTTTTTCCCATTGCAAAAGAATTATATTTGCGAATATAAGAGCACAATTTGCCTTCATCACTACTCCTTTTTTCTGTTGAAACAACTGACTGTCTGAATGGAAAAAAATGTTTTTAAGCACCATTTCCAATAAGGTATCTAAAACATTAATTTTGTTAGCATTAAAAATTCCTGCCTCATGTATAAACTCATGAAACATTTCCATGCCAGTATCTGGCAGAATTACATTGAATAAGTTGACTACATCAATTGTAATAAAAGCTAAAGTGGGACTATATTTCACCTTTCTTAATTTACCCAAAAAGTCCCCAGAATCCTGCATAATATGTGAATATTGTGACATCAAAGTTTTTACTTTTTTATCAATGAAAACAGACATAGGGTGGGTAATAGATGTTTTACCACTGATGATAGGTTGCATAGGAGGATCTGTAAGGCACTTATGTATTTTGGTGATGCCAAAGGGGGGGGGGGCAATTGGATGTTTTACTTGTAAAAATGCAAACAATTCTCTGGAAATTTGTTTCTGATCCTTCATGTGTTGAAGGAACCAAAGTCTTTTAGCATAACAAACATTAATGTAATTTAAAGAAGTTTGCTCATAAAAATACTCATCAAAAACATGTGAAAACATCCTATTTAAATAATCACTTCTTGATATGACTACAATCCCCTCCACCCTTATCAGGTTTCATCACCCTTAGTTGTTTGTTGCTAATCAGTGCCTTTAAAACTCTTTGCTCTGACTGTGTTAAATTGTTTTCCCCACCCCTGCATTCACGTTGTTCAAGAATGCTATAAAACTGAGTTCACATGTCTTCTCAAAAATCAACAAGGGCATTGCTAATGCAGGATTAAAAATACTGTTTCTCCTGAATATTTCAGTAACCTGTGACATTTCTACATCTTCAAACAACAATTTGAAGTTCAACTTTCTGGTATATAACTTTAAATTTATTAAAAATGTCTCTATTTTAGCATAAGCACAAAGGTTTTTCCTTTACTCAAGAAAGCAGGTAGATATTCAGCAAATGTGAAATTTGTGAAATTATAAACTTTGAAATCTCCCCCACTGTTGATAAGTATGTGTGGAAGATTATCTTCAACAGGACCTGTGTTGCCTGTATCCTCCCCTGGTTCGGCCCTGATTGCAGGAACTCTGTTGTGGCTGAAAACCTCCTTTGTGACTAGAATAATAGTTTTGATTGCGATTTCACAATCTTTCTGACCTCCTTTGTAAACCCTGGTCTAAAGGGACTGACCCATTTTCTTGTTCCCGTTCGTTAGGGGCTTCTGTTTGAGAAAACCCCAAGTTTTCAGTTGTTGGTTTGGAGTTCTGCCCATTCAGTCCATCCCCTGGTCGCAGATAGGCTCTCCCTTCCTGGCATTCATGTTCCATCTTCTTATTCTTCCTTTTTTGAATGTCATTGACAGTAGAGTTAACGTGATCAAATATGTTGTTATATACTTGTTTTTGTACTGTGAACAAAACATCATTCCTAATTTTAAGATCAAGTGCATCCGCTTCCTCCATGTAACTGTCAGTTTTGGTCTGATTATGTTTTCTTAGTATTTTAATAATTTCAACCCCTTGCTTGTTGTATAATTCAATTAATTCGAGATGTAAGGGTGACCCTGCCACCAACCCATTCGGGTACTTCCATGTACAGAGCCCCTTTGGCACTCTTTCACCATTTATACATTCTAGTAGAAAAACATTCTCCTTTTGTAATTTACGACACTGTATTAAAGTATTTTCTAAAGCCCCCAAAGAATCACTAAATGAGCCAGTTTCACTACTTGTGTGTTGTAAATGTATAGGGGCTTGCAGCCAGCTGTTTAAAGTAAAAGTCTCATTACCTTCTCTACGGAACCCAACAGAGGTGGAAGGAATGGGTTCCTTTAAACTTACAGGAGTTTGATTCAAATCAGTATTATGCTGTGAACCTTTGGTAGTCCCTCCTGCATTATCCATTAATCGATGCACCAACAATTTTAGTTGTCCAACACTATGTTGAAGCTCTTCCAATGTAGGACCCGACCTGGACCCACTGCCATTTGGAAATTCCACCAAAAACATATCACCACAAACTAGGAACTGAACACAAATATAAAAAACAAACAAAACTCTGAAACAACAGCTCGTCCACAGAATCCTTATATTTGACACAAGATTTTAGCACTTTCATATGAATGTAACCAAAAACTTCCTCAGAATCTAAACATCCATTGAAAAAACTTACTTGTATGAGTGATTTTTTAATATTGGTAATTTTTTGTAGCAACAAAATAGGTAAAATGTTCTTATAGGTTGTTTTTTAGTAGGCAATAAAATGGTTAAAACCAGTAGTCAACAAGTAATTTAATTAGGTGGGAGGAAAAAGTATGAAGTCATGTGATTTTAATGTGTTATATAAACATGTTTTCAAACTCAGATTACAAACAAAATGTCTGAGCTCTATTAAAGTCTTAGAAATGTCCATTAACTGTGCATGTACAAAGGTTATACCCTTGTTTAAAACAGATAGTTCAGAGTCAGTAAGTTCATAATTAGATTAAACACCAAAAACTTTTTATTTATCTGTTGGTTTGGCTCCTGGTGTAGGGACGCTTTGCCAAGTTCTCATTCTTGTTCTTCTCCATTAAACTCTGCATTCGTGTCCATTTTATCTACATGATTTATCTACATCCAGGCCTATCACATAGAATTAATGGGCTGTGACAACATCACAGTTTATCTATCACATGAATCATCACATATACCTTCCTAACACGGTTTAATACACACTTCAACGCACCCTCCACACAGACTATGTTGCTGCAGAAAGGTATTTTCAACATGTTTCCATGTGGGTTGGTGGGGGGGCAGCACCCAATGCATGCATGTATAGACATATCCTGTCTCTCCTCATCTGTGAGGTAGACCAACATTTCATCACAGACCTTTTCTAAATTGACAGTTTTGATATCCAGACTGTGGGTAGTAGACCTGTGTGAGTTGTTAATGTTACATCGGGTCTGTTACTTCTGATAGATGCTCTCAAATAGATCATCAAGGGCATGCATGATGAAAACACTATCAGTGTTCTGAGCTTGATAAGCCCAAGGCATTTGACACAAATCCACTCTGAGGTAGTCACTCAGCACTGTCAGATGTGAACATATGCATCAATATCACCAAGTGTGTAGACCAGTGTATCACATACATGGCATCTGAATATGTTGACGTGTGAAGTGACCTATATCTCAGGTCCAGTGATCAGGTCCATACATCATGGCTATCTGCTAGGCCCTTTCTTGTCCATTATTTAAGTGAAACACAGATCAGAGTTGACATATACATCCTGTCTCCAAACAGCTGCCTGAAGGATAACAGATTGTGGGCAATCATTGACTCCAACTGTGATATTAGTATAAATCACAAAGTATCACCACATACAAGAGACTGCTGCCACAGCCATGACAGCAGCTGCATTGATGAGACACATGGAGGGATGTGTTACATCAGGAAACAAACACAACATCCAAGTATAATGTGGACATCACACCCTATAATCAGGCCAGTAGGTGTGTGACCTGTGTCCTGAGGTAGATGGTAAGTGAAACATCTGCCAGCATGTGGTCACAGTGCTGACTACTCCCTTATATGTAACACAGCTACTGAGTATGTGAAGGACATCCACATCAGAGGCCATAATATCAGCAGAGTTCACAGTATTCGTCACACAATAACAGAGTACAATCCACCGTTCTTCGTGTACCTCCCTACACATAATCAAGTGATGTGTAACTGAAGTTTACCACCTTTGTTACAATGAGCTTCACACATCTTATTGCCCATACTTAGGTATTCTTTTTGTGGCATAAACATTACTGTGTTATGGTGCAGAGCCCCCATCAATTTCATATACCAGATGCATGAGTGCTACCTCTTCTGGTGATGTGCATAGTACATACATAGGTGTTTGACAACATTAATGACATAGGTAGCATTTGTGACAGTGTGGATTGTGCCATACATATATCTATATATATATCTAACTATAGCTATCTCTCTCTCTCTCTGTATATGTATATATATATATATATATATATATATATATATATATATATATATATGTAAATATAAATATAAATATATATGCCATGCACGGCAGTCACCTAGCCTGTTTTGATCATAATGTCACATACAGGTCACATACAGGTATAGCAGTGTCCCTCCTAACACCTTCAGCAGAGGTCACAATGCCAGGACAGTGTGACTGATTACCCTCAGAGAGTGTGGACATATCATAATACTTGTACAAGTGTGTTTGTCCAGAATCATCTCTGATCACTCTATCTCACATAGGTTATGTTCAGAGACATGGGACTACTGGTGGAATTATTCTGATATTGTCCATGATTGTGGTTGTTTCTTTTAATGCTATCCATGGGCCTTTACCTGTGTCCAACTTGCTGGAGACCTCTGCTGAGATTACACTCATATTAAGGCAAACCAGTTTGCACAGCTTCACAATATACAACCTAACCCAACTGTATGTAGTATTTCTGATAGATATCCTGTACATTATTCAAGTAAGGATGCTTATCTCACACAGACATCCTCCCCATCATTATGTCACCTTGTGTGACAGTCACATAATACACATTTTAACTGTGGAGTCCCTACTGTACCAGATTGATATGTGATTGGGTTTGCTGTTACAACCATCTTCCATTGACATGCCCTCATCTGCTGTACATTAGGTTGTTTCACCTATCTTCTTTCCCTGTGTTCATTCTTACATTGCATCTGTGTGTCCCTATTCAATACACACACTTCCCCTGAGTGTTAAATGTACATAACAGTCCAAGTACCCTTAAAGATCATTTACACACCTTCAGTACAGAATGCCAGGAATGGGATTTCACAGTAATCTACACGGTAGATACACTATTCTGTACTGTATTTGGACCAGATACTTTAGCATATCTGTCAACTGCCCTGATTTTCACAGAATATCCAGGGGATTTTTGCCTTGTATATCTTTTGATGTGCTCCTTATCAAATTTGTGACTTTCTGCCATATCACTGCGATGATCAAAGGACTGATGTGACTCAATAATTACATGCATTTGGGTTTCAGTTTTCAAATCCTTCAGAACATGTATCTTAACACAAAACCTTGGTTATTATGACATATTTCTAATGAGCAAATATGTTAAATATGTCCCTCTTTCTGGGTCAATGTCCCTGTATTATGTTGGCCTTTGTCAGATGTCTTGCACAAAGAGATTGAGAGCTATCTGTTAAGCCTTGGGGATCATTGTGGTATTCTGCACAAAACTGCAACCCTTCAGTGCTCTGATTTAAACAGGATTGCTATCTGTGTTCACTTACATGGTTTCCCGGCCAGGAAATTTTGCTTATTTACGTTTAAACACAGTGAGCAGAATGAATATGCAATGAGCGCTGCAGCTCGCTATGCATCACTGCGCACACATGTAAGCTCCATGTAGGCTTTGCGCAAAGCCTGCATGGAGTTCATTGAATCTCAGAGAAGATTTAAATGAAAATATATATTACACATAAAAATAAACCTGTTGAGTTATAGAATTGAATGTATTAGCATTCTGAATTATAGTTTAGCACAGTGTAAGCATTAATTCAGTACTTTTTGTGAACAGAATGCAGAATGAATCTGACATGAAATGTAGTCTCCCATAATGCCTTTTCAATGAGACACACCATTTGAGTGTTTTTACTTGAGTAAAAGAGTAATTATTTTGAAATGAAGTGGAATATCATTTGTAATGTAAAGTGGCAATCCTGCTGAAATTAGTATTTTACACTTCTGGGAATGCAGACAAAGAGACTTGAAAGCTTATTACTGGCCCTGCCATGTGAAATTATTCAGAACATCTCACATACATGCAAAGTGCAAGACACCCTCTTCCATTTTCTTAATATATTCAGTTTACATTCCTTATCTTTTGAGAGAAAGAATTACCTTTCTTTTATAATACCACAGCACTGAATTTAAGATTTTACAATTATTTGACTAGAATACAAATGAATGAGAGAGTGCGTGTGTGTGTGTGTGTGTGTGTGTGTGTGTGTGTGTGTGTGTGTGTGTGTGTGTGTGTGTGTGTGTGTGTGTGTGTAAGTTCAGAATGAGCCACTTTACTTTTCAGAATCTATTTGACATAGTAAATAATCTTAAACACTTTCTATAATCTGGTTAATTGCTTTGCTATTATTATTTTTCATCAGGATTATAACCAGCTTTCCTTAGCAGTGATGGATATTCATGAGATAAATTATATTAAGACATTATAACTAAGAAAATAATCTGTGCAGTTATGGGGAAAGACTTCCAAATTATGAGATTTATTTTAAACAGCAGTGACAAGAGATGCTGTTGCTTCTGGAAGGCGAAACAAGGTAAGTTGTACTGTACCAGAATAAATTGTGTATAGCCATTTTCCACTAGCATGAAAGAAGTGAAGTTTAAAAATATCAAGGCAGTACCATTGAAGTCCCATACACATACATTATTAACTAGGATCCATTAAGTGAAACTCAGTTGCAAATGCCAGCCCAAATGAATAGTTGCCAAAGCAGACTTCCACATCAGTACTAGTTTTATAATGGGGTCAAGTTAAATATACATCTCATATGTTGGGCAAATACTACTTTCATATAACAGAGCAATCCTTACTAGTGAGAAAGTAAGTCAGTACAGTCAAAAAAATAATTTTCTATAAAAAATGCCAGGAAGAGGCATTTGACAAATAATATGAGGTGTTTTCTTAGAAGTATTACTTTCTCTGTCGAATTTTAATAGTTTATAATGGAAGTGAAGTCGCACAACCTATACTGGGAAAATTCTTCAAGGGAGATATTAATGGGAAGGATATTGTGACAACATAAGTGAGTCTAGAGCTCAGATTGCTATCTTAATCTTACAAATGTTATTTTCTTGAAGGAAATCAATCAGGAAATATAACTGAAAAAATAACTACTTATTTGTTTATTTAGACTTTGTTGACTGAGTTAGTCCCACTAGGCTAGTGCCTTCTTTTCGGTGGAGTTGTGAGGTGGTATTTATACTAATAGAGTAAATATGTAAAGGGCATCGGCGAATTTTTCCCTACTCTTTCCGATAGATACCATGAGATCTTTAATGTCTACCTGAGCTACCATTAACTCAAGCAGAAGGGACTTCAGCTTAACATCTCATCTGAAGGACAACACTGTCAGGAGTGTAGCACCCTACAAAAAAAAAAAAAAAACTAAAAAAACAGTGCTTTATATTAGAATAAGTACATTCACCTCAAACCATTCATCCATCGAGGGCACACTGTATCTGCTTTAGATATGCATAACTCGGAAGTTGTCACATATTGGGAAATTTTCAGCCAGATTCCCTTGAGCAACTGTGATTTGGTGAATTATACATTTACAAATTATACAACTGTCCATAAATGAAAAGGGCTAAGAAACTGAATGAAAAATCAAAACTGTTTTAGAATGGGTAACATGACTGTTGTGTATTTTGAAAAATTATAGTTTCTAACAGTAATGGAAACAAACAATTGCACATTTTTTTTGTCAACACAGAAGATAAATTTATCCAAACATCTTTTTGAGGGTATGAAATATGTTTGGCTTTATGATCAAAATAACCAAATCAGAGAATGCATGGTACAATTACAGAACTATGTAAACCAAATGTAAAAATGCACTTACTTATATGTTTACATATGTGCATGCTCATACACCTGTGTGTGTGTGTGTGTGTGTGTATGCATGTGTATATGTGTGTGCATTTATGTGCATTGAAGACTATGTGGGCATGCTGCTACTTTCTTGGAGAGACCCCAGAGTTTTCTCACCAAGAAAATACAAGGCTTCCAAACCAAGACCAATGTGGAAAGACTGAAAGCCCTGTCACTGTACTCTGTATGGAACATGGCTCTGTAATAGTTGCTATGAGGTGACCTGTGCCTGGCCTAAAAGGGCAGTATCTGACCCTGCCGTAATGAAAAATGTTACACATTTGTAAATTCAGTGGCACAAGAGTTATTTATTCACTTTGGGGATCTTAACCTAGTCTGTGACATGAACAGAACATGTTGGAGAGGCAGGTACATCTGCCAGAGACTGCCACTCTTCTGGAATAAGCTCCCAATTCATGTGAAACAGAGCTCCTCCCTACCCCTATTCAAAAGCAACCTAGATAAATGTATGAGTGATAGCAAACGCACTCCTGGGGTGGCGCTCATTTCCCTCTTGGAGAGAGACAGTCGGCATTGACCACAGACTCTCTCAGTGAGCGTCACTCCACTAACCAAGGACAAATTGGGGATAACTCAGGATAAACATGGCTAAGCCTAGTAACCTCCTATGAAAGTATGAATCTATGAACATTTTTCCATCTTTTGCACTATTTGTCTGAATAGAGCAAGCAGTAACATCTACAGTCATAACAGAGAACAAGAAGTTTGTAAATTGCTGTATTAAATGTATAACATCTCAGATATACAGTGGGGAATGATGTTATTTCAATGAAAAAATTAAATATGCTGTCATATATTTTGAGTACATCTTCTGAATAATATTATGGCACAACAACTTCTTATGCTCCTTTTTAATTCTATTTGTGGCTCAAGGTATGAGTATCATATCCAGGCACTTAACATATATATGGCAGAAGGTTTCATAAGTGGAAATCTGGTTCATTGCAGGACACACACAACCAGACAAACAGAAAGACACACAATCACACACACACATACACACACACACACACACACACACACACACACACACACACACACACACACGTGCATGCATATGCATGTTTACATTTTTGAGTATTGTCATTTAACCAATAGAAATTTCTTTAGGATGTCACTGGAAGCTGGAATACTTGCCTGACTGCCATCCAGACAAAGGAAAGGCATGTACGCTCTTTACACAAGGCTTCACAGCCTGGAACCAAATACTAGACTCAAGCAGGCTGATGCGCCAGTGCCAGTCATTGCAGCACTGTGTTGCCCCACTACATTTGTTTTTCTGGAGAGCATACTGGCCAAAGACTTTCTAACCTTAGAAGAAAAATGTTTCTTTAATACTTTTTTTTCTATAGCAACATGTCTCCTCCCTTCAGATTTTGAGAACTTCATACCAGATAAAGATACGAGAATGGAATCTTGATTTGTGCTTGTTATTGTGATCCGCTGTGGTGACCCCTAACTGGGAAAAGTTGAACGAAGAAGAATTGTACTGTGCAACTCCATGTGTCATCTCTTTTTTTTTTTAAGAATTCTTGAGTGACAGAAAAGGTTTTGGGTTTGCTTAGACTCAACGTGTGCTAGTATATGTGAGCATACAAAAGACAAGCAAACTGAAAATGGGAGCTGTCATGAAATATAAAACAATTAAAAAACCACTGAATTGAAAAAAACATTAGGTCGGACCAGAGAGTATATCCCACCTTTAATTTAATGGTTTCATTCAGGCTTTTAGAATATGTTTCTATAGAATAAAATAGAATCCAACCAAATCTGCAAATACAGTTCACAAAAAAATATAATGAGATACAAGTAATTAAAATTGCGAACCATGTTTTAAAGTAAAAATGTCATTAAAGAACGCAGATGAATTAATGATGTCAAATTATATAGATAGCAGTAGTTATAAATATTGCAAAAAGGCAAAAACATAACAATTTCATTTGATTAATAATATTGTTGCTCTCACAACTAGCAAACTTTTTAATGCATTTCATTATGGATAGACTTAATAGATATCCAAGAGTTCACAGATATAAGTTTTTTCATACCATCTCCCCAGGTTTGAATGTTAGCTAGAAACTTCTTCAGAATGAACAAACCATAGTTCAAACTTCATTTAAAGGCATCTTTCTAAAAGATCAAATAATTAAGTAGCATGAGCACAGTTCACACAACCAATAACATACACAACTGTTAAAAATACACACAAAACACTTTAATCATAGCTGCCACTTGAGCTAATGCTCCTCCAAAATATTATTTGTGTCTGCTTCTCCATAATCAAATTGAAGCTGGCACACTATGGGAAATAAGATTTTATTGCAGCTGGTATCATTTGAATAATTAGCGGTGTGTTTGTTTTTGATAGCAGTAAGTGTTCAGTGATTCTGTGTGACAGTTTATGATTATCTTACTGATATAGAAACTGTCACATGATAGGTAATTATCATTGTGAACCACTGACTTTGAATTGCAGTCATTCAGTTTTATTTGCAATTAGTGTTCTATCCAAATGTGATAAATGTAAAACTGGACCCCTCATGAATAAACCTACATGCCCCGCAACTACTGGAGCGAGGGGATAAGTACCATGCTGTCTGTTAGATGAAAATGTATAGCCTGTGTTAGACCCATGTTCCAATAATTATTTTAAATTATGTTTCATTTCATATACACACTTTGTCTCATTTCCTGTCACAGCTTTCAAATCTGAATTGCTGTGCAGAACGTTCCATTTCTGCCTTATGACATTAATTAGTTGCTGTAATCATAAAGAGAATGGTATAGATACTTGTCCTACTCCTGCTTAAAATTGTGTGTGTCTGTCATGGTGTCAAGTGTAGAGTTAAATATTGTCATCAAATTATTTCTATGTGGAAGGTCGGGTGGGTTTAATTGGTTTAACCTACAGCCTTTCTATAATCATGTTAACCGATCTGACAAGAGGATAACCCCTCTTTCTGTCATTTTTCCTTTGGAAAACAAACCCTGATAAAAATTTCTAAAAAAGTATGTTTGCCAAATTTTCTTTCTTAAGGGAGCTCAAAGCCAGTACTTCAGTGAAACTGGTCAGACAGTCAACTACCACCAAGAGATATATCTGTTACAAATGGTGATTGTGGTACTACGAGGCACTCCATATTGATGGCTTCCCACTGAAACATTTATTTAATAACAAGCAAATTAACCAAACCAGTGTTAGCTTTGTTTCCTATATTACAAAACATTTGGCACTGCTAGCATATCTTGCAGTGTCCTTTCACTTCTTCTGCAACCCTTGGTAAAATAAATAAATAAGCTTCTCCTGTGTACAGTATATGTTCAGATGTCACAAAATCCCCTATGATTGTCCCCCAGGCCTATCCAAGGCTATATTTCTTCTCTCTGTAGGTGCATTCAGGAGTCCAAACTCTGTACAGTAAGCCCTTATCCCAGTTTGCTGACTGCTGCTGTCCTTGACACTCAGTTGTGTGAAATTTGTAAGCTCTGCCTTTTCTTATCCATTTCTTCATCCTTTCTGATTTTCTGTTCAATGGATGCTTAGAAAAAGGGCACTGGGAACTTTCACTCTATGTCCATTCACATTAAATTAGCACATGCCTTGATACATAATAATATACTGATTACATTTAAAGCATTTTCAGGTGCTACTAGCTTTACATATTTGCTCAGAGGTCAACAAATTAAATTTGTTTTGAAAAATATATTTAAAATTCCCACCTTTTTTCCTCAGAAGCAGTGACTGATCTCCCAACTTGTTGACTGAACATGAGAACCCCCCCAAGGATTTTCCAGTTGCTAATAATGAAAAACCTTATGGCTGAGTAAGATAGTTCTAAAATCTTTCCTATTAGCCACCACCTTTTCAACTCTGTATAACTAACAGGTTAGCAATTGTGTTCTTGCAATCTGTACTTCGTGTAGGAAGTCACTAACCGTACTAATGGTGTAACCTCTGGTAATAAATGTATCTCAACAATAAAGTACTCTCTTGCAGTAATTTGTCTTCATCAGTTAAACCACTAACTCTTGCAAACTCCCCTTTACAGTATGATTTTTCAGAAACATGTGGTGGAACTTATCATACAAAAGGTAAACATTATTTTAAATTGATTTCTCACCATTCTACTTTCCACAACTTATTGTCTACATACCAAGATGCATATTATAACATAATGTCAAAGAACTGCATCTCCAAAGGAATTACCAATTGGAACATCTGAAAGGTATCAAATCTACTGCTACCCTCTTATCTATCTACCCTCCACCCACCTTCCTGGATCAAGTGAAAAAGAGGATATTCAATAAGAAAAATTAGGGCCTCCAAAACATAACCTACATGGAAAGATTCAAAGCCCTGTCACTGCACTCTGTATCCTCCAGGTTGCTAGAGGCAACTTGTTCCTGGACTACAGAGCAGTCTCTGACCTAATGGAAATGCTGCACATCCGCAAATCAAATGGGACAAGAGTCACTCACTCCAGGGATCTCAAAATAACCTGTGACATTAACTGAACATGCTGGAGAGACAGATATATGTCCCAGAGATTGCTGCTCCTCAGAAATAAACTCCCAGTTCACATGAAGCGGAGCTCCTCAATAACCCTATTCAAGTGTAAGACAATTGGATGGGAGACCATAAATTCATCCCAGTATGGCACCTATGTCCCTAATGGCCAGGGGCAGCTGGTGCTAGTCATCCACTTGCTCTGCGAATAATGACCTTCTAACCAAGTTCAGTTAGGGAACATGTATAACATGGCTAGGTTTGTAAGGGCCCTTAGGCCATTCACCTAGTAACCTCCTATGAACCTATGAACTCTGGCCATTAGTACCTGAGAAGGTGTCCCTTCCATGACACTAAGTGGAATAAAATGACTGAACAAGTAAATCTTCTCTCTAACAACTACAAATTTAACAGTAGTCGTACCTGATGCAGTATTTCTCTTAGAAATGCTTTCTTTATATTCTATCATGATAATGTGCAAGCCCTTGTAATAATCTGAAGAAGGTACAGTTTCAGGACTGTCCAGCAATACCATGGTGCTACATCTGTTATCTCACTGTAATTATTTTTTCTCCACACTGGGTTTGTGGAAATTTGGACCCTACATTTCATACTTGGTCATACTAGAAACATTTAAGTCAAAGACCCCATTTTCTAATGGAAGTTATGGTTCCCCATTGCAGGCAGAACTTGCTGTAAAGATTTGACTTATCAAATGGGTACTCAAATACCCTTGTGTAATGCTGGTTGAACTAGTCTTGTGAAGTTGTGCCCTCAATAACCACGGGAATTCTCCCCTTTGCCCATTTCCTCAACTTCTCATGTTCTTAGGAAAATAATAAATTGATACTTAATTGTTTTAAAGCCTCTCAACATTCTTAAAATTGCAAGTTAACATCCATTCACCCACCTATTAAAGTAAGTGATTATTTATACAGTGGTGTCACTGACACTGTCATTTGGCTGTATAGGTTCATAGGTGCGTACTAGGTTAATAACCACCAGGGTCTTTACAAGGCTAGCAGTGCAAACTAACCCAGTTTTGTCACTGAGTTACTTGTACACCTCTATGGTAGGATATGCTAATAAAGATGTAGCTAAAGATTATGTGGGGAGTTATGTTAGTAGGGGATTAATTTACTAACTGTCAACCTCTGTCCATCACAGAAGTGGTAGCGAGACCACAAGTGAATTTGCAATTTCCCATCCAATGGTCAAGTTTTTTTTTTTTTGGATAGAGTCAGGGATGAACTTTGCTTCACCTAGATGGGGATTTTATTCCATAGCATGGGAATCCTTTAATACACACAATGGTCCCATCCATCAAGCAGGTACTGTTTATGTGTCTGACAATGTTCTGGTCCTTGCTTGTCGTGTTTTGTGTGTTGTTTGTCTTACAGATGTGCAAGAGATCCATCAGAGCTTGATCCAAGGAGATCTTATATGTTAGGCATAAATCACCTGTCAGTAACCTGTAGGAGACTGAGTACATAGATCAGTGTAGGACAGGATATTCATACCCTGGATTCTCTTGTCAAACTTTTGTGAGTGTTCCAACTGTTACAAGTGTCCTGCTAGGTATGTGTCTAAGAGGGCATTGTACTCTATGAGGAGTCTGATAAGAGCTGAGTAGATTGGTACTGTTACTTCCTTGAACCTGGATGGCATACCCTTGCTTATGAGATGGGCAACATGGAATGATTCTCTTATTATCTTGACTGCATGTTGGCCAAACTCCAGATTGCTGTCTTCATGTGTTCCCAGATCCCTAACTATCAGATTAACTCTTAGGGGTATTTTATCAATAAAGTAATTAGCTTGGGTAAATGCTTTCCCAAAATACACTATAATAAATTTCTTTGCACTGAGTTTTAACTCATGGCTTTTGCACTAGTCATTTGTTTGTGTTAGACCTACTTGTAGGATGTTGGGAGCTATCATGGGGAATAATCTATTATAGCTTCCAATTTACAGTCATCTGCAAACTTGGATAGCCAGATGGCTTTGACATTAGCCTCAACATCTGAGAAGTAGATGCCAAACTGGAGTGCGCCTAGCATAGACTTCTGGGGTATTCAGCTGTTGACTGGTCTCTTGGTGGAGGTGATCTCACCCATCCTTACTTCTTGGGTCCTCTCTGTGATCCAGCTGGCAATTCAGTGAGTTATTTAGAGATGTAGGCCTAGCTCTGAGAGTTTGTCAACAAAACTTGAGTGGGGCATTGTACTGAATGCCTTGGCCAGGTCAAGAAAGGTGGTATGCACCATTTTCCCCTCATTCATATCCTTGCTGACCCTCTCAAAGACATCCAACAGGTGAAGTAGGCAAGACCTTCTCTTAACAAAGCCAACCTGGGACAGGTCTAGTGTCTGTAGATTGCCAATTTCCTTCTTGATCATTTCCATGATAATCCATTCCATTGTTTTGCATATTACACTTGTCATCATGCTAGGTCTGTAGTTCCTGGGGAAGTTGATGGTCCACCCTTATGAGCAGGGATGACAGTTGCATGTAACCTGCTTTGAGGCTGTTGTTGAAAAGTGCCTCAAGTGGTCTTGCTGGGTTATGTTTTAGTCTATTTAGTAGACAACAGGGCCCACTGAAGCAGAATTTATGGCCTTAGCAACCACATCCAGGACCTGTTGACTATTGATAGTTGGGAAGATATGTTAGAAGGGATTTACATGAGCTAAATTTATCAGCCATTAGTTTGCTATGTCACCCGGGTCAGTGAAGGTTGTGCCATTACCACCAATTCTGCACACTGTTGATTATTACCTTTAAGATTCTTGACATAGCTGAAAAAAGTTTTGTGATTGTCCTTAGCATGGGAGGATATCCAGACCTTGTAATTAGCCTTGTTGGACTTTATTGCACCTCTTAGTTTCTTGTTTGGCTGTAGCAGAGAGCTCTTGTCTCTGTGAGAGTTATTCTTTCTGATTTTGGCCACAACTTTTTTCTGATGTTATGTAGCCTGTTAAGGTAAGGATTCCACCAATGTGTTTGTTTTTGGTGTTAGATCTGGGCTTACCTGTTGCAGGTGTGCCTGACTCAGTACAGCTATTTACATATTTGTACAGGGTTTCTGTAGATATTTATGCATAGGAGCTGTATTCTCAGGCTTTGTAGGAGCTGTGAATTTTGACAATGTGTCACTAATAGGATGTAGTTTGCTTTAGCATAATAAATAACTGTTACAGGTTTTGGATTTTCCAGGTTGATTTTTATTTTGAGGAGACAGCTTTGTGGATCCAGGAGACATTGTGCCTGTGAGTTAGTGGCAGTTTACATTTCCCACTCTGTAGAGGGGTAGTTAAAGTCTCCCATGATTACGGTATTTGGTTGGATGGTTAGAAGGTCTAGATAAGAGCTGTGAGCTTCATGGATCAAAGAAGGTGACCTGTAGCTGTCCAGTACCTGGTATGGGACCTTGTTCGTGGAGACATGAATGTTGATGAACTTCAGGGCACCAGCCTGTTTAATCAAGAGTTGTATTTGTTCCTAATGATGATTGGACACCTTCACCTTTAGTCACTGTCTGTGCTGCTGTTGATCTAAATTAGTGCAAGGCACTGTAGCCTTAAACTGCTGCAGTCATTTTTGCAGCTCTAAACCATTTCTTGGTAACAGCACAAGTGCCTACATTCCCCAGATTCTGAAGAACTTGTCAGGTGTGGGGATTCTAGTTTAAACTCCTAGCTTTGAGCTGTAATACCTTAAGGTTGCTTTGAGTTTTTTGTTTGTCTGTTTTTTTTTTTTTTTTTGCTATGTTAGTAGTTTTGATATGGCATTGCCTAAAAAGCTGTAAAGGGATGGATACAGTGTTAACCAGTATCTGAAAGCCCAGGGAGGACAGGTGTAGACCACCCTTGGCAAAGCAAAGTGATGTGCTAACCATGTCCTTCCATACTGATAGATAATGGATTTCCCATAGAGTGATGCCAGAAACTAAGACAATTAAAAACAGTCATTCTCTGTTCACACTTTGGCATCATCAAGGGTGAAGGTAAAATGCTACTCATTGCAAGGTATGTACCTGTCAGTGACACATACCCAGAAAGATCCATAATGTATCTTTCCATATAGTCCTGTGATGCATGCCTTGGATCATTTGCACCCACATGGACTGCGACAGAATCATGTTAGTACCTGTGGTGCAGTGACTTGAGTGTGTGCATGATATCGCTGTTCCTGTCTCCAAACAGGCCACTAACCATTATCTTTTCCTTGCTCAGCCTATTCTGAGGCGTGTCTGTGTGCCATATAATAGAACCACCTATAATAAGAGTACTAGATAAAGTGTTTGCTTGCCTTATGAGCGATGTTCTTTGGAAATTATTGGGTGCAGACATGTGTAGTGTTAATTGTTGCTTTTGGTGTGTGCTTTAGTGATTGTTGAGGGTAGGTGTTGCAGTCTGACAGCTTAAGAAGTCTTTGAGGCTTGGAGAGGTTTCTTTTAAGTTCCTCAGCATAAAAACATCTACGTGTGTATTGAGCAATATGTTTGTAGTATATAGTATCTGTGTTTTTGACAACCTTGTTTATAAGTGAATGTTTTGCTTCCAAGGAAGTTATGTATGTACATCTCTTGCATACCTTGTTTGTTTCTTTAAGGATTACAAGATTATCTGAGTATGAGACAATTGCTACATTGTTTTAATACTGTCATCTAATTTGAGGCTCCAGTTTCAGTTTTTCCCATTTAAGAATGCATCAAACAGGATGACTTGATGAGTTGCTTTTCTGCATATTCTGCACTCAGAGCTGCAATCAGCCTGTCAGTGGACTGAATCCTAACTGCACCCTAGGCACCTATCCTATCAACCTTATACCTATTAGCAGGCTAGATCTCTTTTAATTTGCACTCTTTAGTCATCTGTGACACTGATATGTTTATACTCCAGAGAAGTAATTCTGGTCTGCCTTCTAACTATGTGTATTAAAAATAAAATAAATACTGTTCAATGTGTACTGCTTACCTTGTAGCCATGTGGATAAATATAAGTGCTGAAAGAGCATTTCAATATAGACAGATAGATAGACAGAGAGATAGATAGATGGGGGAACTGAATTTAGTTAACATCATGTATGGTCATCATCTGTGAAGTTGACAAAATTTGGTCAAATACATAGATAATTTACAATTGTGCAAGTATACAAGTTTGCACAATTCTTAGGATTGGTAAAATATTCCTTCTCCAACAATTTTGAAATCTCAGAGATAGTAAATATAATTACAGGGGGTGTTGGAGGCAGGGGGGGTTGCCCCCCTTCAAAAATTATGGTTAATTATTTTTTTTTTGTATGCGCTGAGATTATTGCTTCTTGCATGCATAGAAGAATGTCAGTGTTCATGTTGTTGACATTGAGGACATCAGATGTATCACTGTACCACTTAGGAAGTTCATAAGAACTGAATAAGATGCCACTTAGTCCATACCTGTCAACTGTCCAGACATTTCTCAGATTGTCCATATTTTTGCCTCAGGTTTTTGGTCTGTTCCTCTTAAAATTTGTTATTTTCTGGAAAACCAATGAAAATTAATGCTAGTAAAGAATGGCATCTATTTGAGTTTCATATGTCATATCCTTCAGAAAATGTATTCTAATGCAAAACTGTGATCTAGCAACTGTCTAAGTTTACAAGAGCAATGTTTCAAATTTATCACTGATTTTGGGCCTTTTTCCCCCATTATTACTGGCTTTGTCCAGATGTCTTGCCCTTAGAGGTTGAGAGCTATGCATTTAGACAAACACATTCTAGAGACTAATGTCAGCACAATAGGCTAGAGAAATCCAAAGAGGTTTATTAGATTGTATCTATAGAAGGACAACTTAAGCTAGAAGGCCCTAATATATTTTAAAAGAGGGTTCCACTGCAAGTTGCATGATGTACATTTAATTAACGATTACATCTGCAGTTCTGATTCTTTGCTGTTACATTTCCTAAACAGTGCTGACCAATCTGGAACTTAGGCTGCAAGACAGCAGTCTGTTTTGATGTTGCGATTACTCTTTTGGGTTGTTTCTCCTTTCACCATGTTTGCACAACCATGCAGATAGCAACTTAATAGGCTGCAATGGTGCCCCATCTTTACATAAGTATTGCTCCAGTTTTGAGCAGTATGATATTTCATAGAGTGGATGTTTATGTTCGATAGGATACTGTTCAGAAATCTGGGTACTGATGATGCACTGGGTAAACATTTACAAGAGCTGCAGCCAGACAACCAGAACTGGTACAACTGTACCTGGCTGTTCCTCATATATACATCAGTAAGCACATTCCTATGTTCTTGTTTCAAAAGGACCTCACTTTAATCACCTTATGCAAACCTTTATAAAAATATTCAACAATAAAGTGTAAAGAAACAACACTTAGGTTACAGAGATGAATTTGAATATAGGACTAACTTAGTTTACAAGAGAAAATTAAAATAAAATAAAATAATATATGATAGATGATTGAAAAAAAATGTGTGAGGTGTGCAAAAAAAATAATAATAATAATTTTTCCATATGGAAAGTGCCAAGAGATCAAAAGGGAAAAAAAACATGTAGACATAGCTCTCAACTGTCCAGGTTTTCACAGAAAGTCAAGATTTTTGCCATGTATTTTCAGTCTGTTCCTCATAATTTTCTGGTTTTCTGGCAAACCATTGCAGGCTGAGGTCATGAAATAATAACAGACATTTGACTTTTCTGACTTTACATCCTTCATAAAATGCATGCCAACTCAAAACCTATTATTGTAGCAATTTTCTAACTTTATAAGGGAAATATTGAAACCTGGACCTATTTTTGGTCCATTTTCTCCTCATTGTTTTTGGCTTTGGACAGATTTCCTGAGCTATGAGGTTAAGAGGTATGAGGTATGAAGATATTGCATGAAGCAAACTTTGGGGCTGTGCAAACTAAATTTATTGTCAGAGTATTCACCAGCATGGATGAACATATTGAAAACATTTTAAAAGTCCATTTGTTATTGCAAAGGGCAGCCACGGTGGTGTAGCAGTTAGCATTGTCACCTGACAGCAAGAGGTTCTCCTATTTGATTCTCAGTTGGGGTGCTTTCTGTGTGGAGTATACATGTCCTCCCTGCAATCTCGTGGGTTTCTTCTTGGTGATCTGGTTTCCTCCCACATTCCAAAGACTGGATTAGATATTCTAAATTGGCCATAGGTGCGAGTGAGTGGTATAGATGAACTACCATGGCAGGGCAAGCCACCCAGTGATGTAAACTTGGCTCAAGATGATTTGTCACTGTTGAAGTGACACCCCAGCCCCATGTGTAAAATGGGAAAAAGGGGTTGAGAATGGATGGATTTGTTATCACAAAGTAGTACTCTACCTCACAAATGGATGCCCATTCTGCTGTCTAGGCCATCTGGAGAAGTATGGACAAATAGTAGCTTTGAATTTGATAGGTCTTTGTTCAAAAAAGGCCATTTGCTTTTATTAACCTAGGAGTAGTAAGCATTCCCTATTTTTGAGCCTGTCACATCAGTATCAGTCAGCAGTGTAACACTTCTCTTTGAAAGAATCTCGGACAAATTTTTGGATAACAGAGACAGTAAAAGTTGACAAACACCCTCCTTTCAACAGTTCATATTTTAGGTCAACTCTGAGGCACGGAGGAATAAAATACATAAAACCCTCATGTTCTGAGTTTGATTAGCAGACCATGTGTTGGAAAAGCCGACAAGTGAGGAAGAACATTGTTGAGATGGTGCTTTTCTCTTTAGAAGGAAGGTTAGTTATGCAAGTCCAAGTTGCTCTTATTTTACTTGCATCTTCAGTGGAAACTAAAAATCACTTAGGGGTCTTTTTTAGAGAAATGCCTGTCATAGAAACAGGTGAGATGCCTGCTGTTATGTCCATTTCATGCAAAGTCCTTGACCTTCTATGAACATGCATACATATTTATGCATCTGTATGTATGCAAACATACATTGCAAAAAAGATGTTTCATGTTCTCAAAAATGCAAAAGTGTTATTTCATAGAATGCCATTAACATTTCAGAAAATGCCTTACATAACAATTAAGACATGTCCTATATTTGCCATATATGACCCAAATGGCCACAGAGTTTTAAAATGTGATTTAAAAATGAATTATAGTGATTCTAATATGGCCGCCAGATAAGAAGCATGTACTTCTGCCTGCTCTCAAAATAGATCTTAATCTAACCAAATCACTGGTGGCTACTATACTTAATCAAACAAAAAAAGCTAAAACAACATAAGGTGTTTTGTAAATTTACCAACCTGCTCTTCATCTTTGGAAAAGAAGCCAGTTTTAAACCAGTGGCACAGTGGTGATCCCGGATACATATGCTTGGGCATGCCAGACTTGAATAAGCTGTCTAAAAGAATTAAAAAAAAAAAAAGAGGAAAAACCAATCAAAATGGAACAAATGGAATCACAAACCACTAAGACTAAACTTTCTCTCGTTGGTTCTCCTGAAAAGGAGTCTTCTTCAAAAAGACAAAAAACAAACAAATCGCATCCTGAAGCTGCTAAGCAAACACAAAAAGCTAAGAATGAGCAACCATTCATGCTAGAAGATTTTAAAGAAGCTCTTCTTCCCCTTCAAACAGAAATACAAGCATTCTCTACAAAGCTAACATCATTTGGCAACAACTTGGATCATATGATGGCAAGAATGGAGCAAAACGAAGCTAAAACTCTTAATGAAATAAAAATACAAGAACTACAAAAAGCGGCTGCAAATAGAGACATCACTATCACAGAAATTAAACAGAAAATTATCGACTTAGAGGCAAGAGCTAGACGCAACAACATATTAATCAGAGGCATACCGGAGAAATACGATCATTCACAGCTTCCTGTAATTGCAAAGGAAATCATCAATACTGTGCTAGACAACAAGGAAATATCTAAAACAATTACAATCGAGAGAACACATAGGGCGCTAGGGAAAGCTCAAATATCTGAAACACCCAGACAAGTTTACGCTAGAATTTTAAATGCAGAACATGCACAATCTATAATACTCAATGCCAAAAAGAAGAAAAGCATCTCCTGGAATGGCTATAGAATTACAATAGCACAAGATTTGCCTCTTCCAATTAAGCAGTCAAGACAAGCCCTATCCCCTTTTTGTAGTTACTTACTGAACAAAAACATCAAATTTCAAATGAAATACCCGGCGACTCTCTGCTTCCAATACAACAGCATCAATTACTCAGTGAAAACTGTTCAAGAGGCTAAATCAAAGTTTACCAATGCGTTCAAAGAGGTACCTACCAACACAGTTTAATTTCAATTTATTAGGAGAATCTTGATTATCGATGGTTGCTCTTCACATGTTTCTATTATATTTGCTGTACAAGTAAAGCCAGATACCAGGCCAAGGTGAAACTGTACTTACCGTCTTAAAAATCCAACTTCGGGCCTAGACCACAAGCAAGCCTACAACCTTTGCCCTCTGACCATACAAATCACATCCAGGATATGACGATGCCATTAGTGCACAAATAAATAGCGTCCAAAGTAATACATAACCTGACTGATCAGAATCAAATGTGGAAAAAAGGGAAAAAGAAAAGAAAATGACAGAATACAAAAACACATAGCCTGGCACTTACTAAAGCTATTAGATCGCTTAACAAGCTATACCTAAAACCCAAATATTATAATTCTAACAATTCACTTTACATTTTAGATTGTTGAAATAACAGAGATCTATTTCACTTTGTCATAAACCCACCACTATCCAAGCCGAGAATTGTAAAATCATCCTACTTAAATAAACATACTCCTAAACTAAGCCGACGACTATACTCTCTGCCATAATTATCCTGGAAGAAAAAAAAAAAAAAAAGAAAATGGATAAGCAAGGCAACTCAACAAACTCTTTGTGCTTCTGGACGATGTATTACAGCCAATATATCTTTCATCCTCTCTCTATAAATGGTGAGACGCTACCACAATATCAATCCAGTTTATAAATAAAAATGAAGAACTCTGCAAGACATTGCGTACCTGACAAGGTTTGATTCTTCTAGTCCTGACTCTGTGTTGCTATTGTGAGCTTTGTTCCAAGGGATATAAGATAAAGCAGCCTGGCTCTCAGCTAAGAGCAAAAGACTGACCTTTCTTTTTGTACCTTGTCAGCTGCGGTTCACATAGTAAGACCCTACTTGTGTGATGGATGATGAAGCGATCTGATACGCATGGTAAAGCCAGAAGGGCGGGGCTCTCACACAGCTGGCGCTGAGCTAACAGCAATATGTACGCATAGTTTCGCAAGCTCTGATGTTACGGTCTATTCACTCTTCAGAGTTGGAAACTCACATCCGAGTGATGCCTCCAGGTGCATCTGCAGTTACCTCCTACTGCTCCTCCAGGCGTCAAATATTACTTGTTCATACTTTCATTAATAATTCCAAAACCATGCTACATGCAAGGTATCAGAATATTTTATTTTGAAGCATACATGTTGGCAAACAGAATTGTATTGATATTTGACCTCTTGTCAATTAGTATTTGTTAAAATTGTAATGTGATAACTTAATTTTTAAAAGTTCAGGCCACACCCACTAGGAGTTAAAGGTATACACTCAAAAGAGTTGTGCTGGAGGGAATGAGTTAAGGTGGCAGTTATAGCTTTTGAACTCTGCGTGCCCTAATCTAAAGTTTGATATTATACCAATAATTTTATAGAGTAGATATCCTCACTCAAACAACGTATATGCCATACAAAGGATGATTCATGCAAAGTGTACGTCTCACGAACACACACATTAGACTAATCTAATCCATCATTAGAGAGTCATTTTAAACTCAAGAGAATAAATTAAACATAATAGTATGTGATAGTAGTATTTTAGTACAGTGTCCCTATATCCTGAGTGGCTGCCAATTCTAGGAGTGAAGTACTGTAACCCCTCCAACTGGGTAGTTCAGGCTCCCTGTTTCCTACAGAGCTATTTAAAGCTGGCTATCAGTACAGAATGTAGAAAATAGGAACACTAAATGCTAAGAGCTATTGAAGCAGCCCACTACCCAGAATAAATAACATATTTACACTGGATTGACTAATGAAAACATGAGAATCTATGGGAGATATCCCATTGTAATTATATTATTGTAACTATATTACCGTCTGGTCTACACACGAATACCATATCAGTAGAGACGGACATGGGGCAGAAAATAAACTAGCACCCTGTTCTTTCCCCTTCCTTTATGGAGAGGGCTTATCCAGCAAAAAATTGAGCACTATCTGATGGTCTCCAAAATGCATAGGAGGAGCAAACAGGTCCACATCACATTAAATATAGCCCTACAGTTGATAGTCAGGGGGGTCTCAAACTGTGCATTAAACTCCTTTCCAATTTTTGATACACAAAATGATGTTATGAATAGAGGTACCTAACAAAGAGTATCACAGATTTAACACATACAAGATACCAGGAAAGTCTACCAACACTATCTGCTTTTCAATGTTAAACAGGATAAGCAGATGAGACCTAGGTCCTGCATGCCAAGTACTCTGGTATTCAGTATCCATTATCGCCCCACAGACAAGACCTGGATAACTAGACAATCCTAAGGGGCCAAACTACTGCTTTAACTTTGGACATGTCATAAAAGAGAATATTGCTGGACTGTGAGATAAGGGGAAACTACCCCACAACCTGTCTACTACCTGTCTAGTGGGAAAAGAGGAGGACAGGAGGTATACGTCAATAAAGTAGGATGAACAATTCTTAAACTTTGGCTGGATTGTTCAAAGATGACTGGAAAGAGATCTAAATAACAGGTATTCTCTGATGAAGTATTAATGAGAGCTGCTTGTGACTCAGCTAATTAGTACCTCATGGCACTCTAGCAAAGATATTAGATGTCAAGAGCGGCTTAGAAAGCGTATAATATATCGTTTATTCTTGACTGTAAATGTATCAGCCTAATAGTAAGCGAAATCTAAATGTTAACAAAACCGTTGTTAGTATTAATGCTATCAATCTCAGTTTAGTTGCATGCTCATTATGACTGAAGTGTTTTCTCTGCATAATATTCTAGAAGGGAAACAGCAGGTGTCTTATTTACACTAACAAAGGTCTTAATTTAACAATTAACTGCTTTCAGAAAATATATATACAAGGGAGATAAAGACTTAATTAACCCAAGAAGACAAAATACTATACACTAACGATACAATTGGTATCTGGAGTGATTTGATAAATGACTAACATAGCTTTTGGCTGGAAGCTATATGGACAAATAGACTACATATGACCTATTGATTTCTTTCATATCTAAATTGCCCAAAACAACATACAATATTTTAGTTCATGAGTGCATAAATACTAACAAGTATTTCTGATGCATATAAACTAAAAACACTTAAAACACAATCAACTGCCTGTAATTAATTGACCATTAGGGTGGTCTAAGTAACATCCTTTGCTTAGAGCTAAAATCTTCTTCAATTAATCAATTAAATCATTATAAAATAAATCAGTATATCATTAATCATTGCAGGCAAGAAGTTAGTACCGTGCCAGTATCTGATGGATCTTAGAATGACAGCAGAAATTTGTACTATAGTTGGGATTGTACATATGTTTCTAACACCTCTTACAGAAAATAGGAGATTGTGGATATGCGCGGGTGGGGGTCTGCAAGGGGCGAGTTGTCACTCATTAATTATAATACCGTTATTAACACCTTATTGCATTACCCATACTACATACCTAAACAAACGTAGCATTCCTACAGAAACCCTAAATCACACTTCAATTGCCACAATTACCATACCTGCATTCAAATTCAACCGACAGTGAAGATAAAATGATATTACTGGAATCATGGAATGTTAAAGGTCTCCAAAACAATAGGGAAAAAAAGCTAATCTTACATCTCATCTATAAGTCAGAGGCTGAAGTAACACTTATTCAGGAAACCCACATGACTACAGCTCAATGGGAGAAGGAAACAAAAAAGAACTGGGTAAAATCAATCATAGCTGCTGGAAACTATACTGCATCTAAAGGAGTAGCAATAATAGTTAAAAACTCTTTCAATGGCACTATAAAAACAAGTGATTGCAATCCTAATGGCAGGTGATGCTACTTGGTCTGTTCCCTTCCATTTTTCAATAAAAGCATTTTAATACTGAATGTGTATGGTCCCTGTATCTACCAAACTGCATATATTTATGACATATACTCAATCTTAGAAAAATTCTCCGACCATCTATATCTAATAGGTGGGGATTGGAATATGACTATCAGACCTGAACTAGATAGAATGAACAAAGAAAGTAAACAACCTGTTGACTTAACAAATCTCATAAATTAACTAATAGTCTATCCCTCTGTGGGCTGCTGTGTCTCCTCGGGCTGGGAGTAGATATCCCGCATACTGTTCACCTGGGTTCCTGTCCTTCCCTAGCCAAAGAAGCCCCGTGGACATCATTTTAAGCACCATTCCTGAATAGGATTTTACATTCTCCCACATAAGACTGGCTTCCCAGAGTTGACCGTTTTGGAAACTGTACACCTGGGTTCCTGTCCTTCCCTAGCCAAAGAAGCCCCGTGGACATCATTTTAAGCACCATTCCTGAATAGGATTTTACATTCTCCCACATAAGACTGGCTTCCCAGAGTTGACTGTTTTGGAAACTGTACACCTGGGTTCCTGTCCTTCCCTAGCCAAAGAAGCCCCATGGACATCATTTTAAGCACCATTCCTGAATAGGATTTTACATTCTCCCACATAAGACTGGCTTCCCAGAGTTGACCGTTTTGGAAACTGTACACCTGGGTTCCTGTCCTTCCTAGCCAAAGAAGCCCGTGGACATCATTTTAAGCACCATTCCTGAATAGGATTTTACATTCTCCCACATAAGACTGGCTTCCCAGAGTTGACCGTTTTGGAAACTGTACACCTGGGTTCCTGTCCTTCCCTAGCCAAAGAAGCCCCGTGGACATCATTTTAAGCACCATTCCTGAATAGGATTTTACATTCTCCCACATAAGACTGGCTTCCCAGAGTTGACCGTTTTGGAAACTGTACACCTGGGTTCCTGTCCTTCCCTAGCCAAAGAAGCCCCGTGGACATAATTTTAAGCACCATTCCTGAATAGGATTTTACATTCTCCCACATAAGACTGGCTTCCCAGAGTTGACTGTTTTGGAAACTGTACACCTGGGTTCTTGTCCTTCCCTAGCCAAAGAAGCCCCGTGGACATCATTTTAAGCACCATTCCTGAATAGGATTTTACATTCTCCCACATAAGACTGGTTTCCCAGAGTTGACCGTTTTGGAAACTGTACACCTGGGTTCCTGTCCTTCCCTAGCCAAAGAAGCCCCGTGGACATCATTTTAAGCACCATTCCTGAATAGGATTTTACATTCTCCCACATAAGACTGGCTTCCCAGAGTTGACCGTTTTGGAAACTGTACACCTGGGTTCCTGTCCTTCACTAGCCAAAGAAGCCCCGTGGACATCATTTTAAGCACCATTCCTGAATAGGATTTTACATTCTCCCACATAAGACTGGCTTCCCAGAGTTGACCGTTTTGGAAGTATGTCCTACTCTTGTACTGCTTAACACTACTGTCCAGGGTATATTTGCTCCCCTACCAGGCTTATCAGCAGCACCCCCCCCAAGTCTAACTTTAGATCCTTTCTCCTTCCCTCCTCTCCTCGGCCTTTGTCCTTGAGGAACCTCTCTCTCTACCCTGAGCTTATTTTGTCTTGGCAAACTCCCTGCTTGCTCTGTCTGATATCCTTCCTGGTCACTGTGGCCCTGGCCACTAGGTGGCACCCTTCACACTACTGACCCTATAACCAGTTTTTTTTGGCTATTCTACTACAACTAACACTGACATTTCCAGTCCATATTTTGACCTCTGCCTTTTGCTACTTCCCTCACGCCTGACTCCTCTACTATCTCCTACCCCCCACTTACCATATAGTCTCCACAACTTTCCTACTCTAAGAGGCCACCCTTACCTGTTCTCCTGCTTCTCTCCTCTTGCCTGATTGTTTTTCTGAAACTGATCATTTCACTTGCTTTCCTGCTCTTGATCCCCCTCTCCCTGTCTTACCTGTTTTTACTCTGTGACTTTTCTTTTGACCTGCCTGTTCCTTCCCTCGCATACTACTGTAATTTACTCTTTTACTTGCCTTCCCTACTCCTTAATATGCTCACCTCCTTATGACCATCATCTCCCCCTCAGTACTCTACTCTCGATTTCTTGTCTGCCTATAGCTCTTACTCTACCACATTTCCTTCCATCCCTGCAATCCTCACATATAGCTTCCAGATTTCCACCTACTTGCTGTTGTTTTTTCTGCCCTGAACTCCTATTTCCTACTATCCCTACCTGTCTCCTCCCCCCCCTCTGCCTCATTTCCGTTTTTATCATACTAATACACCCATCCCCTAGCCACCTCCTCCCTATAGTCTATCCCTCTGTGGGCTGCTGTGTCTCCTCGGGCTGGGAGTAGATATCCCGCATGTGAGTACTTGCTTAGGTGCACTGTTTTAGTGTTTTGCTTCATTTATTCCTTTGTATTTCTCACTTGTATCCACTACTGTTATCCGAGTTGTATCAGAGTTAGCTCTGTATACCTAGAACTGTGAACTGTACTTTACGATGTTGTTTGGGAACCACGTGGAAAGCCTTGTTCGCTAGGAACTTACGGAAACGGGTTATCAACCCTGTTTCTACTCCTGTTAGGCCCTGATCCAGCCATCACACATGGTCGCTACAATAGTTTTATCTGCTATTTTAATTTTCTTACTACCAGCGTACCTGTGCCTATGTCCTATCTTTACTTTTAGGCAATTAACCATAATTGTAGCATATACTTTCACCGCTCACTGTAACCACATACTACTGTCTTAATAACGCTTACGAGCCATTGATGTTTTACTGGCACCACAATTGTATATTTACTAAAGCTAAAGCCAATCTGTATTTAGTGCTGCTTTTGCCAGAACAAACGGCCACGAAGCGTTTGGCTTACCGCTCTCTTCTAAGCCTGTTTATTTAGATGGTGCAGCGCCTAAACTACTTATACCTAGCAGGGATCATGCTTGGTAGGCTTTGTTAGAACAAACAGCCACAGCGGAAGCTTCCCGCCTCGCCAGGCCAGATTATTTTGGATAGTATAGCGCCTAAGGCCTTAACTAGTTATACCTAGCAGCGGTAACCTCTCTTTATTAGCGTTACTCCTTGCTGCAGCGTTCCTTGCCTAAGACCAGCCTCCACGTGGTCTCCCACAACTTCTGGCTGGCGTTCATAGGAAACTGTAGCTGTTTAAGACTTTGTTCTATGTTCAAGTGTTTATTACTGGGATGTTTTCCATACTGCTTCCTTTGTTATGCTCTTGACTAATGCCTATTAGCTCTGTGCACAGATGCACACAAAGTATGGTATTTTTTGACCTATACACATTGAAGCAACGCTATATTTCTAGCTTGTATCCCCCCTTGGGATCCTGTAATAATTAGTTATAGATGCAAGGCTGTGAATGTAGTGTCCTGCCATTTCTTTGTAAGCTGCTGATTGCTTGTAACTCATATTGTAGAGTGAAACCCATTTAAAAAGTGTGGTAGATCTCGCTTGCTTACCTGATACTTTAACATATAACTGTTGCAAGGTTGTTTTTTGTAATCCCTAGTGTGTTTTATTAGCAGCCTAACTTAACCACCTAATGCAATGTGTCTTAATAAGTCTATGTACTGACCCGTTCTTTGTTTCAAGGCATATTTACTAGCTAAGTGGTACATACTGCATTGACTAATTTATTTTTTTTTCCCCTTTTTTCTCTCTCTACCTATAACCCTATCAGACTGTACACCTGGGTTCCTGTCCTTCCCTAGCCAAAGAAGCCCCGTGGACATCATTTTAAGCACCATTCCTGAATAGGATTTTACATTCTCCCACATAAGACTGGCTTCCCAGAGTTGACCGTTTTGGAAGTATGTCCTACTCTTGTACTGCTTAACACTACTGTCCAGGGTATATTTGCTCCCCTACCAGGCTTATCAGCAGCCCCCCCCCCAAGTCTAACTTTAGATCCTTTCTCCTTCCCTCCTCTCCTCGGCCTTTGTCCTTGAGGAACCTCTCTCTCTACCCTGAGCTTATTTTGTCTTGGCAAACTCCCTGCTTGCTCTGTCTGATATCCTTCCTGGTCACTGTGGTCCTGGCCACTAGGTGGCACCCTTCACACTACTGACCCTATAACCAGTTTTTTTTGGCTATTCTACTACAACTAACACTGACATTTCCAGTCCATATTTTGACCTCTGCCTTTTGCTACTTCCCTCACGCCTGACTCCTCTACTATCTCCTACCCCCCACTTACCATATAGTCTCCACAACTTTCCTACTCTAAGAGGCCACCCTTACCTGTTCTCCTGCTTCTCTCCTCTTGCCTGATTGTTTTTCTGCAACTGATCATTTCACTTGCTTTCCTGCTCTTGATCCCCCTCTCCCTGTCTTACCTGTTTTTACTCTGTGACTTTTCTTTTGACCTGCCTGTTCCTTCCCTCGCATACTACTGTAATTTACTCTTTTACTTGCCTTCCCTACTCCTTAATATGCTCACCTCCTTATGACCATCATCTCCCCCTCAGTACTCTACTCTTGATTTCTTGTCTGCCTATAGCTCTTACTCTACCACATTTCCTTCCATCCCTGCAATCCTCACATATAGCTTCCAGATTTCCACCTACTTGCTGTTGTTTTTTCTGCCCTGAACTCCTATTTCCTACTATCCCTACCTGTCTCCTCCCCCCCCTCTGCCTCATTTCCGTTTTTATCATACTAATACACCCATCCCCTAGCCGCCTCCTCCCTATAGTCTATCCCTCTGTGGGCTGCTGTGTCTCCTCGGGCTGGGAGTAGATATCCCGCATGTGAGTACTTGCTTAGGTGCACTGTTTTAGTGTTTTGCTTCATTTATTCCTTTGTATTTCTCACTTGTATCCACTACTGTTATCCGAGTTGTATCAGAGTTAGCTCTGTATACCTAGAACTGTGAACTGTACTTTACGATGTTGTTTGGGAACCACGTGGAAAGCCTTGTTCGCTAGGAACTTACGGAAACGGGTTATCAACCCTGTTTCTACTCCTGTTTGGCCCTGATCCAGCCATCACGCATGGTCGCTACAATAGTTTTATCTGCTATTTTAATTTTCTTACTACCAGCGGTACCTGTGCCTATGTCCTATCTTTACTTTTAGGCAATTAACCATAATTGTAGCATATACTTTCACCGCTCACTGTAACCACCGCATACTACTGTCTTAATAACGCTTACGAGCCATTGATGTTTTACTGGCACCACAATTGTATATTTACTAAAGCTAAAGCCAATCTGTATTTAGTGCTGCTTTTGCCAGAACAAACGGCCACAGCGGAAGCGTTTGGCTTACCGCTCTCTTCTAAGCCTGTTTATTTAGATGGTGCAGCGCCTAAACTACTTATACCTAGCAGGGATCATGCTTGGTAGGCTTTGTTAGAACAAACAGCCACAGCGGCGTTGACTTCCCGCTCTCGCCAGGCCAGATTATTTTGGATAGTATAGCGCCTAAGGCGCCTTTTTAACTAGTTATACCTAGCAGCGGTAACCTCTCTTTATTAGCGTTACTCCTTGCTGCAGCGTTCCTTGCCTAAGACCAGCCTCCACGTGGTCTCCCACAACTTCTGGCTGGCGTTCATAGGAAACTGTAGCTGTTTAAGACTTTGTTCTATGTTCAAGTGTTTATTACTGGGATGTTTTCCATACTGCTTCCTTTGTTATGCTCTTGACTAATGCCTATTAGCTCTGTGCACAGATGCACACAAAGTATGGTATTTTTTGACCTATACACATTGAAGCAACGCTATATTTCTAGCTTGTATCCCCCCTTGGGATCCTGTAATAATTAGTTATAGATGCAAGGCTGTGAATGTAGTGTCCTGCCATTTCTTTGTAAGCTGCTGATTGCTTGTAACTCATATTGTAGAGTGGAACCCATTTAAACAGTGTGGTAGATCTCGCTTGCTTACCTGATACTTTAACATATAACTGTTGCAAGGTTGTTTTTTGTAATCCCTAGTGTGTTTTATTAGCAGCCTAACTTAACCACCTAATGCAATGTGTCTTAATAAGTCTATGTACTGACCCGTTCTTTGTTTCAAGGCATATTTACTAGCTAAGTGGTACATACTGCATTGACTAATTTATTTTTTTCCCCCCTTTTTTTCTCTCTCTACCTATAACCCTATCAGACTGTACACCTGGGTTCCTGTCCTTCCCTAGCCAAAGAAGCCCCGTGGACATCATTTTAAGCACCATTCCTGAATAGGATTTTACATTCTCCCACATAAGACTGGCTTCCCAGAGTTGACCGTTTTGGAAGTATGTCCTACTCTTGTACTGCTTAACACTACTGTCCAGGGTATATTTGCTCCACTACCAGGCTTATCAGCAGCCCCCCCCCAAGTCTAACTTTAGATCCTTTCTCCTTCCCTCCTCTCCTCGGCCTTTGTCCTTGAGGAACCTCTCTCTCTACCCTGAGCTTATTTTGTCTTGGCAAACTCCCTGCTTGCTCTGTCTGATATCCTTCCTGGTCACTGTGGCCCTGGCCACTAGGTGGCACCCTTCACACTACTGACCCTATAACCAGTTTTTTTTTGGCTATTCTACTACAACTAACACTGACATTTCCAGTCCATATTTTGACCTCTGCCTTTTGCCACTTCCCTCACACCTGCCTCCTCTACTATCTCCTACCCCCCACTTACCATATAGTCTCCACAACTTTCCTACTCTAAGAGGCCACCCTTACCTGTTCTCCTGCTTCTCTCCTCTTGCTTGATTGCTTTTCTGCAACTGATCATTTCACTTGCTCTTCCCCGCTCCGTTCGCTACTCTCACTCCCCACCCTACCCCCAATTCCCACCCACCCCCAGAGGCCCTACCTTTATAGTAGCTTAGACACTCCCCCAACTATCTAACCTCCTATCACAGTTCATGTACTCTTCACCTATCAATACCTTACTTCTACTCCTACAACCACACCCACTCTCCACTATCCTATTTTACTACCTCACCTCACTCTACTACTGATACCACACAATCCTACTCTTGCTTAACACATCCCACTAGTAAAAAAAAAAAAAAAAAAAATGCTCAAATGTTTTCTTAATTAAATAAGAAGTTAATTGATTAACTTAAGACAATTGTCTATTGGCTGAGCCTCCCTATAAATCTGTAGCTATTTTTCACACTAAATTGTCTGATGAAGCGTATGGTAGCATACGCGAAAGCGCTTACCGTTTGTCTGTTTTTATGAATAAAAAGTAAGATTCTTTTAACGTGGAGAGTCGGAAGCTTCTTGTTTTATATTTATCCTTGGATTTTAACTACTGACTCCTTGGCAGCTAGAGATCCGTTTCTGTTTTTTATTTGCTTGTTATTGTCGGAGCTCTACTGCAAACGTTATGGCAAACATGGATCTTGAGTTGGATTATAATCCGGAACCGAGGCGATTGACTAATGAGCAACAATGGACAGCTATAACGTCATGTAAGTCGAACCCTTTATTGGCTCTGGATCTGAATGTACCTGTCCCGAGTACAACAGATACTGACATTCCTAACATAGAACTTTTCAACTCTAGCATGAAAATGCTTGAAAATGATTTGTATAAACTGCAAAGAATGATATGGCAGCGTAAGCACTTAGAGGCATGTCTTCATTATAAATTGATTCCAAGAGGGATGCGATACTGGTTATGCCAACGTATGGCGATCGCATCCGTTGCTATTGAAAAAATGGCAAGACATTAACATTGAAGCTAGTCATAAACATATGCAACTTCTTATTGACTACTTTGAGCCGCTTGAGGCTGAACTAATTTCTAAGGTCAATGATTTTAACACAGACCTACGGAAAAATTTTTGTAATTCCTTTTGCACACGGAAACTTGACAATATGTACAGTCAGGTAAATACATATGCTATGAAGCTTCAACAAATTAAATCAAGGAAGCTTCAACGTGACTTTAGGGATTTCTCCACCGGCAATGTGTTCGTTTGGCCGAGGAGGTTGGACAATCAGTTCTCAGGGGAGAACACTGGTTCGAATTCAGCGCCTTTGGATTGCACACTTACAGCACCCATTGCTATTGGTCTAACAACAGCTGAGCTTGGCGCTGTTACGGATACGTCACACGACTCCTTTACCACGCCGCCTGAGACATTTGCTTCAGTCACTAGTGCCTCTCTTGTTTCGACACCACTCCCGAATCAAGAAGCCAATAATGCAGCCAAAGTTTTAAAAAACTCCACGGGAGCCATTAGTAAAAGGCGTAATGATGATAACACTCCTTTTTTACCCCTGCCCATAAGGAAACCAACATATGTAAAAGGAAGAAGGAACAGCTGGGAAAGCAGAAAAAGAAAGCTGTCCGGAGAGATGAATGCCTATCAACCAAGAAGGCAAAGGCAGTAAGCATGCTCTACTTTAATTTATCGGACTATTCTTTGAATGCTAGTGACATTGAATTGCTTAATAATGGTCTCTCTTTTGTCCCTTCACGGGGAAGTACATTATCTGAAATATTAATTGATTTACGCTTCTTTGCACGCAGTTAGTCTGAAATTGTTTTTAATAAAGACATGAATACTACTACGCATAATGCTGCTAGTACTCCATACAAGAAGAAAAGTTCTTTTATACCAGCTATGCCAGCTCATATAGATTCCTTTGTTAAGCTATGTGAAACTGATTTTATAGTTATTTTATAATGGTAAAAGAAAATGTGCGTTTTTAATATGTCAAGCAATAACATGAATTAAGCTCTGAAATCTGAGCAATGATTATACACTAACTTTTAGGCCAGTTGATAAAGGGGGAGGCTTAGCCATTTTTAATACAATTGATTATAATGTTTTAATGAGTAATATGTTGGAAGCTGACAATACATATCTTTTAATTGATCAAACTAAATTCAATTTTATTATTAAAACTGTTAAAGATGATAAGTATGACATGTTAATGTGCACCCAGATATCGAACACTTTATATGACTTTTTTTCTATTGAGCATCCGGTAGTACCTATAATCAAAGGGCTACCGAAAATGCATAAGGAGATCCTACCACCACCGATGAGGCCGATAGTGTCTGGTGCTAAATGGATCACTGAAAACATATCAATCTTCCTAGAAAAAACGTTAAGACCCCTAGTAGAAGCCATCCCCACGATTCTCAAAGACACGTACCAGCTTATAAATTATCTACAATCTTTGGACTTTGAGTTCAGGCAGGATAAACATCTTCTAATCACAATGGATGTGCAGAGTCTATTCACTTCAATCCCGAACGACGTTGGGATCGAAGCTAAACGTGATTTACTACAACATAGTCAAAATATAAATGGGAACACTACCATTTTGGTGTGTCAACTATTAGACATGGTGTTAAGTAACAATGTGTTTGCATTTGGGGGTAAGCTCTACCTACAGACCTGTGGCGTGGCCATGGGGACCCTGCAAACACATATGCAAATCTAGTTGTGCATCACTGGGAATTGAATAATGTCTTTACACACACTTTATTTCACAAAGTTTTATTATATAAGCGTTTTGTTGATGATATTTTAATTGTTTGGGATGGCTCAGTAGAGGAATTTTATAATTTTACTTACTTAGAAACAACCACGTTTCTCAGATTTTCAGCTGAAACTTCCTACTCATCAGTTAATTTCTTGGATGTCAGCATAAATATTAGAAGAGGGAGATTAGTATCCACACTGTTTAAGAAAAAATGTTGGAGGAACACCATTCTGAAATACGATATGCATCCTCGTCATACCTTCAAAGGTATTTTGAAAAGTCAGTTTGTTAGACTAAGTAAAATATGTACTGACAAGGATGATTTAAATAGAGAAGCTGACAAGATGGTGAATATGTTCTTAGAAAGAGGTTATAACCATGATCTAGTAATGGAAGTCAGAAACAATGTTTTGCCCTTAGAATCTCTGACTTCACACGATTCTAGATTTGAGCACCAGGCAGTTCATCTTACGAATACCATTTATAACTATAATTATACTGATAGAGTGTCTTTTATTACGACATACACTAATGACTTCATGAACATTAAGAAAATATTAGTCAACAATTGGAAGGTTTTAATGCTGGATGAACCTACTAAGAAAATAATAGGTAATACTCCTCATATAGTTTATAGGAGTAATAAAAATTTAAAATCCTTACTATGTGATAGAAAGCCAAAATTATCACATAACATGTTACGTACTAATGATTCTTTTGGAACCTATCCGTGTCATAACTGCAATTACTGCAAGTTTATAACCAAAAGTCAAGAATGCGTACATCCAGAACTTGATTTTACGTTTATACCTAGATTTAGAGCCACTTGCAACACTTCTGGATTAATCTGTTTAGCCACATGTGAATGCTGTAATGTATTCTATATAGGCCTTACCAAAAGGAAACTTAAGAATAGAATATATAACCATCAATATGATATAAAAAAGAAAAATGATTTAAATGCTTTGGCCAAGCATGTGATATCTAATCCATTGCATTCTTTTGTATTCAGGGTGCTGCAAATTGTAGAGGCCACAGATAGAGGTGGTGACTATATAAATCTGATTGAGCTAAATGAACTAAAATGGATACTTAAACTTAGAGGTCACTGCCCCCCAGGCTTAAACAATTATATCACCATCAGGTCCTTTCTTAATAACCGATGACATTACAAAGTGTAGTATAGCTATCATACCCAGCAGCCTTTGTTGCATTTAATTGTCTGTTTAGCGTTTATTTTTTATTTGCATACACAATTATCACTGTGCCTACTTAATTGTTTTTAAGTTTCTAGTTGTATACAATTGCTTTAAGATACACTATACTATGATTCTAATATATTATTTATATAGCCTGAGAATTTATAGAGCTTTGCTTCTCTTATTTTATCTTATAAATTTATTTCATTAATTTATTTAATCTTTATTCAAAAAGTTTATACCATGTATTCACTATTTTGAGTATGTTGTTAGTGGCAGTTTCTTTGACATAATTTTATTTCAAAATCATAAATATACATACATTTTAGAAATAGTAATTTATAATTTACATTTATATTTTTATATGTCTATATTTATATATTTATATATTCATTTATACATATTTATTCATATTTATTCATATCTACATATTTATATATTTATATACACATTTACTTATTCATTCATACATATATTTACATTCTAAGTATTTATTATGAATAGAAATGCTTTTGTATATGCTTGCAGGAAAACTCTTAAACCAGGAACAATGTGAGCAGCTTCACATCTTAAGTGAGTTGAGAATGCTGCACAAGTTTTTCAATGATATATGCTGGAATATATTTGAATCAAATATTCGTCTAGTTGTTTTGTAATATTGTTTTATAATGTGTTTAGAATAGGCAACATATGTTCCGATGAAATTTCTTGAATTTTTGAATGTTCTTGAGGAACTATGGTTCGGTTTGTTTTATCCCTTATGTCTGTTTATGTTCGTTTTATATACATTTTTAAATGAGGAGTTTTTAAAAAACAGTCTTCCTTTAAATGCCTGAATGCTTAAATGTTTTCTTAATTAAATAAGAAGTTAATTGATTAACTTAAGACAATTGTCTATTGGCTGAGCCTCCCTATAAATCTGTAGCTATTTTTCACACTAAATTGTCTGATGAAGCGTATGGTAGCATACGCAGCTTGTCTGTTTTATGAATAAAAAGTAAGATTCTTTTAACGTGGAGAGTCGGAAGCTTCTTGTTTTATATACATCCCACTAGTAACATGACTTTAAACCTTAATATTATCCTTTCATTTCTTCTCCTTAACATCCTTCTCTATTACCATACTCTTACCTCCTATGAATATCTCATACTTAGTCAACCTCCTGTATTAGCCAAACACACCACTTCTACACCTCCTCTACTTAAACAAGCTCATATTAATATACTATCAACCTCCCCCTACCTTCCCCCTCTCTACCACAAAATTCACCACTTCAGATTCCTAACCTCTAAACGATTCTACCTAATACCCTGCAAAAACCTAAAAGTATCTCAAGTCCCACAAACACTATTACTGATACATGGTGACATCCACCCCAACCCTGGCCCCAATACTCTCATCAACCACACCCACTCAAATCTAACTACTAACTGTTCTACCTCACCTTTCTCCCCTGACTCCCTCTGTATTGCTCACCTAAATATTCGTAGCATCAACAACAAAATCACACAACTTCATGCCATAATTGATTTCTATGCCTTTGACATTCTCTGTCTCACTGAAACATGGCTCAAACCTAGTACCAAAGACAATTAATTTACTCCCCCAGGCTATAGCACCTTAAGACAGGATCGTCTCAATAAAAGGGCGGGAGTGGCCCTTCTATACAAATCCCACCTTCAGGTAGCCTCAGTAGACACCTTGCCCCCCTCCCTAACTAATGCTGAAATACTCTGTACCAAGCTCCAAGTTAATAAAACTAAGGCTATTTATATCATATGTTCTTATATCCCTCCAGGCAACAACATCAGCACACTAGAAAATATCCTAAGCTGGGTCTCCAGCAACTTTCCACAAGAAACCATAATCCTAGGGGACTTTAATATTGACTGGAACTCCTGCATATCTCCCAAACCCTCCATTCACATTAATCTCTTTAACTTTCATCAAACCATTAACTCCCCGACTAGAATACACAAATCAACCCACAAACAAACCATTCTAGATTGGATACTAATTAACAACAACCCCCTCTCCTATAAAACAGGAATACTCCCTGACAATTTCAGTGACCATCTCCTGACCTTTATCTGTAAACAAAAATATAACATTACCAAATAAGCTACCTACCATACCATACACAACAAAACAAATTTTAACCTGGCATCCTTTCAAAGTGAACTCAATGAGTATAACTGGTCAACTCTAAAATACCTCCCAATAGACCCAATAGATGAAGCAGTAGCCCATTTTAACAATACCTTTCTACAAATTCTACACCATCATGCCCCACCCCGCTTAATTAGATTAAGCTCCAAGGCTGCCCCATGGCTCTCAAAAACTACTAAACAAAATATGCGAGCTAGAAATAAATTATGGACTAAATGGAGATCCACAAAAAACCCTGCTGACCACCAGAACTTCAAGCACCTGAGAAACTCAACTAAAAAACTTATCTATCTGGATAAAAAGAACTATCACTTTAAATATCAACAAAACCAAAACCAAAACCCCAAACAATTTTGGTCAGGTATGAACAAACTACTCCATCCAGGGAATACCAAAACCCCTACCCCAGCTAGCCTAGCTCAAAGCCAACCCAACATAATAGCCAACACTTTCAATGACTTCTTCTCTCAAACAGTCACCTCTCTGGCTAACACCATGACACCCCCCATATCCCTCCAAAAAACCACTACCCTAAACAGCACCCCCATACTAAAGTTCCATACTGTCTCCACAACCTATATACGCAAATTATTATCTAAACTCAAACCTTGCACACCTTCGGCCGACAAACTACCAGCTGAATATCTTCAACTAGCTGCAACCAAACTTGCCTACCCAATCTCCATCTTAATAAACAGAACAATAACTGAATCCAAAATCCCCTCCTGTTGGAAAATCTCCCACATCATTCCCCTTCACAAAGGAGGTAACTCTAACGAACTCTCAAACTTTCGGCCTATTGCCCTTCTATCCCCTCTATCCAAAATAATGGAACGCTGCATACACCATCAACTCTTACAACATCTCTTGAGTAACAACTTACTTGTAGACTCACAACATGGGTTTAGGCCCTACCACAGTACATCTACTGCCCTTCTCTCCTTCACTGACACAATAAACAAACATCGTAACAACAACCTGTTCTCCTCTGCACTATTCTTAGACCTATCGAAGGCATTTGATATGGTTAACCATCAACTTCTCCTACACACTTTAGAATCCCTGTCACTTGACCCACTAGCACTACAGTGGTTTGATTCATACTTGACAAATCGAAAACAAGCAGTCCTATGGGACAGCCATCTATCTTCTCAACTCCCGGTTACGATAGGCGTCCCACAAGGGTCCATCTTAGGTCCCCTACTTTTCTCTATATTTATAAACAACCTACCCACTTCCCTCCCTAAATCCACCTGTATACAATATGCTGATGATTCCACTCTCATCTGCTCTGCTCCATCCCCTGCAGAACTCCACTCCTCTACCCAATTGGTTTTCACAGCAGCAGAAAAATGGTTTCAACATATCTGTCTCCTCCTTAATCCTAAAAAAACCAAACTTCTACTCTTCACCCCAACCCTTAAATCCATTCCAATCACCTTTTCCATTGTGTCCTGCAATGGCACTATCATCAAACCTGACTATTCCACAAAACTGCTAGGTGTCACCATAGACAATCAGCTTAACTTTGACTATCACATTGATTTAACTATCAAGACAGTAAATAAAAAGATAGGAGCCCTTTACAGACTTAAGCCCTTTCTTACCGCCACATCCCGAGTATCACTTGCCCAAACTCACCTCATCTCCACACTACTGTATGCCTCCTCCTCCTTTAGTAACATTTCTAAAGCTAACCTTCAGAAACTTAATTTAGCCTACCATAGCATTGCCAGATTTGCTACTGGCTCTCCATTCCGAACTCATCACTGTCTTAACTTAAAGAAACTCAACTGGCTAGAACTTCCAAATCTTATACTCCTGCAGCAATTAGTCCTCACTTTTAAAATTCTACATTACCCCTCCAACACACCCATACTGAACAATCTTATCACACCTTATACAAATCTCACTTCACTTCGTTCAGCCAACAAGCTCCTAGTAGCTACTATAAAATCCCACAATAAAGCAGGAGACTCCTTATTTGCAAACACTATCGGATCACAATGGAACAAACTTCCCACTGGACTGACCTCCCTAGCCTCATGCTACCTTTTCAAAAAACAGATTAGAAATCATTTACAAAATCACTGGCTATGCCCTTGCACAAATCTTGACTGATAACTTATACACTACTTGCTCTCTCAACTAACTTGGTATACTTAATTCTATATTGCATTTACCCAAAGTTTGTTTCTCTTCCGTTCTAGTGTGTCTGTTAAAATGTAAAGTCTCTTGTATGATAATTGAGCTTTCCTCCTCAACCCTCTGTAGAAAATATACTTCTATCAAGCCACTCAAGCCCAGCAATACTGTACATTCTATTTGACTTTACTTTTCTTTTGTTAGTACTTTGCTTGTGTTACTGTTTGATTGATTGTTATTGTTATTTTTTACTATTTTTACTAATTGTATCTTTTTAAACTGTAAAAGTATAGTATCATAGTGGAGCTTTTCTCCTCGGGCCTCTGCTGAAAATGGACATGTATCCAGCCAGACTAGCCCGGTTAACAAATGTAAAATAAATAAATAAATAAAATGTTAATATATTTGATCCCTTTGAACTGTTCAGACATGACCCTGGAATCAGTAAATTCACATTTTTTTCACCACCTCATAAATCATGGTCTAGAATAGATTTTTTTTTAATTTCAACAAATTTCAAAAAATATGAAATAAAATACCATACAGAACCCAGAACCTTGTCTGACCATGCAAAAATCAACCTAAAAATAAATGTGACTAAAATAAGCACAAAAGACCAATATACAATAAATTGGACCCTAAACCAGAACTTATTAAAAAACGAGGAACTCTGTCAGGAAGTAAGGGAACTTCTTAGCCAAACTAACAGTAATTTTGAAAGAACAAATATTCCCCTTGACATACAGTGGGCAGCGACTAAGGTAACATTTAGAGGTATATTAATACAAAAAGCATCAATACTCAAAAAACAAGCCAACTCCCAAACTGACAACCTAGAACTTAAATTAAAAAATCTAGAAATACAAATGCAACATAATCATGCCTTGGAACTCGAGATGCAGATCATCTCTGTACAAAAACAACTACAAGAAGCACAAATGAACCAGCTCTCTCTCATTGAACTTAGACTTTTACACAGATATGCTGAGTGGGCCCAAACTCCCTCTAAAATCCTAGCCAGAATAATTAACATAACCCCCCCCTCCAGAATAAAGCAAATTAAACACAATAATGAATCATTCAGCTCGGATAAGGAAATCATAAAACTTTTCAAAGAAATCTATCGAGAGATCTATGGTCCACACCCTTTTGAAGATGAAATAGCATCCAATACTTTTCTAGAAGATTTGCATTTCCCACAAATAAATGACACTCAAATAAAATCTCTTAAAGCACCAATAACTACTGAAGAAATACTTCTAGCTATCAACAAAATGAAAATAGGAAAATCCCCAGGCCCTGATGGCTATACATCAGAATTTTATAAAGCCTTTGCAGAACATTTAGCCCCAATTTTACTCAAAGGATATAATTATATAATAAAATTTGGGGTTCCAGATCTATACATAAATAAATCTAAAATGATTTTCATCTTAAAACCTAATACATCTGGATTTAACCCTAGTGACTACCGCCCAATTACATTAATTAAGCTTGACATAAAAATATTAGCAAAAATATTGGCTCACAGATTGAGCAAAGTACTTCCCTCTATCATATCTCCTGAACAGTTGGGTTTTATGAATAACAGACAAGTCTGGGATAATATGTTAACAATAGATGCAATAACAAATATGACAGTCAAAGATACTTCCCCTAAGTATACACTTTCTGTTGATGCACAAAAGGCTTTCGACCGAGTCAATCTAAATTTCTTGTTCAAGATATTAAAACGTTTTACTCTTCCCGACGAATTTATTGCTATGATTAGAGTATTATATAAAAATGCCACCACCACATTACACATAAATAAAAAGAACTCACACCCTATACATATAATCAATGGCACTAGGCAAGGATGCCCACTATCCCCATACCTGTTTAACCTTTATTTAGAAGTCCTCCTTCTAAAGTTAAGTCAAAAAACATTTAACCACGCTATCTGTATATCAAATGTCCAAATCAAGTATACGGCATTTGCTGATGATCTCAACATTTATTTTCAGTATCCCTCCACTGATCTAGTCCAAATTCTAAACTCTATTGATAAATTTTCTGCAATCTCAAATTACGCTATGAATCCGAGTAAGTCAAAAATATTCCCGTAAATCCTCTTAGTCATAAGGAAATTTTCTTTCCAGATGCAAAGATTAAAATAGAATATTCACTCAAATATCTAGGAGTCACATTTACCCACTCGCATAAAGGAATTACAAAAGAAAACCTCTAAATGACTTGGTCAAAAATCATAAAGGATTTGGACAGATGGCAAGGCAATCCAAGGCATCAGTCATAAAAATGAATATACTTCCTAAAATATTGTATCACTTTCAAGCTGTTAGCCAATGCGTCCCAAACAAATTTTTCTCCAGAATGAAAATAATACTGGACAAATTTATGTGGCACCCGAAGAGCATTAGAATTAGTTACAATAAACTAATACTACCCAAAGAAAAAGGCGGCTTAAGCCTTCCTGATTTTCAGACATATTATCATATTATCAATGCTAACCACATTATACGCCTAACCCAATATGAACCTTCGGATGCCTCCTGGAACCCTCTTTGGATAAAAATTTATTACCAGAATCTAAGCATCTCTAATATAAACCCCCAAAGCCATTCCTTTCCTTAACAACAATACCCTAAGAAATTTCAAAATACATCCCATAATAATTAATAAGGTAACATGCTTTCAAAAACTTGTCACTTCCTTAAACATAAGGAACTCCTTAATTATGGCACAACCAATACACATGAATCCCGAAATCAAATTAAACAACAATATGTTAAACCTAGAAAAATATCCAAATATTAAACACTGTACAATATGGGACTTCTATCAAATAAAAGATCAACCCTGAGGCTATATTGTTGACCACTTGGCATCAAATAAAGCATACCACTTACTCATTAAACAAATATTATATTTAATATCCCTAAAAACATCGGAAATCAATGTAACTCCACAAGAATTCCAGCTGTACCAGCAATGCATATTCTATTTACTGCAAAAAACCAAAATGCTATCAAAAACGTATAGACTAATCACCCGAACTAAATACCAAAATGAAATTCTATACTCAAATTATTGGATGAACAAAAGTGAGAAATTAACAATTGAACAAAAATTAGCGGTGATTGACATAACTATAAAACTTACTCCTTTCAAAAAATTAATCTATACTGAAATCATGATTAATAAGAATGCCAACTTTACACCACTCTTTCTAAGTAAAATAGATCCTAATACCTCACCATTTTGCCCCACATGTGCTAACACAATAGCTGATACTCTCCATATCTTCTGGTCTTGCAAAAATGTCCATAAACTTTGGTGCTCTCTAAGAGTGAAATTAGAGAAGTCAGGCTATATGAAATCTACCCTTTCATGGGAAATGGCAGTATTAAATATTCTCCCCAATTCATATACACTAGAATCCAAGCATATCATAGTAACATTAAGTGCTTTACTTAAATCCTACATAGCTCTCAATTGGCTCTACAGATCAAAAATTTCCTGGTCAGAATTCAAAACTATAGCCATTCAATACGTTTTGACTAACAAATTAAAAACTGTGAGTCAAAACAAATTAACCTATTTCAAGAAATACCGGGAAAAGCTTATAGGAATCTTATCCTAAATCTGCACTTAAATCAGAACATATTACTTTATTATACTACCTCAGTACCAAAACAAACCTTTCCCCCAACACAATCTGGAGACTATGTATATCATATACTGCGAATGCTATGCTAAATGCATTAGATAAACCAACGTCCACTAATACCTATATATTCAACTTTACACTTTATCACAGTATCCTTCCAGAGTGACAACCCAGTGTAAATAATGTAAATATTATAAATAGTTCTTTTGATAGATATAGGTGTATAATTATAATCTTTTCCTTAGGAAAAATAACAATGGTCAAAAAAAAAAAATGTATAAATATCTAGATGTTTAAATGTTTAATGAGATTCCTATTAACCTGTGTGTTACATATTTTGTTTGTCATTTATTAATGCTCACTATATTAACTTATGCACCAGCAAGGACAAACTCACAGGAATATTGTGAGCTATAGTATACTTGTGTTATTTGATCCTATGTAATTCCGTTGTTATTTTATTTCTACTATGTATTAACTGTTTATAACAAAAAAAAAAAAACTTGGAAAATGAAATAAAAATTTAATTTGAAAAAAATGAATTATAGTTGCAGTATACTCAGGTGAAAATGTAAATGTATGTTTGTATTGATGTAAAAGTGAAACCAATTAGTTTAAAACAAACATGCTTTGGCCTTACAAATGGGAGATGATGTGTCATTAATGCTAACTAATAAACACATATTAAATAGTTTGATCACTATTGTCTTAAGGATCGTTAAATCACATGTAGCTTAATCACTGAAAATCCCACTGCATTCTACCCCTTTCGATTAGGGATTTAGGAGGTAGACTTCTGGTGAATTTACAATCACCCATCCTCTTATCAAAGTTCTGTTTGAACATTATTGAGTAACTACTGTTAGCATAAATGGGAAATGTATTTAAGATGAAAACAATTCTTGGGCAGAAATGTCTGCTCTACCAATATGTTATTTTAATGTTGAAGTGGAGGTTTAAGTCTCTCTTGTGGGTATTTGCAAGCATGTAGGAGGGCACAAAGTACTGGGTCTAATGGGGCCTTGCTGACTGGACAATGTTCACATCACAGAAAAATGTAAGTGATGGAAAAAAGAAAAAAAAACTTCCACGGGGGCTCATGAGTTGCTCGTGGACCTTGATTTTGTGTGGCAAAACCATGGGTATTTTGAAGTTGGATCATGTATTTGGACAGACACATGTACATGCCAAAGGGAGTATTATATTCTATTATAGGCTTAATAAGCGAGAAAGAGATAGGGATGGTAGCATCCTTCCATATAAAAGATGTACATGTGGTAATCAGCTGGGTTATGTCAAAGGGTATTATAATGACAGGAGGTATGTGGTAGTCAAACAAAAGTTCATTATCTGCAAAAGTGTCTATGTCCCTAATAACTATGTCCATCTTAAAGTGAGGTACACTTATATGGTATGTACATGGCTGCTCATGTTTCCAAAGAAAATGATGCCACACAATTTAACATTTGTTTTTTATCCATAGTCCTAGAACTTTAGGTTTGTTCAAGTTAAGCTCTCTTCGGGGATCTGAGAGTCCTCTCAATAATAGACAATAGATCCAAGTGCCATTCAAAGTCCCCTGACATCAACTTGACATCAGAGAAACAAATACCAAGTATGAACCCCAATACTTAGCCCCGGGGAACACAACTAGGAATAAGCCTATTAGAAAAGAGGGGTTCTCAATCCAAATGGGTTCTGGCTGCGAGTTAATTTGCTATTTAATGGGTCACATAAGGGATTATATTTTAATTTAATTAATTTGTCAAAGTTTCCCAAGTCTGCAGTGGTATATAAGGTCTTGGTCAGGTCAAGGTAAGTAGTGTGTATCAATTTGCCCTCATCTAATGTCTATGTGGCTTTTTCAAAGAAGTCCTCTAGGTTAAGTGAGCAGGACCTTTCTTTTATAAACACTAACTGGCAAGAGTCAAGTTGTTTTAACTGTCACTATTTTAGTTTTTGAGTTTCATAATGTGTTCTATTAACTTACAATTTGAGCATCTAAGGTTTGTTGGTCTGTTGTTGGCGGGATTAATAGTAGCGCCACCCTTGTTGAGGGGAATTAACACAACTGTTTTACTTTTCTCCAGCATAAAACCAGTTTAAAGGTTAAGGTTGAAAAGACTCATGAGTGGACTTATAAGACAACCCTTCATACTGGCAAGGAAGTAGCCAGGACTTATATGGCTAGTACCTTTAGCCTTAGAGACTCCTATTAGGAATTACTCCCAGGTGATCTGTGTGTGCATGTGAGGAGGGGGAGTGCAGACATGACATATTTTTAGAAGCTCTGAGTAACACAGGGGAGACATTTGAACTAAATTTATTTGCTAGTATGCCGGTAGTATCTTCAGCCTCCAAGTAGGTGCTATTGTTATGCGTAATTTTAGTGAAATATTGCATATCATTCTTAAAGTTTCTAACATAACTGAAAAAGGTCTCATAGCTATTCATGACATACTTAGCCTTGGAAGATTTGATGTGTAGATTCTTTGTTTAAACTAATAACTACACTTTTGGAGAGTGTTGTTTTAATTTTTGCTCCTCATGATGAGACGCTTTATTTTTGTTTCTTCATATAACATGTTTATACTAGGTTTTCATGACAGGGATTTGTTCCTAAGCTTGTTGTATTTTTTTGTCAGACTGGGACCAATGCCTTGATGCAGGTATTGAGGTGAGAATAAAAATCATCTGGAAATGCACACGTTTTGGCTACAGAGTCACCAAGGGGAAGGCGACCTTATTTCTTTTAATCATCTTTGGAGAATCAGACCCATTTAATTTCAGCCCAGGAGCTCACTTTCTGGTCTAGTATTCTGCAGTCCAGTACCGGATGTTGCTATTATTATTATTATTAGTAGTAGCATTTTTTATGCTATTATTATCTGCAAACGATTTACTGAAAAGTTCTTTGACTGGACATTAAGGTTTGCATTTACAACAGTAAATGACTGTTTTCTTTTCCATTTTTAGGAAGATACATATTCATAATGATTATTTTTGGCCAAATTCAAGACTTAACTTGGTCTGAAAACTGAAATGTTAGATTGTGAAATTTAGTAGCTAACTGGAAAACATGAAATATATTATAGTTTCATTTAATTTTTTATCATTTTCCTTTATTTTCTGTTATACTTGCTCAGAGTCATGTGACTGATTTCATAACCCATTTGCTTCTAATTTAAATCTTGGAAGAGGTTTGTGATGGTGTTAAATTTTGCATTGAAAAAACACTGGGAGTGAAACTGTTATCTGCAGTGGCCAACCCTGTAATAAAAGAGTTGATGTAATGTATTTGCTGCCTTTTTTTTGGCATGATTTTGTTGTACTGCAACCTGTGCTCTCATCTTCACCTGCATCTGTTAGGCTATACTATGCTATATATGTATAAATATATGTATAAGTGTATGCATACATAGATATCTGTGTGTGTGTGTGTGTGTGTGTGTGTGTGTGTGTGTGTGTGTGTGTGTGTGTGTGTGTGTGTGTATGTATGTGTAATATAACAAAACATGGAAGATTCAGCAGGGTAACCGAAGTTGGGCAGAAGGAGGGCAGTTTTGGTACCATGATACTAATTCAAGAGATCTAAAAGAACTGAAGAAGGCAAGTACAGGAGTAAGCAGAGAACTGGGAGTTGGGCCTTTTTTAAGCCAGCATACCCAAATTTTGAGTACAAAATATAACTGAATGGTTAGCTGTACTGTTTAAATTGAGAACAAGTTCAAGACTGTATAAATCATCGGAAAGTCCAGAGACTCTACATCTGTAAATGTATTCATCATAAATAAAAAGAGAGAGAGAGAGAGACTATATGAGGATGAAGCAATTATCTGTGAGGTAGGAGTCCAGGGGAATATTCAATTTTATCAGGGGGGCACTGGTGGAGCAACCAAATGTTTCCTGTGCTATGATGGACAAACTAGTAACCAACAATTTCATCACAGTTAACTGGTGAGAGTCCTTTTAAGACCTCTACTTTTCAGGCTTAGAGTTTGTTTATTAGCCCTTTCATGAATGTGCAGTGTACAGAATCTGTTGTGAATGATTTTGTGCACATTGTGACTGACTGAATGTTTTGCTGAACTGGGAGTTGGGCCTTTTTTAAGCCAGCATACCCAAATTTTGAGGTATAAAATATAACTGAATGGTTAGCTGTACTGTTTAAATTGAGAACAAGTTCAAGACTGTATAAATCATCGGAAAGTCCAGAGACTCTACATCTGTAAATGTATTCATCATAAATAAAAAGAGAGAGAGAGAGACTATATGAGAATGAAGCAATTATCTGTGAGGTAGGAGTCCAGGGGAACATTCACTTTTATCAGGGGGCACTGGTGGAGCAACCAAATGTTTCCTGTGCTATGATGGACAAACTAGTAACCAACAATTTCATCACAGTTAACTGGTGAGAGTCCTTTTAAGACCTCTACTTTTCAGGCTTAGAGTTTGTTTATTAGCCCTTTCATGAATGTGCAGTGTACAGAATCTGTTGTGAATGATTTTGTGCACATTGTGACTGACTGAATGTTTTGCTCAACCACAAATTTATTGTGTGTTTTTGGGATTCAGAGCTGCTTGCAAAGGTTAAGCCTGTGTTACATTCTGCCAATAAAATCAGTTCTTTTGAATGAAATCAGGTATTCTCATTAACCAAATTGTCACTCTGTCTTATATATGTGGTTGTGTATTTCCACTTACATATAATACAGTGTAAACAAAGACAACTTGCACAGCATTCGTTCATTAGAAATACATATGCATTGTCAATTGTGCAGGTTACATGCATGTTGCTTAGCATGTTACTTCTTGAAACACAGAATGTTGGAGATATTTCATGAAATTATATTTTGCTTCCAGGAGAGCACCTGCGGCTATGTCCTCAGGAACATACATGTTGCACATCAGAGATGGAAGACAAACTAAGTCAACAAGGCAAACTGGAGTTTGAAAACTTGATAGAGGAATCCAGTCATTTTGTACGAACAACATTTGTTTCACGGCACAAAAAGTTTGATGGTAAGCTCAAAGCTATACTTCTATCTGATTTTTTTGGGGAAATTCTAATACACAAACGGTCAGATAAAGCTATGCCCCCTCCTTACCTTCAAATTTGTATGTTTGGTGTTTTATGAGGATTGCTGGAGTGTATTATTGGACAGGGCTCCTTTGTGGTTTGGAATAATCTCAGACAACAAATATTATGATCTTGCTTTACACAGGTACTGATGCACAAAGTAAAATTATTTGGTTTGGAAATCTATCTGTATATAGACATATCTTGCTTCTCTGTCTCTATAGCAGTCTTAAGGCATAGCGTGAAAATCTTGTATTAAAGTATATTTTCATATTATTTCATTGTTCACTACTTGGTCTTCTGAACTTTATCAACTAGACAATGAATATATTATTACTTACCAAAAAAAAAAAAAAAAAACAACATATATATATATATATATATATATATATATATATATATATATATATATATATATATATATATATATATATATATATATATATATATATATATATATATACACACACACACACACACACACACACACACACACACACATGCAAATATATGGTGGAAGAATAGCTTTTTAGCTTTTGTGGCTATTCAAGAATATAAGTTTCATTGGAACTGTAAGTAAGTAGGTGGAAAAATATGCAGTTTTACACCGATTGCAAGGCTACATGTATAATCATTAAGTCAGAAAGTTACAGTTTCTTTTTACCTGAATATTTAAATAATTAAGTAAAAATAATTAAAATGTATTTAGCATATTTTTGCTAAGAGATTTGAAACATCATGTTTCTCCTTGTCATTAATAGCCATAGTACTTACTAAAGCTAATTCTCTATGTGACTGACTTTTCTTTGTAAATATTCCATTAGTATATTTAATTTTACTGAAGGACAAGAGTTAAGTGCTATGTCGCCATTTCTGTTTTTACACTGGAAGATGTAATTCTGAAATTGTATTACTTTCCTGCATGAACAGTAATTCAGAATCCTGTCTTTCCTGAGTTCACTTTGATCATAGTTAGAAATAAATATGTATCATAGCAAGCACAATGACACATTTCCATTTCATTCACTTTTCCTCCAGTTTGTGATGAATAACTTAAATATTCACAAGTTTAAGGAAAGAGACTTACAAACCATTTCACTTGCATCAGTTTATCTTCTGTCAGCAAGCCACATGAAGAGGGTTCCTGTAAAAGTCATATTTAAATTTAAATTATTAATTAATATTAAGCTAAATTCTCTGTAGTATTGCATATTGTTCCATTTTAATTGTAGCTTGACTACCCGAGCTTTCACTTCTGTAGGTGTTATACATTTTAATATTGTGGGATCTTGCAAGTACTTTATTGAACCCACTGTGTTGATAATTTCAAATTATATGCTTTCATATTTGCCTCATATGCAGGCATGCAGACAGTTACAAAGTCAAATTTAAGTTTAATGAGATTAACATCTGCAGAGTATTACTTGACAAATGTGTGTCATTTGAAAGACAGTGTTGCACTTTTTCAGTGACAATCCTGCTTATAAATTAACTCTAACAAGAGTCAATAATCACTTTTAGCTTATCAAAATTATATACAATAAAATTATACGTTTATGTCACAACTGAAAATGTACACTAATGCTATAACATTTTCTAGCTAATGATTCAATGTCCTCCTCAAAACAAGGATAATTTGATATCATCATTCTCAAATCTTTTCATAAGTAATACCTCATCTGTTAGCTCTCTGTAAAAGAAGTATTTTTCATTATTTTTTAACCCACATGAGCTGTAGACCTTTTTGAAATAGTACATTTTATTGATTTACCTGTTGGTCAGATGGTGCCTATAATGTGTTATTTACTGTGATCCATGTCTGCAAATTTGCTTATTTATATCAATAATTACTTGCTAAAGCTATAACCAACAGTGTTATCTCAACAACAGAATGAACCCTCAGGCAATATCCACAATCCATTCCTGTGTAGACAGTATTGCTTCCATTGTGAAAATGCTCATATTACAGTTAAAAAAGTCATTCTGATAGCCTTTCTGATTTGTAAAAAATATCTGATTAGATGTTTTATGTTTCACTCAGTTGTAATTCAATAAAGATAATAGAATTCGTTCATTGTGCCTTGACATGCATTCATTTTGGTATAGCAGGATTCCAAAACAGAGTGAAAAATAAGTGTATTTGTGACATGCATTTCTGGAAAGGCTTTGCGCTACTAATCATTGTTGACCATTTTTGCAGTATCTATTCTTGCTTAATTCAGCAAATACTTGAGATAATTTTGCAATAAGTACTCAAGACTATGGAAAGAATAATTAATAGGAGCATTTATGTTATATCAGTTAAATATTTGTATATAAAATTCTGCTAAATGTCATGTTACATCATAAAATGAACAGATTGGGTCAATGTTATGAACATTGAGCGCTTTGATTATTGATTTTGATAATTGCTGATGTTGTAGGTAAGTGAGTTCATTATATCCCTATGTGTGCTGTTATAATCTAAAAAAACGAAGTTATGTCTTACCATAACATTCCATCTGTGTTGTTGATCTTCTTCCATTCATAACTGATGGGTTTGGTTCCGATCCCTCGGAACCATGTTGGCCTTATACCAAACTTGCTACACCAAAAACTCTCGAGCTAAGCTGCTACCCACAATGTCTTTCTCCCTGTTACCTCAGATCGAGTTTGCATAAGACATATAGAAGTAAGGCATAGGCTATTTCTGCGCAAAAACCTTGAGAACACCACAAGGACCCATGACATACACCAGGAGCCTTTGGTGGGGGACATAGGGAGGGAAGAAGATCAATAACACAGATGGAACATTATGGTAAGACATAACTTCTTTATCTGATGTTGTTAATCTGCTTCCCATTCAATGGGACAGAATCCCAAGCTACCTGAGAAACCTGGGTGGCCCTTATGGAAGAACATTCCTGAGCACGATTTAGCTGGAGGCCACTCTTCCCCTGGAGACCATATCCAACTTGTAATGTTTGATGAAAGTGTGAGGTTTAGCCCAAATGGCTGCTGTACAAATGTCTTCCAGAGAGGCTCTGGAGTGAAAAGCAACAGAAGTTGCTATAGCTCTCATTGGATGTGCTTTGATATTGTGAGATTTAGGCTCATTTGTACATGAATATGAACAAGCAATACAATCTCTGAGCCACTTTGATAAAGTGACTTTTGATACAGCATATCCCATTTTTGGCCCAGAGAAGGAAATGAAAAGTTGATCTGACTTGCGGATAGATTTAGTCCTGTCTGAGTAAAAACGTAGTTGCCTATGTACAACCAATGAGTGTAGATAGTATTCTCCTTTATTGGAATAGTTTGTGAAAAACACTGGGAGCTCGATGGATTGGTTCACAGAGAAATCAGAAATCACTTTGGGGAGAAAACATGGATTACTACGTAGTGATACTCTGTCATTATGAAATATTAAGTACGGTCTCTTGATGCATAAGGCTTGTAATTCTGATTTCCATCTAGCTGACATGACAGCTACCAAAAATAGATATTTCCATGATAGGAATTTGAGACCACATTTTGCAGCAGGCTCAAAAAGGGGTAAAGAGAGAGACTGTAGTACCAGGGAGAGATTCTATGCCTCTAATGGATGCCTGATTGGAGGTCTGCTATGAAACACTCCTTTAAGAAAGGTCTTGCATAGGAGGGTGGAGATAAGTGGAGTGCCCTCTAATCCATTGTGAAAATTGGAAATAGCTGCTAAATGGACTTGTATGGTAGAAGTTGATGCTCCATTCTCAAAAAAACTCAGAAAGGTATTGAAGTATAACAGAGACTGGAGCTGAGAAGGGATTTAGCATCCGTTCTTTAGACCAAAGAGCAAACTTTTCCCATTTATCTCTGTAAAGTTTTCTGGTGTATGGCTTATAGGAGGCCAGAATGATATCGCGAACAGATGAGGAAAGGGTTTCCTGCCTGGCGACTAATGGAAGTGGAGAATCCAAACTGTCAGCTTGAGACTGAACAAGATTTGGGAGAGTCAACCCTTGGGGGTGAGAAATTAAGTCTGGATGAGTGCCCAGGTTTCATGGAGGCTGTAACAGATGAGGCCGGAAGAAGGGAAACCACACTTAACGAGGCCAGAATGCTGCAATGAAGATCATCTTGCATCTCAACTGAATTGCTTTCTTCAAAAATAGGGGTATCAAGGGAATTGGAGGATAAGCATAGAGAAGACCCGTGGGCCAATCATGAGTCAGAGCATTTCTCGCGGACTCCCCATCTGGGGGAAAGAGGGCAAAAAAGCTGCTGAATTTGTTCAAAGGGGAGGCGAAGAGTTCGCAGCAAGGCTGGCCCCATCGGCTGAAAATTTCTGCCATCCCTTTTGGATTGAGAGACTACTCGTGTGGAAGGAGAATGCATCTGCTCAGCCTGTCTGCAATCATGTTGGATCTCCCTGGGATATGCGTTGGTATAAGAAAGCGGTCGGAAGCTATCGCCCAGTGCCAAATTCTCATGGCCTCTCAAAACAGGAGGTAGGATTTGGTTCCTCCTTGTTTGTTTATGTACCAGACTACTGACATATTGTCTGACTGAATCGCAGTCATTCCCGATGGAAGGAGCGGATGTAATGCCTGCAACGCCAACAGCACCACTCTTAACTCCAGAACATTGATATGCAGGTTGGCCTCTAAGCTCAACCATGTGCCTTGGATGGTCTTTCCCTGAAAATGCCCCCCCCACCCTATCAGGGAAGTGTCCGTGGGCACAGTGGCGTTGGGTTGAGGAGTCTGGAAAGGGCGACATCAAAGTTTTGCATCTGGCCTCATGCATCAGAGGAGATCTTGCTAGCAAGAGTTGGTTATGAGGATCTGTGAGTTTAGGGGATGAAGATTTGCCAACCATTGGGACAGTAGGAGCCATTGTAACAATCTCATGTGTAATCTTGCTAGAGGAACTATTGGAATGGCTGCAGCCATGGATCCCAGAGCCTGGAGAACTTTCCTTGTTGACACCTTTCTTTAACAGAGTATCACCCATACTTGCAATCTTAACCTCTGAAGCCTGTGAGCTGGTAGAGATTCCAAGCATGTTCGAGTATTGAAAACTGCCCCTATAAATTCCAGTTTTTGGGTAGGTTGTAAGTTGGATTTCTCCCAATGTATGGTGATACATAGGGACTCCACTAGTGACAGTGTGTAACAGAGGGCCATGGTCAGACGGTGCTTGGTGGGGGTGGAAGGCAACCAATCGTCTAAATATGGAAACACCTGGAATCCTTGAAGTCTCACTTTGTGAACACTCTGGGGGCTGCTGAGAGACTGAATGGCAGGCCTCGGAACTGGTAATAATTAGCTCCTAGCCAGAAGTGAAGGAGACTCCTGGAACATTTGTCCATTTTGATGTGGTAATACGCATCCTGGAGGTCTATCGACCACATCCAAACATCCTCCCGTAAAAAACGGAGAATGGATTGAACAGTGACCATACAGAATTTGGTTTGAACCATTGCTTTGTTTAAATGGTTGGGATCCAGAATGGGTCTCCAGTGCCCAGTCTTTTTTGGCACCAAAAAGAATCTTGAGTAAAAACCGGATCCGCATTGGTCTGGATGGACTGGTTGGATGACTCTTTTTTGACACAGCTTTCTTATCTCTAAAGCCACTTCTTCCCTTTGATTTGGTGGAACACTGGGAAGGTTTTTCAAAGGTTTTGGATTTGAGGATAGAGGGATGTAGTAACCTCTGGAGATTATCTTCTGCACCCATCGATCATTGGAGCTAGAGTGCCAGGCAGTTTGCTGCCGAGAAAAATGACCCCCGACTGCTTCCAGCGGAAAGCAATCAGGCAGCACTTCAGGAGCATTGATAAGACCACCCAGAGAAAGAATCCCTGGAGTCTTGGTTTCAGGATCGGGCAGCACTTCAGGAGCAATGATAAGACCACCCAGAGAAAGAATCCCTGGAGTCCTGGTTTCAGGGACCCCCTCTGCCCCTAAAAGGGCATCTTCCACCATTGATACCCCCTCTGCCTCTAGGGGGATCCTCACCATGTGCTTTACAGAAAGGACCTTGAGATTTCTTGTGCCAGATTTTCTCACTCCTCTGGTTCCCGGAAAAAGAATGTTGGAGCTTGGAAAACCATAGGCCAATGGCAGACAAATTAATTCTGTCCAGCTCACACCTGGCCAGTGTGTCCTTTACTTTAGAACCAAATAAGGAAGATGGGTCAATACGGGTGTTCAAAAATGAGGATTTGAAGAAGCCCGCAAGGTCACAGATGCACATCCAGACATGACGCCTCATGACTATGCCTGCACTCGCAGCTCTAGCCACCCCTTCAGTTGCATGGGAGAGCAACCACATGGAAAAATTTGAGATAGATTCAAGGGTGGCAAGTTGAGAGGCAACCTTGTCAAATGCCCCTTCAGAAACATGACCCACTAGGGCTCCAGAAAGTTCGGTAATCAAATCTCTTTGGAGTCTCGTGAAATGTGCCAAGTAGTTTTGAGACCTTACAGCAAAGGTCGCTGAACCAAAAACTCACTTCCCCAGTCTGTCCACAGTCTGGGACTCTCTGTTGGGTGGGTGAACAGTAGGACTTTCTTCCACTAGATCCTTTTTAGTGGCCGCCGCCACCACCATAGCATCAACTGGCAAACCTCTGGACAAGTGGGGGTTCTCCACCGGGGGGGGGGGATCTTATCTGGTCTCCGGGGAATGGCCTCAATAGCATCAGGGTTCTGCCACACATGCTGCATGAAGAGCTGGACTAACTCATCGGCAGGTGGGGTCACCCAAGAGGTAGAAGGCCGAGAGCAAAAAGCCTGCAAGAAGACGGACTCCTCCGAGGAAGGGTTAGAGAGCTTCCAGCCCCCCCCCCTGTTTCAGTATTTCCAGGATGTCTCCAAAGGAGACATCAGGGGGTGACCATGGGGACCCCTCCCCATCCTTGTAGTCTGTATCCTCTGTCAAAGACTCTTCAGAAGAGTCAATGTGTTTCCTCTTACACGCCTTCTTCTGAGGAGGTTCCTCAGTGGGAATATCTGAGTAAGACTCTGAAGGATGGATACCCTGAACTGGGTTTTTCCGAGGCTTCTGCTCTCGATGTCCTGGGGAGGTGGTCCATGGTAGCTGTAGCTCAGAGGGAGCAGGGTGAAGTTCTGACATCAGAGGAGTGCTTCCTGAAGTAAGCACCCTCTCCATCATCTGGAAAGCAGGCCTGCCTGAAGAGGAATGGGAGCCCAGAAACGAGAAGGACAACCTCAGAACCGGGGTCACACCCCACTCCTCTGGACTCGCTCCCAGGGATGGAGCCTCAAGCAAGATCTGGGTAGATGTTATCTCCAGATCCAAGGACAGAACCGATAAAACACTCAGAACCGTGCTCATGACCAAAGATTCCATCCCACAACCATGAGTCTGAGGAAGGGACGGTTCCGATGGAACAGAAATCCAAAGGGGTGGCCTTGAAGCCTCAATGAGAGTCACTCGCAGTGCCAAGGAACAGGTTTCCACAAAGATGTCGGAGCAATGGGCTTCAGAACCGACGGATCTGAAGGAGGAGTATATGTTGGAGTCCTGGGAGAGATAGACCCAAACCCCAAAGGGGGGGTGAGTCTTAGGAAAATTTGATACCCTCTGGCTGTCAACAGCTGATCCAACAGGTGCACCACATTGAATTCAGAAAGAGTCCTGATGGACCTCGTGGACACTCCTGATGGGAAGTTGGGTCGGTCCAGAAAGGGGCTGTATGTCTGAACTAGGAATGGATCCAATGAAGGGGAGTATCAGGTCCATGGTGTCTGAGCTAGTGGCACCATAGTCTCTAATTTGGAGACATGTAGTAAAGGAATCAGTGGAGTAGAAATAGGACTCTGTACTGAGGAGGCACTCGGAGTCGAAGTTATTAGTTCCAAAGGAATTGTGTGGGTCAAAACCACTTTCAGTGCAGTAAAAAGGCAAAGTTGGTGCCATAGCTTTTGTCGAAGGTAAGGTCAGAGCCATAACTGACATGGAAGGCAGGGTCGGTGCTGAAAGTGGCGCCAATGTCAAAAATCCTTTAATGTCCATGACTTTGGTCAATGTGGCAATTGGAGCAGAGCTTAGAACGGAAGCAGTAGTCGTAGTTGGAGCCGATGAAGTAATCCTATGCTTCAATGAAAATTTGTGGGCCTTATGTTTGTGAGATATGCCCCTATCACCAGCAGGTGAAACGGGATCTGAATGGGGATGTTTTTTGTCCTTCACTGGAGGGGTTGAGACCTCCGACACAGAAAGGGACACTGAGAAAGGAGAAACTAAAAGGCCTTTCAAAATCAATTTGTTTTTCCTTTCGTTCAGCGTCCGCTGACTAAAACTTTGACAGATCTGGCAAGGAGGTTTAACAGAGAGGTGAGAAACTCCCAGACAATAAGCACAGTCATTGTGCGAGTCACTGTTAGGGAGTTTACCATTGCAAGAGGTGCAATGTTTAAACCCCGATGTCCCTTTTTTGTCAGACATTTCCATACACACACAAAATGCACACACTACTAGTACCTAAAAAAAAAAGAAGGAAGAAGAAATGGAAAGAGGATACCAACGATGGTATCAAACGATATTGCAAGGGAAAGAAGAGGGCGTACCAATGATAGTATAAGAAATACCCAATGGGTAGAGCTAGTTAGATAAAATAAAGGTAAAAGAGGTGAGATTAGGGAAAAAAGTTCAAAAATACACAGTTATCAATAAAGTATAACACTTAGCTTGAGAACTCAAGGAAACGCTGCTTTATGGCTATGTGGCAAACGAGATCTGAGATAACAGGGAGAAGGCCATTGTGGGTAGCAGCTTAGCTCGAGAGTTTTTGGTGTATGCGAGCTTGGTATTAGGCCAAAATGGTTCAGAGGTATTGGAACCGAACCCATCAGTGATGAATGGGAAGAAGATTAACAACATTATATATATATATATATATATATATATATATATATATATATATATATATATATATACACACACATATGCTTTCACTTCATAATCTCAAATTGCTGAAATCTTGAATTTCAGCATTTCGAAACTATGAAGCCAAACCATTCACAATCCCGAAACCCACAATCACGAATCACAAAATCACGAACATACAAGCACCATACACCACATAAAACACACAACATTATACCCGCAGCACACAAACCACACAATCCTACACTACATGTAAGCAGGGGGGGGGGAGCCCCCATGCATCCCACATGTGGGGGGCTGCACCTCCCCACACCCTCCCTACTTATATATACCAACTCCGAGATTGCACATAATGAAAAAAAAAAATCACACCATGGCATTCTACACTCCCATGCGCACACACACACACAAGTACACATCACACATTCACAAACACCAAGAAATCCAACACTCACACTCATACTTACACCTCCCTACCCTTACCTACACACACAACATACAAAAACACACACACACACTCACTCACCTTTAATTCCAGACACCATACCAGCCAAACACTTCATGTAATGTACCGGAAATGCATAAGCGCGGATTCGAGATATTCAAATTCTCTCTTAGGCACTTTTGGCATTCTGCAGTTTCATCTTCATGGTCTCGAAATGCTGAAATTCAAGATTATGAAGTGAAACCATACATATACATGTATGCACACGTGTGTGCAGACACTCACACACACCGATACAAGCACACACATATGTACACAAACACACACACACAAATAATACTGCAGGTTGCTATTAATGTCCATAAAATATTGCACAGAAATGGAGCATCACAGACATAATAGGTGATTTTTTTTATTTATTTATTTTTTTGGCACTTGCATCAAAACTACAAGATGGAGTAAGACATGCATGGTACTTTTTTTATAAAAGGACTTCCAAAGCAAACCTTTTACTGTGTATTGTTTAAGAATGTGTGGCATTTTTCCAGGGATTCCTTTAAAATAAGTGGATAATGATCAAGCAATATTTGCATTGTACAATTATTCAGAGTATTTCATTCAATATTTCATGTTGTTTCAGTGTTATTTATCTGCAACTTTGTTAGAATTTTACAGTGACTAATGCAAAGTAAAATATTTAAATGCAACAGATCATTTTTAAGCCTGTCCACATGTTGTTGTATACCTGGTAGGTTATTTTTCGACTTGGTTAACATCACTAAAATAGCTTTATCTTGCAAGTTTAGTGGTATTCTTAGCTGCAGTACTTCACTGGCTGTGAATGCAAATATTTAGAACTACAGACGAAGAAAAGTTTCAAAAAGGAAAATTGCTGATTCTGAGAAGAAATGTAAAAAAAAATTAGTCCATTAATGAAACCGAACTACATGATTTTATTACCAACTTGAAAGAAATAAAATTCTGACAGATTGTAAAGAAATGCCCCTGACATTATGTATATGTGGGAAACAATGAAGTGAAGTCATGGATGAGGTGGAATGTTCTGAAACATATTACTAATGCAGTATGTTTTAGATGCACTGATACTTCACTCCATCATTTGCTTATTTGCATGGTCAAAGAGGAGGTCTGTTGGAAAATATAAAGACATATTCATGTTTATGGTGAAGAAACACATCTTTCAAAAGTAATGGAGATTTGCCTGAGTAGTGTTTATTCTTTTTTTGTCAGATATACAGCATTATAAGACATATGCATACTGAAGACAACTTTATACTCTTTGGCACAGTGACTGGATGCTAGCATCTAAAAATGCTACATGCAAATAATGTGAAATAAAATGAAAAACTCCACATAAACCAGTAACCTCTTATTATCTTGGCTTTATTGTTAAATGTTTTCATTTTGACAGTGTATAAGACTTCTTCAGAATAAAATCTACAATAACAAGTATCCTATTAATATTAAAAGGTCACACGACAGCAGTGAACCAGTATAAAAAACAAATATTGTAACACAGTTAAAAAAATATGATTGATAATAAAATTCATAGACTCTTAATGCTGATATGATAGTTACACCTTGATACCTGTCTATTATGTCTAATCTGACATTTATTTATTTATTTATTGACACTTGTTAACCGGGTTAATCCAACTGGGCTTGGGGCCCATTTTCAGTGGAGACCCAAGCAGAAAAGCTCCATTAATAGAAAGTTATAGAAATATCACAATTCAAATGATTCTTTTGTACATACATATATGAGAGACAATAGAAAAAAATTCAAAACAGATAAGATTACATAGCAAGAATAAGAAAATAGTAAAATGCATGTCTCAGGCAATATACACATTATTATTTACACAGCAAATAAAAATTCACTAGAGAATTTTGTTGGTTCGTTGATTAAAGCATTTAGCACTTGCCATCTTACATGGAGATGTGGGAGTGAGATTAGAGAGAAATCAGCTATTACTTTTAGAGGGTGAGATGGAGCGTATGTTGGATGTTGGCAAGGTCAAGACTTGGATTTGAGCAGATAATGCTTTAGTTCATTTTTAAAGTGTAACGAGTGGGTGATGGAATGTATGTCTAAGGGGCGTTTGTTCCAAGCAAGGCCAGCAGAATGTTTCTATAGTAGTTTGCCCACAGTTTTCTTGGGATGGTATATTTCAAGTAGCTGCTGGATAGATGTACAGAGGGTTTGAGATGGTTTATAAGTAGAGATAAAGGATGATAGAGATGGGCAGGATGAAGGTTTGTAAGGAATGTGATGCAGTATTTGAAATTGAGATAGTTGGAGTTGTTGGGGGAGCTCGAGCCGCTGCAGAGAGTTTAGAGCAATACAGTGACGAGCCTTGTATGGAGCGTTTGTTATAAATTTTGCAATTTTGTGGTAAGTTTGTTGGAGTATGTTCAGAGTTGTGGTTTGAATGTTGGTGAGTACTGGGGTGGCATGTAGGAGGCAGGGTAGGAGGAATGCTTGTGCTAGTGATAGTCTGGCATTGGGGTTAGAAATTTCTTGTTACAGTAAAGTAACCCCAGTTTCTGGTATTTTTTTTTTATACATTGGAGTATGTGTAGGTTGAATTTGAGTTCATCATCAATGATTACCCTAAGGAGTTTTGTGTGAGTATTGGGTTTGATAATTGTGTTGTTAGAAGACTTGATAGCAAATGTAGACTTATGGTTAGTAAGAGATCAGGGAGGAAGACTAGAAGTTTGGTCTTTTTGGGGTTAAGAATAAGTAGATTATCAGACAGTCATTTTTCGGTGGACAGAAAGGCTTGTTAGGTTAGGGTATGGAGTTCAGAGATCTTATTTGAGATAGAGATGAGTGTAGAGTCATCAACATATTGGATGAGAGAAGACTGATTGCAAGATGTATAGAGATCATTGGTGAAGACATTGAATAGGAGGGGACCAAAGATGGAACTTTGGGGTACTCCAGTTGGGAGAGGAAGTAAAGGTGAAAAGGATGAGAGCCATTTGATGGATTGTTGCCCACAGGACAGGTAGCTACAGAACCAAGCTAGGGAGAAAGAAGATAGGTTAAGTTTAGCAAGTTTAGATAACAATAGAGTATATGAGACTGTATCAAAAGCTTTGGAAAGGTCAAGGAAAAGACAGGATATGATTTTGTTGTTGTCTAGGGCTTCGGCAATGGTATGGGTAAAGGATAGGAGGGCAGTGGTTGTGCTGTGGTTGGGATGGATGCCATGCTGAGTGGGCATGAGAAAGTTATGCTGGAGGGGGTGATTAAGTAACTGGTGGTGAATGCATTTTTTCAATTATCTTGGGGGGGGGTAGAAGGGCAATGGGTCAGTAGTTGCCAGGATCAGTGGAGTTCCCACCTTTGTGCAGAGGAATAGTGAAGCAGGATTTCCATAGGGTAGGCATGGTGGATTCTTGAATAGATCTATTGATTACTATGGATATAGGATAGACAATAGATTCATTGTCAAGTTTGAGGAAGGTAGGAAGTAGATTGTCAGTAGAGGGAGAGCAGGGGTTGAGCTTAAGAAGAAGAGATGTGATGTAGGAAGGTAGTCTGGTTTGTAGGGTTGGGAGGGGAATGTATGTTAGTAGTGCTAGCATTTGAGGGTATGAGTTTTTGGATGGTGCCAATGAAGTGATTATTGAGGAGGGTAGTGGTTTCCTGTGGGGATGAGTTTGGGTAAGGAGAGGAGTTTGTGGGACAACCGGGAGAAAGGATGTTGTTTAGAGAAGACTAAAACATTTGAGGCTTGGTTTTCCTATTGAGTTTGGCAGTGTTATAGTAAGATATTTTGTCTTTTGTAGCTTGTTTTTTAGCAAGGTTCCTAAGGTGCCTATATTTGAGTAGAAGGGGCGGTTGTTTAGTTTTGGTCCAGGCTTTCCACACTCTGTCTCTTTCTTGCATAAGGGACCTAGTTTCCTTAGAGAGCCATGGAGCATGGTATGCTTTTATTCTGACCTTCCTAGAGGGAGCAAGGGAGTCTAGAGTATTCAGGAAGATGGTGTTGAACATGCTTACAGCATCATTAAGAAGGATTTTTTTAAGGACAGACCAATCTATACTGGAAAGAATAGAGTTGAATTGGGAGTTGTTAAAGTTGGATAGTCTGCTGCAGTCTCTGAAGAGGTGGGGTTTGTGAATTTGGGAGACGTATCCTAAGACAGATGTAGGAGATTGTCACTAAGGGAATCTGGTAGAGTGGTGGGGTTGTGGAAGTGGTGGGGGGAGTTGGTGAGAATCCAGTCAACTGTGGAGCTGGAGGAAGAGTTTTTGTGGAAGTGAGTGGGGGATGAGATCAGCTGGGAGAACCATGTAGGTTGATACTAACTTCAGGAGAGTCAGTAGTAATTTTGGACCAGTCTATGTTGACGTCTCCTAAGATAAGGGTTTCGTAGAGTATTGTTTACAAGAAGATAGATCGAGGTGACAGAAAATTTCTTATGAGGATTAAGGTGTCAGTTTAAGATGAGAAGTTCAGCTGGGTGGAAGTCAGGAATAGGAGAGGGGAATGGTGAGAGGTTTAGGGTATTGGAGTAGAAGATGGCTATGCTACCCCCTTTTTTTGGGACTCTATCAGAGCAAAATATTTTATAGCCAGGAGGGAGAATTTCATTGTTTGTGATATATGGTTTGAGCCATGCTTCAGATAAGGAGAGAATGTGAGGAGTGGAATGAGCTATCCAGGTATATAGCTCAGTGATTTTTTTGTTAGGCTTTGAATGCTTAGTGAGAATATAGTTAGATGTTTAGATTGGGATGAATTTTGTGCCTGAGGGTGGGAATGATGAGATGTGTGTAGTGAGGGGAGGGTGGGGGTGGAATTGAGGGATGTATGGATGTTTGGAGAGGGAGAAGGGCCTGGGTTGTGGTGGATGTCACTAGAGCAGACTATATTTTGTGTGAGAAGGGAGGGAGTGCAATGGGTATGTGTGCTTTGGTACCTTTGGTTTAGACTTATGGATAAGTGTAAGGATTTGATGCATATAGAGTTTATGGAGACATATAGTGGAGAAATTCAATAGATTTGAGGAGATAATAAATGAGGAAGTTATTTGAGACTTAGTATTTATGTGGGTAGTAGGAGAGCATGCAAGTAGGTTGGAAAGGAGGGAGTGATATGAGGTTAAAACAGAGAAAAGGTAGAGGAATAGAGAATAAATGAGAAGGTGTTTCATATTGTAGTGTGTGCAAAGTGGTAGTAAAGTGAGCTGAAAAGTCTAAGGTTGGGATGTGATCTAGGAAAGACTGATACCCAATAGGATGGGAGGGGGGGAATTAATATTGTTTCTTTGCTTTAGAGACTGACTAGAGAATCCTCCCATGCTCTATACTCAGGTATGGCAGTGCCAATAGAACTCTTCTGTGTGGGTTTTCTGAAAAAAAAAAAGTAAATGAATAGTGTTTTCTTTCACTAATATTTTGGAAAGTCAAACTGAAGCACCTTGCTTGAAAACACTAAAACTGCCATTGTATTTCCACTGTTTTTTATGCAGTAAAGAACCAGAGCTCATATCTATGGAACTCTAAGTATTGTTAAGGGTCATTAACAGCAAACTACTTATTGCAACCTTAGCTTCAAAGTGACAATATTTAATAGCATTGTTTACTTTAAGTGGAATATGTAAAGTGCAATACGTAAAATAAATAATACTTTTTATGTTTTGTAAATAATTTATAATATGTCAGTATCCTCACGTTACCCATTTGTTCATCCAACCGAGCATTTTCTTAGGAGGCTATGTAATTCTGTGTATGTTGCTTGACTGTTGAAACATTTACAGAAATATGGGCATTATATGCATATATGATTATTATATGCATACTAGGTGGGGAGCACTACAACTGATTGAGTCTCAGGTGCTCGATGACTGCTATCTAACAGAATTGGACCCTAATGTCTTGTAAGCTGCTTCTCATACTCAGACTTAGATATGGGTTCAGGCTAGCAGCTGCCAGAGCTTACTTGAACTCATTACAGAGGTAAGTGCAGCAGCCATGGTGGTGGTGGTGGTGGGGGGAGTGCGAATCAGGGCACTGGTCAGGAAGGAAGCTCTAGGTTTTGGGATTGGGAAGGGAATTTTATGTTTAGAGAGTGGGAAAATCATTTTATGATTACGGAGTGAGAAGGAAGTCTTAGGGTTACAATGTGAGAATAGAGCCTTAGGGTTATGATTAGTGAGTGTGAGGTGGATTTTAGGTTTAGGAAGTGGGAAGGGATTTTTATGGTTAGGAGTGTGAAGGGAGTTTTAGGGTTAGAGTTAGGATTCTGATAGGGCTGTAGAGTGCTATTGGCTGGGATGTTGGGAGGGCTAAGTAGTCAGACGAAAATTAGTAGGAGTTTGAGCACTTGCCTGTTTAATCTAGTGGCAGAGAGCAAATGTGTCCTGAGATACTAGCACAGAAGCACCGGTAGTAGACCCTGAGTGGTGAAAAACAAAAGATAGTAACTATCCAGGTGTACTAGACAGAGGTTATGTATGACTTCAGGTGTGCTGGTCATCATGTAAGCTTTACTATAAAATATTTCATTTGCGAACATGTTTTGTAATTATTAATGTACTATGAAGAACCAGCATTATAACGCAAGGGGCATCACTAGAATGATCAAACAGATCCAGCAGAAATGCCTATAGGCATCACTAGTGTTAAAGGAGTTAAAAAAATTGATCCTTGGGAAATCCATAATTTCAGAAACTGAATTAAACACCAAACAGTTATTAATGGCATTTTCTTTGGATTCGGTATTAGAAACTGCACAAGCTACTTCTCTACCTTCAGATATTAATATTTTATTGTCGGCATTTTATAAAAGAATAATGGGTCTCAGTAGAGGTGTTGGCATAGTGCCTGAGCTTTCTGCTACATCTAATGATTCCCTGGGATTGAGGTATATAATTCTGCAACATATATCAAGACCCTCATAGTGCTAACAGCTCTGATATTGATTCCCCATAACTTAATTCAACAGATTTAATTTCTAGCTTCACTTTGGATTCCAGTAAGCCAGTCATTACTAGTAATACAAAATCAGTTCAAGACATACTCTACAAGGATTGTTTCTAAACATTGGTATCTACAATCTCTTTACTTGCTCATTTCAAACAAATTTAAAATTTGTTCAATATCTATTTCCTCTTTTGTGAAGTCTCCAGAACGGAAAATTTTTCTAGAGCCTGTTAGTGCTCATAGGGGTGAAATAAGCCAACCATATCTGAATAAAACATATTTACTGTATCACCTACTCTTAATGAAGGCCTGAATAATTCCTTACAGCTTAAAAAAAGGTATTTACCTATAATGGACATGTGTTCAACTCACTTAATTGAAATTCCATTTTGGGCTAAGTTAATCATGCAATAACTGGAAAAATTGCCACATTGGTCAGTGTACAATGTCACTGACTTCTATAACTTGCAAACAGTCAATCAAACACCGATTGAAAACATGGAAAAGGTGATCAAACTATTAAATTAATTTCAACACAAACGTAAAAAATAATTACTGCACCCGGTAAAAATAGGAGCACCAGTAGTATAAACGCCAGTATAAATGAATATATAAAGATAATGAACCACTGGTAAAGGCTCCAAACAAAGAAAAGTATGATATCTCGCACTGTAAAAGGTAGAATACCAAACAGTCCAAAAAATGCAGTCCAAGTCTGTTCAGACCATGCACGTTGCTGCAGTCCCAAAAATGAGGAGGCAATAATGTGTAAAATCAGGTTTAATGGATCCAAAGTTGGTTAGCGCTTTCGCATACAGCTTTATCAAACCAATAAACGACCTTATGAAACACCAACAATATATACACTCCCATTCATTGATAATACAAGCTAATTAAACAATCAATCAATTAACAATTTAAAACATTTAAAAGCATACACTCACTATTACAATCTAAGCTAGACCCTTAGGACATTACATTCATACAAAAAACTGTTTCCCAAGAGATTATTGTTCCATCAAGGCCAGCGGACCCAACAAATTCGTAAATAATGAACTTTGAACATAATTATTAAAAATGTATAAAAATATATGAAACGTATATAGTATATGTATGTGTATAACACAAAAAGGGGGATACTATGCAACATATACAAGAGTGAAGATGTAAAAAGTGAGCCTATACAAAAATACATAAAAATGTGATGGGAAAAACTGAGTAGACGATAAAAAATATAAAGTGCATATATGAATGTTAAACAAAAAGAATACATCGAATACATAATATATACATGTTATTTCAGCCTATGTTTTCTCTTTTGTAACACTGGTTTCAACGGAACTCTATCATTTAGACCAGGATGTATGTGCGCCCTAGTCTTTATAATCCACTGAGCCTCTACTGACTCAGATTCCTGATGTCACCTCCTCTAGGGTTAGGTTCTATTACTTGTAGGACTGAGAAAGTAAAACAGTGATTGACATCTGTACTCAAAACATGTTTAGATAAAGCATTAACTCTAGATTGAATGCGGATCTGGTAAAGATGTTCCCGTATACGCTCTTTAAGCATTCTGTCCGTTTTCCCAATATAAAAGGAAGTGCAAAGGGAGCACTTAGCTAAATAGACTAAATGTCTAGTTGTACAATCCGCATTAACTTTAATGCTAAAAAATTCTCCTGTGATAGGATGTATAAAACTAGAATCATTAGAGACAAACCTACAAAAATTACAGTTATTACAAGGTAGAGTACCAACATACTCAGTTATGGCTTCCCCATTTGTATGTTCAGAACAGCATAACAACCTATGTAAATTCTTTTTAGTTATATAAGCAAAACTGGGTTGCTCACCTATGTGCCTAGAAACTATATTATCCAACCTAAGGATATCCCAATGCTTCTGAACAGAGTGTTTTATAGAATGAATATCTTGCGTATAATGTAGTGCATATCTAACTATTTCAGTATTCACAGGCTCAGACTCATTAGTTTTAACCCTATATTCATTAATGCCAGTATCTGAGAATATGGGGGTAGCTCATCCATGTCTAAGTTCCTTGATTTCACTAAATGCTTCATTTATCTCTCTACGACAGTATTTCCTTTCATTAAGCATGTCCCCCAAGCTTAACAGTTCTTGTTCAAAGAGCCTTGGACACGGATTCAACCTGGACATTCTCATGCCTTGCCCTTTCAAGATGTTCCTAAAAACATGAGGGGGATGCATGCTATCTCTATTCAACAGACTGTTCCTATAGCAGCTTTTGCGATGGACCCCTGTATTGAAGTCACCATTCGGCAAACGCCAAATGTTGACATCTAAGAAAGAAATATTATTAACAGAGTATGTCAAAGTAAAATCAAGAAAATTAGTTAATTTATTCACTTCCTGATGGAAGTCAAGTAGTTCCTTTACATTACCACGCCATAAGAAAAATAGATTGTCCACGAAGCGTTTATAGAAGATTACATGTTCTTTGTAACTGTCTAAGTTGAACAACATGTCCTCTTCCCAAGATGCCATTACTAAATTGGCGTAGCTATTGGCACAAGGAGTGCCCATAGCTACGCCATTCTTTTGTAAGAAAAATATCATTGAACATGAAGACATTACTCTCTAGTACCATTTCTAATAAGGTACAAATAAAGTCTAATCTGGTGGGACACAAATCTGAATGTCCAGAAAGATATTTATGAAAAAACCTCAGGCCTGCCTCATTGGGGATGTTGGTAAATAAGGATTTTACATCCATTGTAACCAAAATCAAATCCAAAGTATTATCAATTGAACTAACAACCTGATAAAAGTCCAGGAGGAATTCTTTGGAATCCTTTAATATAGTACTATGTTTGTTTAAATAAGGTTTTAAAGTTTTTTCTATATAACATGAGATATTCTCAGTAACCCAACCCCGCCCCGAAACAATGGGTCTCATGGGTGGGTTGGATTCATCCTTGTGAATCTTGGGTAAGCCTGTAATAACAGGAGTAGTTGGTTCATCAAGAAACAAAAAACTAAATAACTGAAAGTCCATAACACCTAATTTATACATATCATCAAGGTTATTGTAGACACTGGTAATGATATTAACAACTTCATCATATGTAATAATTTTTTAGTAGTTGCTATCATTCAACATCTCCAACATTCTTTTCTCATAGTCTAACCTATTAAAAATCACTATCGGGCCCCCCTTGTCAGCGGGTCTGATGGAAATATTCTTGTCATGTATCAATCCATTCAGTGCTTACCTTTGTCTAGGGTTTAAGTTACTCCTCATGGGTCTATCTCTATTATTATGTAGAGAATACAACTCCTTCTCTACAGCTTTACTAAAAACTTGAATGGTCAGATGTAAGTTAGGTACAAGGAGGCTGGGTTTCCTAAAACAGCAGTCCTTGCTTGTTGTTCCATGATTATCAAACATAACCTTCAACTGCAAATTTCTAGTAAAAAGTTTCAAGTCAAAAATAGATTCTGAAATACAGCTACCTATAGAAGGAATAAAAGATAAGCCTTTATTAAGTACGACTATATCAACCTCATCAAGGGGTCTGTTAGAAAGATTAAAGACTAGGTTAGTCTTTCCCACATTTTCTTGATCGTAGGTTCTTTTAAATCGTTGCTGACAGCCTTTCGCTTCTGCCTGCCCCAGCTCATGGAACACTCCCTGCCTTTCTGACGAGAGTCTGCTATGGGGAAAGGGTGTGGTAGTTCCCCTTCTCTACTACTACCTTGGCTAACCCGTACTTTACTACGAACAACCTGCAAGTTATTATCAGAAGCTGAAGTAGCTACCTCTGCATTGGGGGTATCTAAAGCATTCAACGGCACGGCACTGCTATCTTGCAAAACCACATTATTCTCCTGTATACAGGCTGGAGTATTTACTGATCTATTAACATGAAGATTAATATCAGAACTAGAAACATGAGAATGTATATGGGAGTTGTTCTGTCTAGTATGATTAAAATTACTATCATTGTGCCTTGGCCAAGTAAAAACCTGGTCATTAGAAAAATCATAAGTGTCTCTGACAAGCTTATGTTTTTTCTGTTCTAGCAATCTTTTTTCATATAAGCAGACATTGTCCATTACTCGTGCTAATTTAGAGTCCACAAGAGCAACATTAAAGTCAGTATAAAAATCTTTTTGCCTACGTTTTATAGAGTCACAAAGCATCTGTTCTTCTGGTAGAAAAAAGTCATTGAGGAGCTTCATGTAATTTATGCTCACCTCCAAATTCAGCTGCTGCCAACGTCTCAGCAGCTCAGGATAAGTACTTCCCATCGTGGGCATCTTTAGTACTCTGAGGCCCCTAGGTATAACGCGTTTCTTTATACAGATCTCAAAATGGAAACGCTGTAATTGCAGACACTTTAACTTCAGAAGTTCGAATTCTACAGCGTCTAGGGCCAAATTAAGCTTTTCAAAGTCTTCATTAAGGAATAATTCCTCACCGCTAGAATACGAAGCCTCATAGTCCTCCAGCGGATTAATGGTACTGCTGAGACAGCGTTGTAGCCTCTCCATGAAAGTCCGCTTCCTCATTTCACAACCAGGATTGTACGAATTTGTTGGGTCCGCTGGCCTTGATGGAACAATAATCTCTTGGGAAACAGTTTTTTGTATGAATGTAATGTCCTAAGGGTCTAGCTTAGATTGTAATAGTGAGTGTATGCTTTTAAATGTTTTAAATTGTTAATTGATTGATTGTTTAATTAGCTTGTATTATCAATGAATGGGAGTGTATATATTGTTGGTGTTTCATAAGGTCGTTTATTGGTTTGATAAAGCTGTATGCGAAAGCGCTAACCGACTTTGAATCCATTAAACCTGATTTTACACATTATTGCCTCTTCATTTTTGGGACTGCAGCAACGTGCATGGTCTGAACAGACTTGGACTGCATTTTTTGGACTGTTTGGTATTCTACCTTTTACAGTGCGAGATATCATACTTTTCTTTGTTTGGAGCCTTTACCAGTAGTTCATTATCTTTATATATTCAGATATTAAATGAATTTGCCTTGTCTTCCAACAAAATACAGAAATTGGATTCTGAAAACAGTGTTTGAGTCACCAGTTTGAATTCTCTAGAAGTTTACTTCAATGCTGCCAATGCATTTACTTTGAGGACAGTTCTAGACAGTACAGTCCACATTTCATTATATTCCCAGAGCAACGGGACTCCCCAACAAAATTTAGATGCTACAATACTCAATGTGCTGCAAATTTTGTTTCAGTATTTGATAGAGATGATAAAACAATGGTACAAACTCAAATTATTTTTACTATTTGACTGTTTCAGTTAGGGCCACAATAGACCATTTATTGTAAAATGTCTAAGCTGAACTTACAAAAACCTTATTAACAAGTTTGCTATTAAAACAAAAAGAATCCTGGATGAGCAATTCCACCCTCTTTTTGAAAACCTCTCCTCATAATATCATACAAAATGCAAAGCTTATAGTGATATTATAAATTTGTCACAGCAGAAATCTATGAATAATTATTTCCTCTTTCCTACTTTCTTACAGAAGGATTGCAAAGGTCTAGACCCTGAACTCATGAAACTGAAAATGAACTAAGATATTTAATCTAAAATCTAAGACCTTGGGTTTACCTAAGTCGCTGATGAACACAGTTTCGGGAGTATGTTTTTGCATTTGGGGGAGGGTTTGCTGCAGGATTGTCCTGCCATCCCTCAGGAATTGTTATACTTACAACTGCATAAATGTTTAAGTTCCACTCATTTAATATGCATAGAACCAATGATCTAAAAATAATAATAATAATAATTTGCACGGTTTAAGATTATAGTAGCAACAACTGTATGTCTTCCAGATGGTAAATGTATTACTTTGCAGGCATTCTCTGGGATTTATAAATGTTGATCTCAGTGGTATGCTCTCTTCACTGTTGGGGATAAGCATTTCTGATTCAGAGACAGCCTTATCGCAGTGCTGTACTTTAATTAGGTACAGCACTATGGCTGGCTTTCTCTCTGACATGCTACAAATGTAAATGAGGTATTGCAGGGAGAGACATATGATAATGACTTATGTGGTCTCTCCCAGAAATGTCTGTGGTAAGTGATTAATACAGATGATTTCTAGAACTGCATAAATTACCATGAACAGACATGTTAATTAACATGACCAAAAGCTTGCCTTCACCCATTACTTTGAATGAGAGTAAATGCTGGGAAGTTCAGTGGGCAAGTACAGTTGGGTGGTGGGCACATGTATGTGGCTTTATATGTGAGTGTGTGCAGAGATATGAGTGGTATCAGGTGAGTGTGTACAGCCAGGGGTAGTGCAGAAGGAAAGCTAGGTTTTAAGCAGTCTTTTAGTAGTATTTCCAACACAACTTTCATCGTCTGTGCCAAATACCAGCTCCACCACTATCTAGGGCTTATAAATATGACGTTCTTATGACTACATGGCAGAAGGTTGAAAACAGATGTAGCCAATTTATTTGGAAGAATAAACTTGATAGCAGGGTAAATAGGAATAATAAGGGGCAATAAGAGGATATATATTTTGTGATTCGTTATGCTCCATTTGTTGAAGGCATGTCACACACTTTGAAGAAACATCGGTCTATTATAACATCTGATGAGATATGCAAAAACATGAAACTGAATATTTTGTATAGGTATTCACCTAGCATAGCAAGAATACGAGCATGGGTAGTGAAAATTTGGAATCTCAGTGTAAAGGATGTACCATTTTATGAGTCAGGAGGCCCCTTATGTTATAAATGGGAGGTTGTTTAAGGTTCCGGGGATGTTTCATTGTTACCAGAAAATGGTGATATGCATATGGTTTTTCCCTTGTAATAAATTTTATATTGGCAAGACTTTATGCCAGGTTAGGGTGAGAATACAGAAACATACTTGAGATGTTAAAAATAACTCACTTACTAGTCCAATAGTGTGATTTTTTTCAGAATATCATAACAGTGATTCTGATTTATTACATTTTTTATAATTTATGTGCTTAGATGTCATGCGCTGTATTTAGATCCTTCTGATATCTTATTATGGAAGGACGCTTGGTTCATTTTTACCTATGATACTTTGCAACCTAGGGGTCTTAACACTGAATTGATCATAAAATAATGAATTTGCTTGTATTCATCATTATAGAGAAGATTCTTATAACTGCATAGGTGTTTACTAGGCTAACAACCACAAGGGCCTTTTTAAGCCTAGCTCTGCATCCCAAATCTCTGACAAGTGTTAAAACCCTTGATAAGTGTAAGCATGGGCCTGGGAGATGAACCATTTACATGTTACCTGTGTCCATTAGAGACATAGTTGCCAAAACCAGGGATAAATGTCCAGTTTCCTATCCAATTGTCCAGGTTGCACTTGAACTGGGTTAGGAAAGAACTCTGCTTCACATGGATGGGAACCCTGTTCCATAGACACAGTAGTCTCTGGGATACATACCTTGAACATGGAGTTGTTTTTGTATTTATGAAGCAATTTATTTATCAATTTATTTATCATTCCATGAATATTCCTGGGTTTACATACTGTTGTGACTATATTATATAATATGTCTTTGCATTTGTATGCATTTATTGGTATGCTTCACTTAGTAGTTCAAATACTCTAGTTATTTATAGTATTTGAGAAATATTTATATTTTTGAAATGTGGAAAACAATGCTTGTATCTTTAAATTTACCAGTTCAGCATTTGATAGATTAATTAATTGCTTGATTAAGTTAATACTAATTTAATTTGATTTAATTAGTGGATTATATTTATAGGTTTGTTTTACTGGTTTTGAAAATGTTGAACCCTGAAGGCATAAGCTGAGGTGCTTGTTCAGAGTTTCATATACATTGTCCCAGATTTTTGAATAAGGCTGTTTTTATGTGCCAAATGGTGTTTTTCTAGTCTTTTAGTAGTATTTGAAGTTGGAGAGGTTAGAGGAAAATCTAATTTGCAGAGGGATAGAATTCCATTTCTTTGCCTTCTTTGAAGGTTGGGCGTCGGGCTGGCAACTTGGCACCGTAAAAACCCACTGCCACTCATTAGCAGACTGGAGTTCTGCTGTGGTAACCCCTAACTGGGAAAAGCCAAAAGACTGCACATTGCAGTGAGAGAGTATGAGTAGGGACTTCAGCCAGAGGATTTGTGGGGTTTATATATGCTGAATTGATGTTGTTCATTAGATCAAAGTGGTCTATTAGGGTGATAGGAATGAAGAATAGGAGTAAAAGCAGGGCAGCCATTAACTTTGTGATTAATGTTGTTTGTGGAGATAAGCTGTATGTAATCTAAGGGGTGATGCAGTTGAAGCCAATTCAGAGCCTTAAGGGCAATACAGTGGTGGCTGGGATATTGTTTGCTGGTGGCAAGTTTTGCAACCTTATTATAGCGTGCCTTCAGCTTACTGTTAACTGAAGCCTGGAGGCCTGTTAGAATGGATGCACCATAAAAGAGAGATGGGAAATGGTTGGTAGTGACAAGAGTGGTTCTGTTGGTGTTGCTAAGGAAGTTTATGCCTATACAACATTTTTAATTTTTGGTGAGTCTCTTTTATGATATTTTGAACATGTAATCCAACTTATGGTTATCATCTATAATCCCTCCAAGAAGTTCTCTATGGGAGACTACTTCAATTTCAGTTTTGATTATTGAAATAATTTTGAAATTCAGTTTATTGTATGTCTGTGATTGAGGAAAAATAGCAGTAACTTTGTTTTTTATCAGGATGAGTAGCAGCTGGGCATTATGGACCAATTTCTGTACTGAGGAAAAAGCTTCTTGCATAATATGGCGAAGTTGAGGCAAGTTATTAGTTGCATATATAAGCAAAGAATCATCAGCTAATTCTATAACAGAAGCAGAACCTATAGAGGTCTAGAGGTAATTGCTAAATATATTAAAGAGGATTTTACCAAGATATAACCTTAGGAATCCACAGTGGTGCAGTGGTAACATTGTTTCCTCACAGCAAGAGGTTGTCCTGTTCGATTCTTGGCTGGAGCGCCTTCTGTGTGGAGTCTGCATGTCCTCCCCACAGTCGAGTGGCATTCGAAAGACATGTGTAGAATGGGTGTGCCTTCGCTGAAGGTTGGGTGTCGAGCTGGCACCTCAGCACCCATAAAAAAAATCTACTGCCAATCATTAGCAGACCGGAGTTCCGCTGTGGCAACCCCTAACCGGGAAAAGCTGAAATAAGAAGAAGAAGATACCAAGATAGAACCTTAGGGTACACCAGTGGAGACTTGCAAATATAGAGAGGGGGTATTCTGCCATTTTACAGACAGTAACCTGTCCGTTAAATAGTTATTGAACTACAGTAATGAAGAAGGGGATAGTATAAGTTGACACAGCACAAGAGTTTAGGAAAAGAACTGTACTGAAAGCTTGTGACTGGTCAAGAAATGTGGAAAAAAGTTTGCCTATGTCCCTGTATTTGTTCACGGTGTCAGTGAATGAAATGACTGCAGTAGTTTAGTTGCACTGTACGTTGGGCAGAAGCCATATGAGTGGATGTTAAGAGTACAAGGATGTGTCCATGAGTATATGTGTGTGTATGTGTGTGTGTGTGTGTGTGTGTGTGTGTGTGTGTGTGTGTGTGTGTGTGTGTATGTGTGTGTGTGTGTGTGTGTGTGTGTGCACGCTTCTGGGTATGTGGGTCTGTGGGTGTGGGTGTGTATGACTGTGAGTACATTTGTGTTTGAATGTGTATGTTTGTGTGAATGCGGAAGAGTTAATATGTCAATGTGATGCACTGGCTGCCAAAATTGATTACTGCAGTAAAGTGCTTGCTAGGGCTTGTGTTAATCATAGAGTTATTCACACGCATACCGGTTAACCGATAATGAGGTCTTTCCTCATTTTAGCTACTGTCTCTCTGAATCACTGGTTTCCATAATTACATTAAAGGGTACCTTTTTTCTGCAGTTTTACTGCTCATGTGTAGCCCATTTCTGAATCCTGGCCTTTTTTATTAGAAAACCACCTTGGCACTTGGATTAATGGAATCAGCTATAACTTTTAAGACAGACAACACCATTCTTACTAAATAAAAGTCCTTCATTTTTAACCTGCCAGGATGTTTGTTAATAAAGGGCCTTTAAAAGTCTGGTTTTACCCATATATATTGTAAATATATATATTGTAAATAAAAATACTCTAGCACAGACTACATATGTTTCTGAGCAGAAAACTGATTCATTATATTCAGGAAAGTAAATGTGTTCTCTACATCCTGTTAAATGAGGTTTGGGAATAAAACAATTTGTCTTTGGTAAGGGTCATAGAGAGAGTTAAATAGGGGTGAGGGTCTGGAGTTTTGTTGAGGAAGGGGGTTAAGATTAAGGAATAGAAATAGGTTTGATTAGATTTAGGGAAGGAAAGGGTAAACTTGTTAAGGGGAATTTGGAGGAAGTGAGGTAGATGTAGGGTGGTACATAAGTGTTTCATAAGAGTGTAACTGTGAAGTGGAATCACATTTTGGTGTGAACTTGCAATATTGCAAGCTCACATCCAAGATGACCTGTGGGTAATTTGGTGGACAGGTAGGTCATGAATAGTAGTATGCAAGGAGGAGGGTAATGCATGTATGTTTTATATCTATATCTATCTATATTAAAAAAAAAAAAAAATATATATATATATATATATATATATATATATATATGTATAGATATATATAAATATATATATATATATATATATATATATACACATACACACATATACACACACACACACACACACACACACACACACACACACACACACACACACACACACACACACACACATACACATACACAAGCCTGTTTGCTGTCTATGGATATAAAGAAGGCAAGCAATAGTGATATCATAAATCCTAGTAGTGTAGAGAAGGACTGTGGCCTTATTATGACTGTTTAGGTTTCCATTATTTTTAATTGAACGGCAGTCGATGGGTTCAATGGTCCCTTTTTTGAAGTGGGTAGTGGTGTCCATTGGTGTTTAAATGTTGTTAACTGTAATACCTGCCTAGAAGTAATGTCATTTTGAACCAAGACGCTATCCTCCAAAAAAAGGAAGCCAATCTGGTGGTCTCCTGTCATAAACAAACTGTACAACAGAAGGAAGAAACTGTTGCAAAAGAGAGTAAAATTCCATGAGTGGAGGAGCTCCCTGGTCAGCCTCAGTAAGAAGATGAGATCCCTTATAAGATGCTCCAAAGCTAGCTACAAAAACAAAACCACCACTAAATCCAAGGACAACCACAAAGCATTCTATAGCTATGTCAAGAATCTAGATGGCAACACCCAGATCCTGTCTGAGTTACAGCACAAAGGCACAAAAATTACAGAACCAACTGATATTGCCAACATCCTGACAGATAGGGTCAGTGCTAACTTTACCCCCCTTTCACCCCTTAAAGGCCCCACATCTATACAGGAAGAATGCAGAGTCTGTGTAATCACAACTATGCAGGTAAAAGCTGCACTCTCTAAAGCCAAAAACACAAAATCCATGGGACCAGACAACATCCGAGGCTGCGTTTTACACAAAATTCAGAACGAACTGGCTCCCCACTTAAGCACCATGTTCAATAATAGCCTTGCATCAGGCTTTGTGCCCACTGAATGGTGCACAGCAACAGTTATCCCACTCCACAAAGGGAGAGCCACCACTGATCCTGGGAACTATCGACCTATTAGCCTGATGAGCCTGGTCTGCAAGGCCATGGAACGTATCATCATGGAACTCCTAAACAAAGACATTGGTAACCTCCAAACTCTGGATCCCACCCAGTTCGGGTTTGTGAAAGGCAGATCATGCCTCCTGAACCTGATCGACTTCTTTGAGGCAGTCAGCAAAGCCGTGGATGAGGGTAAGGTGGTTCACACAGCCTATCTTGACCTCGCCAAGACTTTCAACACCATCCCCCATTCTGGAATTATAGCTAAATTCACGAAACTAGGTATAAATCCCTACATCACAAGGTGGGATGCCAACTGGCTCACTGACCGAACCCACACTGTAAAAGTTGCAGACTCCAAATCTGACCTCAAAGCAGTGACATGTGGAGTACCACAGGGTTCTGTCCTGGGACCTCTCATGTTTGGAATCTACTTCTCTGAAGTACAGGCTAACACACAAGGCCTCTGGATAACAAAGTTCACAGATGACTGCAAAATAGGAGCCATAGTCAAGTCCCCAAATGATGTGGACAGCTACAGAAGGGCCTCACTGAGACAGATGCCTGGTGTCAGAGCCATGGCCTCAAGCTCAGTGCCAAAAAGTGCAGTGTCATCCCCTTTGGTAAAAACTCTGTACCCATGAACTACCACATAGGCAGCAATTTACTTAACACTGAATGCATGATAAGAGACCTTGGGACCCAGGTGGACAGTAGTCTCTCCTTTGATAGTCACATCACCACAGTAGTCAGGAAGTCCTTGTATGTGGCACACCTCATCATAAAAGGGTTCTCATCCAGGAAAAAAGAGGTAATTGTTCCCCTCTACTTGTCACTCATTAGACCCATTATAGAGTACAACGCCCCTTTTGGAATGTACCTCACAAGACATCTGCAGCAGCTGGAAAGGCCACAGAAGTACCTCACAATGGTTATTCCACTCCACAAAAAAGGAGCCACAACTGACCCTGGTAACTATCGCCCCATAAGCCTGACTAGCCTGGTCTACAAGGCTATGGAGCGCATCATCATAGAACTCATTAACAAAGACATTGGAAACCTCCGAACACTTGACCCGACCCAGTTCCGCTTTGTTAAGGGCAGATCATGCCTACTAAACCTGGTTGACTTCTTTGAGACAGTTACCAAGGCCATAGACGAGGGAAAGGTGGTTCACACAGTCTACCTTGATCTCGCCAAGGCGTTCAATACCATTCCTCACTCAGGTGTTATAGAAAACCTCACCAGCCTGAACATAAACCCTTACGTCACAAGATGGGTTGCCAACTGGCTTACAGAGAGAACTCACATGGTAAGAATAGCGGGCTCCAGGTCTGACTCTAAACCAGTCATAAGTGGTGTCCCACAAGGCTCAGTTCTGGGACCCCTGCTGTTCGGATTATATTTCTCAGAAGTACAGGCAAACACAGGAGGACTATGGCTAACCAAGTTCACTGATGACTACAAACTGGGAGCCCTAATTGACTCTCCGGCTGACACAGACATCCTCCAAAAAGGCCTTACTGAGACAGACACCTGATGTCAAAGTCATGGCCTCAAGCTAAATGCCAAAAAATGCATAGTCATCCCATTTGGGAAAAACAAAACACCCACGAATTACTACATAGGCGGCAGCCCCCTTAATACAGAAGAGGTAATAAGAGATCTGGGGACCAAGTAGATAGTAATGTCTCCTTTGACAATACTATTGCCAAAGTAGTTAGGAAATTCTTCTATGTGGCCCATCTAATTACTAAGGGGTTTGCATCTAGAAATAAAGAGGTTATAGTGCCCCTCTACTCATCACTCATCAGACCCATCATGGAGTACAATGCCCCATTTGGGATGTACCTCACAAGACACTTCCAACAGCTTGAAAGACCACAAAAGCACTTCACCAAGAGGATTACTGGCCTCAAACATATGTCCTATGCAGCCTGACTGAAAAAACTCCGGCTGTACTCAGTGGCATATCGCTTACTCAGGGGTGATCTCTGCCTAACTTACAAAGCCATGTCCAACTGAGAATTGATGGACATGCTCCACCTAAAGAAATCCAAGTCACTGCGAGCCACACGCTCTAGTGAGTTAAATCTCGCCACAACAATAAATAGAACATGCTGGAGGGATAGATTCCTGTCACAGAGACTCCCCATGCTTTGGAACAAAATTCCTAACTACATTAGGCAGAGCCCCTCACTAACACTCTTCAAGAGAAGCCTTGACGAGTGGATGGGTAACAGAAAGTACACCCCTGGGATCACTTCATTGGCTGTGCGTGACAAAGGCTCAGTTAATTAATCAGTGGGGTGGCAAAAGCCGACACACTCTGGCTAGGCTTATAAATGCCCTTGGGTAGATAGCCTATTACCTACATATGAACCTATGAACAAAGAGGATTACTGGCTTCAAACAAATACCCTACACTGACTGCCTTAAAAAACTCCAGCTTTACTAGCATATCAACTACTCCGAGGTGATCTGTGCCTAACATATAAAGCTATGTCAAACCCAGAGCTGTTGGACATGCTACACCTAAAGAAATCCCAATCCCTCTGAGCTACACACTCTAGGGACCTAAACCTTGTCACCACAATAAACAGGATACGCTGGAGGGATAGATTCCTGTCACAGAGACTTCCTATACTCTGGAACAAGCTACCCATCTATGTCAAGCAAAGTTCTTCATTAGCACTCTTCAAGAAAAATCTTGATGATTGGATTGGAAATAGGAAATACACCCCAGGGATCACTTCTGTGTCTCTGCTGGACAGTGGCACAGGAAAATAACTTTCTTGGGTGGCGTAAGCTATGGAATCTTGCTGGCTAGGCTTACATAGGCCCTTGGGCCGATAGCCTAGTACTTACCTATGAACCTATGACTGATTTTACTTTAAGACAGTCATTGGTGGGGCAGTTTAGTTGCTCACGGCTTTGTGGTGGGCTGGAGTCTGTTATTGCCATATTTTAAATGTGCAGAGTGATTTTTTTTTTTTTTGAGGAGCGAGCTTCATCAAGGCTGCATTGGCATTGCTGGTGGTGATCTCATCCTGTGGATTTCCAGCAGCTGGGAGAAGTGTAATGAGCTGCAAGTACCTTTTCATGGTCTCCTTTTGGTAATGGCTGCATTTCACGCATGCCCAGTGGGACTTGGAGCCATTAGCTGGAGAAGTGTGCTTGTGTTGACGGTTGGAGGTGTCCACATACAGTGCTTGCATCCATGTTTACTGATATCTACAGTAAGCAGACCTTTCACTGTCCACATTTTGCAGAATGGTGAGGTTTTTCCTCATAGGATAATAGGAGGTTATTAGACTATCAACCTGGAGGTCATTTCAAGCCTTGCTATTTCATCCCAATGTAATACCATAGATACTATAGTCAATACCCAGGATTGTATTTAGTAATGACTGCCTATGTCCAGGAGGGTTATGGACACAATCCCTGGTAAGAATTTACAGTGCTTCATCCACTCATGCAGGTTGCTTTTGAACAGTGTCATAGAGGTGCTGTACTTTATGTAAATTGGCAGCCTATTCCAAAGATGCTGCAGTCACTGGGAGACAAATCTCTCCCTCCAGCATGTCCTATCCAAGTTGCTGGCCATATTTAAATCCCTGAAATGAGTATGTCTAGTCCTATTTGGTTTACAGATGTGTAGCAGATTCATTAGGTTTGGGTCGGAGATTGCTCTGTAAACCAGGCAAAAGTCTCCCGTAAGAAGTCTATACTATACAAGAGTATAATGACAAGGACTTTAGTCGGTCTGTGTAAAGCATGTGATGGAGTCTAATGATCTTCTTTGTTAGAAACATCTGAGGTATCTTCAAATTGCTGAAGGTGATTTGTATGGTACATGCTAAAAGGGGCACTATATTCAATTATGGGCCTGATTAGTGATGAGTATAGAGAGGTTAAAACCATGTTTGCTCTCGAGGCGATGCCTTTACTAATCAAGTGTGCTACATAGAGAGTCTTTCTTACTATAGCAGACAAATGGTGGTCAAAGCTAAGGTCACATCTACTTGTGATCCCAGATCCCTTACCATTTTGGTGATACATAGGGTATTGTTAATTTGATAGTGTGAAGGGTCTACTTTAGATCCATTCTCCATATAAATGTACAGTTTTCTCACAAGTCATGTAGGACTGAAGACACTAGTGACACTAGTTTGAGTTTCATACTTTATATGAGGGGGTCTCCTTCATAAACGCATGTTAACACATTGCCTGTTATTCTATGGGGGTTGGGCAAATTCTAGGTTTATAATAGTACTATTTAAAATCTCTCCCAATGCTTTGATCCTTGCCCCACAGGTAGTATAGGCTTTGTCCAGATTTCAGGAGTTAAGAAATTGAAAGGTATAGCAGTAAGTCTGCCATCAGCTATTGGTTCAGCCAGAGCAGCGAATGACTTTTAACATGGGCTCTAAACTAGATAGCAAGTCACTGGCAAGTTAAGGAGGATGGAATTCAGGAGAAAAAAAAAAAGGCAAACATTGCAGTTTCAGACCTCATACCCTTCTGAAAGCTTATCCTAATTCAAAACCTGTTAGTCTATCAACTTTTTAAGTTTATAAAAGCAATATTTAAAAGTGCCCTCCCTGCACATGCTATCTCTCTCTCTCTCTCTATATATATATATATATATATATATATATATATATATATATATCCCCGCGCTCTCTCTCTCTCTCTGTATGCATATAAATATATATATATATATATATATATATATATATATATATATATATATATATATATCCTCTCTCTCTCTGTATCTATCTATATATATATATATATATATATATATATATATATATATATATATATATATCTCTCTCTCTCTCTGTATGTATATATATATATATATATATATATATATATATATATATATATATGTATATATATATATATATATATATATATATATATATATATATATATATATATATATATATATTTTTTTTTTCCTATCTTAATGTGTCTTCTTTGTTGCAGAGGGCAAATATGCAGAGTTTACGACAGAGATGGGAGGCCATTGTGGAGCAGGTGAAAGAGCTGTTCCATTAAGTGCCTTTTGCTGTGTCCGGGATGGTAGATGATGTGTGTGAGTCCAGTCAGAAGAAATAATGTCTGGCAGTGAAGATCGGGTTGATGGCTCCTGGAAAGTAGGCATGGCAGTCAAGTGATAGAGTCAGAGTGGATCTTTCAGCAGCTAGAGTTATTCTGAACGAAGAAGGAGGTAATGATATGGTGTTGAGCGTCCCTATAGGTTGGGCGAGTTTGGAGCATGTGGAGAATAATTTGGGATAACTAGGGATGAGTTCTATCAGGGATTAGGTGACGCAGGAAGGTCTAAGGGGGGTATGCAGAGGTGTCATAAGCAGGGAAAGGGTGAAGCAGTCAATGGGGAGGATGGCATAGGGTTGTCTTTGGGGAGCTTGGAGTCATTCGTGAGTGGGGTAGGATCATTTTCTGAAGTTAGGTCAGATTTTAATATACAGCCAGGTGGTTGCTTAGCTACACAGGTTTTGGGGCAAGGAGCAGGGACAATTTTTCTCACCCCTCACATTCCATCCTCAAGTAAGGAGAAGATTTGGAAGGGAGAGTATGTTGATGTCTTTGAATTGCTCAATGCAGAAGGGGTACAACGACTAGTGGAGTAAGAGATAGTGAATAGCAAGGACCTTTGGGCAGTTTTAGTGGCACTGGGGAAGAGGAGAGTAGATGAGCTGTGACCTAGGACATGGGATAATTGGGTGATAGGTTTCATATACTACATGGCAGTTTGGCTGGAGAAGGATGCTTCTTTGGCTTTGCCACTCTTGGCTTACTTTCTTAAAATTTGGGAGGCACAGTGTTTGTAGGTGGGGGCTGCTTGGTTATGGTATGACCAGACTTTTTGGAATCGGAAAGCAGTTGATCACTCTCTCCACTGGCGTATGTATTCTTCTGTATTTGTAAAAAGTAGTGCAGGCTTCTATGGCAATTTAGATTAGATGCAATGTACAAGCCAGGTTTAAACAAATATGTCACAATTAATCCTGTACGTTAAAATGATAGCTGCTAAATTCTAATATGTTTTACTAATTTTGTTCATTTTAACAGACTATATACATGTTAAATAGGATTTTAAACAGACTTTTTGTACAGTAGGCACATGTTGAAATGTGGGTATATTTTATCTATGTTTGGTTACAAATAATATAAGAAGACTGATTTGTATTAGGTTTTTATTATGCTTATGTCATATTGGTTATGCTTATTTTGGTTCAGATAGTGACTATTTTTTCACTGATGGTAACATATGATGGACATTAAAGGGTTAAGGAAGTGACATGAGGATGCAATGTGATTGGGTGATGTATGTTTTAAGTTGTATATAATTCATGTGATTTTATATGGCATCAGGTTCTGATGAAGTCTGAGGGGAAGAAAGCGCTTAACTTGTTGTTTTTCTAATAAATAGCTGGAACACACTCTTGACCTGAACAGCATGTGGTTCTTCATGGCTATAAAGTCAATATAACTGAAATATAAATTATTTATAATAAATCAAGACAAATTTAATTTAAAAAGTGAGGTGTCTGTCACAAAATCTGCATGTTTTTAAAAAGGAATGATAAGATATTTTGGTAGAATGAAGGATGCTACAAAGAGTCTGTGAGTTGTTAGGACAAATTGTTTTAAGCAGAAGATTATTTGAGTTGAAGTATGAAATTGAGCAACATAATGTGCCATATATGGTAAAGAAAGATTGTTATTAGTACAGGAAAGAGAAAGAGCATGTTGTATAGCTCAGGTCGTGTGATATGGTTAGATATGTGGAGTCACATTTAGCTAGTGAGAGTATGTGTGTCTTTAGTTGAGTCCTAAATTCCTTTTATGTGTTGGGGGAATACATTCCCAGAATTTTTGACCTTGTGTAAAGAAGCAGTGATCTGTACAGTGGTTATTTAGTTCTTTTTTTTTAGGGGGGGTGCAGTGTAGGGTAGAGTTGTTGTGGTTTCTGAGGTTGGAAGAAGGAGACTGTGTAATTAGTTTATCTGCTGTGAAGAGAAGGTAGTCTGGATAACTAGGAGTTTAAATGGCTGGGATCCTAGGGGAATGTCAACCTTTTGTTGAAAAAGGAGTCATTTTGCTTTTTTTCAGTGTCCAACACTGTGTTCATGTTTAGAGGCTTAGAAATAAATCTAAACATTTTTCTGGTTGCTGTTTAAATGCATGTGGAGCTTCTTTCTGATACTGAGGCTATGAGGGAAGGTCTGTATTCATGTTGTGAAAGTAGAACGCCTTTGCCTATGGCTGCTCCATAGAATTTAATAAGAAAGATGGAGGTTTGATCCCAAAATAGGGGAAAGAGTTAACTCTTCTTCTTGTGTTACTGAGGTGGAGGGAGAAGTTAAAGGAAGAGGTCGGGCAAATGTAAAGGTGTTTAAAAGAGGCAGTGTTCTCTGGGGGAGTTGTTATGATCAAAGATACGCATATAGTTTTTATTTATTTATTTTTGAAGGTTGACCAATTAGTAAAGGTGGGCAAGCCTGGGACTGAAGAGCTGAGCCAGAGCAGAGCAAATGGTGTGGCTTGGTTCTTAGAGCCCAATAAGAGCTGAGAGAAAGAAGACAATCACAACAGTAACTCTGTTAAAAATAACTACATCTGAAAGTCCAGAGGTGATTATTAAAAAAAAAAACTACAGTTGCAGCCAAGCAGACATTGACATTGCCAGCATTCACTGAAATTAATGAATGCTGATGGTATGCTGATCACACTTCCTAACAGCTTGCCCCCAGCCGACTCTTTCACTGTGCCCAAGCTACAGGTCTGCTGAGAAAGAAAACTGGGAAAAAAATATAATAAGCAAAAGCATACAAGTACACCACTCTGCATGCGGGAACAGGAATGTTACCCTGGCTCACAAAAAAAAAAAAACCTTCTGGTCTAATGAGCAGTTCAGCCACACTTTCCAAAAATTGATCAAACAACCCGGAGGTAAAATAAACAGGTAGACCATCTAAATGGAACAACAAAACCCTTGAAAAATGGTGGATTTTATAAGTGTTACGTAAGAAACGATATTTCATTTCCCTTAAGGCAATCTAGAGTAATGAAAATCAGTATTCTTAATAACTTATGTGTGTACAAAATAAACACACTGTCCCACTGGACATTGCCCCTTCTGAGAAGGTACAACACTTCTGTCCCACTGGACAGTGCCCCTTCTGAGAAGGTACAACACTTCTGTCCCACTGGACAGTGCCCCTTCTGAGAAGGTACAACACTTCTGTCCCACTGGACAGTGCCCCTTCTGAGAAGGTACAACACTTCTGTCCCACTGGACAGTGCCCCTTCTGAGAAGGTACAACACTTCTGACAGTAAAGTTGTTACAAAATATAATAAATATGGCAAACGTTGCTCTTTGATGGATACTACCTTCCAACAAACCATATCAGCCATAACTGCCCTCTGCTCTCTTGTATTCTTTGCCCCCAAAATGCTCTCATGTATTCTATGCCCCCAAATGCTAGCATCTTTTGACTAATTTCTCACTGAGAAAAGAATGAAAAATGTAAGAACTATAGTAACATTTTACTATTTCAGCTTGTGACTAGTAAACAAATGCACTGCCCCAACAAGAAAAAACACTTTTTATTTGACACCCATAAATTATATGATAGCCTTGTGCTTTCAAGTACAAATGCCTCCACATTCATTCCCCAAAAAGGCAGTGCAGTTTGCTGCACACATCTAAAGCTTGATGAGGAGGAGCAAGGAAGAGAAAACAAAACTGCTACTACTATAATGCTATAGTAATTCCAGCATGTTGCTGTTGAACACGTATACTCACCTCCAAACATACAATGAGCATCTCTTGAGGATTCACAGCATTGAGCTAAAATCAAGGCCAAATGAGAGACTGGGGCATACCTCAGTAAAAGCACAGAAGCATGAAAAAAATCTACACTTTGATCACCATGTCTCCACAGTGGTAAGAAGGCCATTGTATATTGCTCATGTCATAAGTAAGGGCATTGCCTCCAGAAAAAAAAAAAGAAGTTATAACCTCCCTGTACCCTTGCCTCATCAGGAGAGTAATTGAGTACTATACCCCTTTTGGTATGTACCTTTCAAGCACCTGCAGCAATTGGAGAGACCACAAAGGCTCCTCACAAGGAAAATTCAAGGTCTTCAGCATCTGTCCTATGTGGATCATCTGAAATCCATGTCACTTTATTCTGTTTCATATAGACTACTTAGAGGCAGTCTCTGCCTTGCATGTAAGTCAGTCTTTGACTCTGCTTTATTAGAAATGCTGCATATCCACAAGTCAAATGCTACATGACTTACTCTCTTTAATGACCTTAACCTGGTATGTTACATTATTAGAACCTGCTGGAAGTACAGATTCATCTCCCAGAGGTTATAACACTTTTGGAACAGACTCCCACATGGGCCCTAGGTTCATTAGCCTAATAACTTCCTATGATCCTATGATACCCATACTGTCTCTCACTGAAACAAGTTCTTCCTCCTCTGTGGAAACAAGCATGCCTCTGAAGTAAATGAAATAATGCACCCCTCATCCTAAAAATGAGCTGCAAATCTTTTTTATAAAAGAATTGCCCAACTACAGTGTCTCACAATAGTCTTCTCCCATGAAATGTGTTTAAATCTTATTACTTTTCAGCGCTATGACATGTAGCACACCCTGTCAGGTATTCTAAACAACCTTAATGCTAAAATATGTAGCCCTGACCTAACGGAAAGCAGCTACATCCTGCAGGTCTGGTCTGAATTAACAGTCAGCAGTTAAAAAGAATTTATCATTGAAACTTGACCCTTTTTTGACCCTTTAACCTGCTGGATCATGAGCCAGAGTGCTGAATTTCTACTCTGGCTTCAGCCAAGCTTGAGATGGCTGTGGCTTGCCTACCTCAAGTGATTAGGAAACTGAGTTATGAATTTTGATGTAACACTTGCAATTGGTGATGACATTTTGAATCCAAGAGAGGGAATTTAGACTTATGCTTATTTATGGTTGAAGATGATTTAGACAGTGAGGTCAAAAACTTTTGTAAGATTGATAAAGATGGTGTCCATAGCAAGTAGCATTTCACTGGTTATGGTCCATAGGTTTGTGAGTGAGCTTGAACCAGATTAGAACTTGTGTTGTTCATGGGAAAGGAGGCTGTAGATTGTGATGTTTGTGGGGAGTTAAGCAAAGATAATTTTTTTACAGCAATTTGCCTGGAATGGATAGAGATTCACCTGTATTTGGAAGATTTTGTGTTGTTAGATTACTTTGCAATTGGCCCTGTGATAGATATTGTCAATATATTTGACATATTTTGTGTTAGACCAAGACTGACGATGTGTTGTTGGAGTGAGTAAGTCCATGTTATGATATATGAACCAGAGATAGAAGCCATCAGTGTCTTCTGGGCTGTCATTTTTTCATTTGTTATAGAAGAAGTGTGAAGTCTTTTGTTTTGAGTTTAAAGTAAAACTGAAGAATATAGAGAGGTGTTTGGGGGAAGATTGTAGGCCAGTGTAAGTGTTTGAGAGGGTAGGATGTTTTGAGACTTCAAAAAAGAAGATAGAGGGGTTTGCTGTTGTTGCACTAGTATATACATCCCTTCCTGTGAATCAGTTCATATCTTTTGAGAACTGTTTTGCTGATCTAACCAAGAATTGTTTTAATTTATTGTATTTAGTTATTTATGTATTTGCGCTGGCTTTTTTTCTTTTGCTTGTTTTGTGATGTTTCTGAATTGCATATATTTTTTTGCCTATTGGTAGGTGAGGTGCTTTATTTTTATACATGCCATGCATCACATCTAAGTTTAAAAAGGAATTTCATTACAGGAATATGACAATCATTTCTTTTTACTTTGTAGAGTTGAGAAATTATAGGGAAGAATGTGTCCTAGATAGATATGTGTGTAATGGTGATAGCTTCTGTGACAATATTATTATTGTATAGGTTTAATGTGAAAGGCTAGGCGGAGAGATAATATATGCAGTCAACTTACCAATTAAATAATCAGATCCCAGAAATGAAAGCTCTTATATAAAACATTATATCCCCATAATACATCAAAAACACTTTTGTTTCTTGGATAGAGATTTTCTTCAAGAAGTCTTGGTCCTTAGAGAATGACAGACATGTGAAGCTAAGCAGCAATCTGAAAGATGTGCCATTTATAAAAAATCACACTACTGCACGATTGGTTTATTAAAGACTTTTTTCCAGTTTGGATATTTTTTATACATAATACTTTATCCCTGCCCAGCTATGCATGTTGTAAAAGATTCAGACAAATGTGGACTACATTTCTGTGGGTGAGAGTTTTTTCCAAATTCCCACACTTATTGCTGATTAAAAAAAAAAAAAAGATCTAAGACCATTGAACCAGTTTTTGTTGCTTTAACCTAATGGTATATAGTCAGTCCACCAGCAATACATACACACACACACACACACACACACACACACACACACACACACACACACACACACACACACACACACACACACACACACACACAGAGTCTTAGTACAAGGTCTTTTGCAAGCAGATAACTCATCTTTGCTTGTTATCAATTAATTCCATGTAGTGTTGAAAATTACTCTTCCTGTAATATATAAAATGTCTTTCATGTTATCCATTCTTCTCTTAAATATTTGTAAGTGCTTTTTCATTACAAAAAGTAAAATGAATTATTTTTTTATGAAAATATTACTTGGTTATTTCTTATTCAAGACATTGACATGACAGTTTTTATACTAGATTCATAAAAGGTTTCTTCAGGTCTAGCAGTCATATTTAATCTGGTTTGATATCTATACTGTACCAATAATGTATAAAGAGACCCTAACATAAGTCTGTGTTTCTTGTCAGAACAGGCTTTCATAATGCAAGGGCAACATAATTCTTAAAAGCAGTCAAAAACATTCTTATTATCTATCAGCAAAAAAAAAAAAAAAAAAGCCCTTGAGATCTGCAAATGAAATAAAAACATATGTAGTCTTCTAGGAATTATATAAGTGAAGAGAAAGTCTTTTACAAACTGTACTGGGATCCTGATATGACTCCTACCTTTGTCCTGACATTAGGGCAATTTTTGCATGGTTGTGGCCAGACGGGTACTCAATTCCAAATTTGGTGATGGATACAGTGAAAATTTCAAAGTGAGTCTAAACTTGCTCCTTATATCTCCCAGTAACAAAAAAATTATAATGAAAAACTGGAATCAGCCTGTCCCATTGTCGTTTTCACTTTATAACTAGTGTTAGCGCTTTATGTTCTGTTAAGTTATGTTATGTTATGTTAAGTTATGTTATGTTATGTTATGTCATATCATGTTATGTCATGTTATGTCATGTCATGTTATGTTATGTTATGTTATGTTATGTTATGTTATGTTATGTTATGTTTGAACTGTGACTACAACTTAAATGAACTATTGTTGGTATTCATTCTTTACATTTTCTGAGTTTGAAGTCTTGGGTTGATTTCCCTAATTATAATACAATGTATTTCATGTATATAGACTATCATTAAATACTCATATGTTTTTTCTTAGGTTCATAGGTTCATACTAGGCTATCTGCCCAAGGGCATTTATAAACCTAGCCCATAGTTATGTGGCTTTCGCTTTAGTTTGAAGAAAACTATGCCTATTATTTTGCTGTGCCTCTGTCAAGCAGTGACACTGAAGTAATCCCTGGGGTATATCTGCGATCTCCCATCCATTGGTCAAGATTCCTCTTGAACAAGGCCAGCGAGGTGCTCTGCCTCACATGTACCGGGATTTTGTTCCACAGCATAGGGAGTCTCTGGGTGATGAATCTGTCCCTCCAGCACGTTCTATTAATAACCGTGTCAAGGTTTAAGTCTCCCGCCCTTGTGGTTCTGAGGGATCTAGATTTTTGAGGTGAAGCATATTCATCAAATCTGGGTTTGACATGGCCTTATATGTCAGGCACAGGTCACCTCTGAGCAAGCGGTATGCGACTGAATAGAGCTGGAGTTCTTTCAGTCTGGCAGCATAAGACATATTTTTGAGACCCTTTATCCTTTTGGTGAGGAACTTTTGGGGCCTTTCCAGCTGCTGCGGGTGTCGGGTCAGATACATTCCGAATGGGGCATTGTACTCAATCATAGGTCTAATGAGTGATGAGTACAGGGGCGATGACCTCCTAGATCTAGATGTGAATCCCTTCATGATCAGGTGGGCAATGTAGAAGGTTTTCCTAACTACTTTGGCAACATGAGTGTCAAACGAAAGGTTACTGTCAACCTGGGTCCCCAGATCCCTGATGACTTCTTCTGTGCTCAGTGGATTGCCACCTATATGGTAGCTAGGGGTAACCTTGTTTTTCCAGAAGGGTATGACTATGCATTTCTTGGCGTTTAACTTTAGGCCATGGCTCTGGCACCAGTTATCCGTTTCTGTGAGGCCCTTCTGAAGGATATCTGTGTCAGATGTGTTTTCGACTATGGCGCCCAGTTTGCAGCCATCTGCAAACTTTGTCAGCCATAACCCTCCTGTGTTTGCTTGTACTTCAGAAAGTAGATGCCAAACAAGAGTGGTCCCAGGACTGAGCCCTGTGGGACACCACTTGTGACAGGCTTTGAGTCTGACATGGCGCCAGCAACTCTGACCCTGTGGGTTCTGTCATTTAGCCAGTTTGCAACCCATCTTGTGATGTATGGGTTTACATTCAAGCCGATGAGTTTTTCGATGATACCTGAGTGGGGTATTGTGTCGAAGGCCTTTGCCAGGTTGAGGTAGGCTGTATGGACTGCCTTGCCCTCATCAATGGCCTTGGTGACTGTTTCGAATAAGTCGACCAAGTTTAAGAGGCATGATCTGCCTTTGACAAAGCCAAACTGGGATGGATCCAAAATCTGCAAGTTTCCTATGTCTTTATTTATGAGTTCCAGTATGATCCTCTCCATGGTTATGCAGAAAAGGCTTGTCAAGCTAATGGGACGGTAATTTCCAGGGTCGGTGGAGGCACCGCCCTTATGAAGTGGGACCACAGTGCGCCACTCCTTGCACGGCACGCATCCTGAGGTGAGGCTAAGATTAAACAGCTGTCCTAACTGCGGGTTTAATTCCTCATTGAGTTCGTGGAGCACACAGCCGGGGACACCATCCGGTCCCATGGATGCTGTGTTTTTTGCCTTGGAGAGAGCAGTTCTCACCTGGGCGTTGGAGATGTTTGGGGGGCTACAATCCTCTGGTATAGATATCTCTCCTTTTGGGGAGTTTGCACTGAACCTGTCAGCCAGTATGTTGGCAATGTGTGTAGGTTCAGTAATCTTCACATCATTTTGAACTAATTCTGAGCATATCTGGGAGTTTCCTCCTAGGTTTTTAACATAGCTAAAGAAGGCCTTATGATTGTCTTTTGAGTCCTTGGCGATTTTTCTCTCAAAATTTGCCTTGGATGATTTTATGAGAGCTCTTAGTTTTTACTTATAATGATCAAAGGTGTCTTACCTTTCAAGGATTTTGCTCTATCTTGTAGTAGCTTCCTCCTTTTGTTGTAGAGCTTGTTTATGGCTGGGGTCCACCAGACTGGACGCTTGCCTTTGGTACAAAGAGTCTTAGTTTTGTTTGGGATTGCCTGATCCATGCAGTCCTGTAGGTGCTGGTAGAAGGCATTTGTAAGTGATTCAGTGGTTTGAGTAATGTTTACCACTGGCTCAGGGGCCTTAAAGGAGACCACACTAGTTTTTAGAAGTGTGAAGTCGGCTTTTGAGAAGTTTTTCACTGTGGTCTTTTTTATTTCAGGTGGGGCGGGATGAGGACCTCCAGCGAGATTAGTTTATGATCTGATCTCACCAGTGAGGGGTATACTTCGGTGTTGAACATTGTGATCCCATGTTCGTGATGATGAGATCAAGTATGTTTTCTCCTCTTGTGGGGATGGTGACTAGTTGTTCCATGGCATTTGAGTTTATGAACTCCAAGAACCTTTGGGCTAGAGTGTTTGGGCTTGAATAGTGTTCCCAGTCTATATTAGGGTAGTTGAAATCACCTAGTATGATGGTATTTGGAGATACATTTATCCCCTCCAGTGTTTTCAGGAAGGCCATGTGAGGTTCCTGAGTTTGAGAGGGTGGCCTGTAACATGCTACAAATTGCAGAGCAGTCTTGCCTATGGTTAATTGCACCTGGATGGTCTCCGATGCATCGTGCGTTGCCACCAACCTTGAGGTGTGTGTGTCCTTTATGAATATGGACATTTTTATGATAAAGTAATGTGCCTATTAACTCCAAAAGGCTACATTAAGTTGATAGTTTTAATAGGATTTGAGGTAGTTTGTATTCCATAGGTTCATAGGCTGGTACTAGGCTATCGGCCCTAGGGCCTATGCAAGCCTAGTCATAACAATTCCCTGGCTATTTCTTCCAACACTATTTACTTTCCTGGACCCCTGTCTAGCAGGGAGACTGACGTGATCCCCGGCGTGAATTTCCTTTCCCCCATCCAATCATCAAGGTTCCTTTTGAAGAAGGCCAAGGAGGTACTCTGCTTGACATGAATGGACAGTCTATTCCAGAGTCTGGGGAGTCTCTGGGTCAGGAACCTATCCCTCCAGCATGTTTTGTTCATTGTGATGACAAGGTTTAGATTGCTGTCTGAGGGATTGGGATTTCTTTAAGTGTAGCATGTCCAACAGCTCTGGGTTTGACATGGCCTTGTATGTTAAGCAGAGATTGCCTCTGAGTAGACGATATGCGACAGAGTATAGCTCGAGTTTTTTAAGGCGGTCAGCATAGGGCATCTGCTTTAGGCCTGTATTTGCATTTATGAATGATTTATGAAGGGACTGCCTCAATAGTGGTTTTATAGTGTATGTTTGAGGTAATAAGTTTTTTTCTTGTAATGTCAGTTCAGTTTGTTGAATTTATTTTAGACCTCTTCAGGGATTTCTTACAGCTTTTTTACAAGAGTTTATATTTTAGAAAATTGTAATCATTAATGCCATTTTCTGACTTGTCAGTTGTGCCTAAAATTTAATTTAGTTATTCTTTTTTTGTTGAAATGTCAACAAATGCTCATTTCTGGAGATTGATTTAGGAGGGTAGTGTTTTGAAAGACTGTATTAGCATCTTTGCTTGTGTTGTGTGTGAAGTTACTTTATTACATTGAAGTGAATAGGAAACACGATGCTTTACTTTTTGTTTTTCTTATTTGAATTAAGTGTAGATTTCAGTCTGTGTGGCTACTTTTTCTTGTTTTATAATGTGTGTGTCAATTTTTGCCTGTGTAGTGCATTAACTTTTACTTTATTGTTTAGCAAATAATATACATAAGGTAGATTTAGGAGAATTAGAAACTTTGATGACATGCCTGTATGAAGACAAACTGCCAGTGATACATCCAATGTGTTGACTAACTTTTGAGGGTATAATAAATATCATGGAAATATTATAGAAAAAGTCCTATGTGATATTGTCATAATATATGCTTGCATCCTTTCTTTCATCCATCATCTGGAGCAACTTGTAGGATAAATGATTGTAACAATTAGTACATGTCCAACTCACTCATTCATTCACTCACTCATGTCTTTGCATGTGTCTGTGTCTATCTACATGGCTGTCCACACTCATGAATGCACACTAATTCCTCAAACACAAGAATGATATAGCTGGACAGTAGCTTTTTGATTTAGCACTCCCAGATTATGAGATAAGATCACCCTTGTTAGACCCAACATTGTGCCAACAGGCTCCTAGTTCTTTTTAGGATTCAAATCTGCTGCTTTCCAACCTTCTTTTTAAATAATTCTATCCACTGGTATAACAACTGATGCCTCAATGTTGTGGTCCAATATTTTTTCCATTAACCAGACAATGATTTCAAATGAGAAATTAGTCTTTGCCTGCCGAAGGAAACCTTAGTGACCCTGAAACATTTACATTAGATCTAGTTAATCTTCAAAAATACAGGTGCCTTCAAGTGCAAATGCTTTCCTTGTGCAAATAAATAAATAAAAACAATAAGAGGAAGATACTCCTTGACCACTTTATTGCATCTATAATTATTCATTTTTTCTTTTTGCAAGCCCTTGACTTATTGCAAGCTAATGAGGTCTAAGGTCTTCCAATGTACAGGCTAATCTTGAAACTGGTCAGTATCGATTGTGTATTACCCTGATAAACAAATAATTAATAAACCAATTAATTAATAAACTGTATTTTTTTTTTTTTTTTTTTGCTGTTTCATTGTCTTGGTTTTTTTTGCAGTTCTGATCTAAGATGTATTGCCTGTATTTACATATTATTTTTTACCAATTACACTCACAGAAGTAAGTTGTTTTGGGATCAGCCTTTTAACCTGACAACATAATTCAACAAATAAGTAACTAAGTAATGAAATACTTCAGTAAGATGACACTATTTGATCAGTGCTCTTTCTTCTTTGATGGGTTTCTTTTATTAGTCGGTCATACCTACATTAATAACAACAAACTTTTCAGTAACTACGTTATACATCTTTTCTGAGAGATTGTCATACTTTACTGTGTTATTGTTTTCCTTTGTCATATGTTCTGTTTATGAGAAGTTAATGTGGAAGCCAGTGCCAGCATTTTTATGATAAAGTAATGTGCCTATTAACTCCAAAAGGCTACATTAAGTTGACAGTTTTAATAGGATTTGAGGTAGTTTGTATTCCATAAGTTCATAGGCTGGTACTAGGCCATCGGCCCTAGGGCCTATGCAAGCCTAGCCATAACAATTCCCTGGCTATTTCTTCCAACACTATTAACTTTCCTGGACCCCTGTCTAGCAGGGAGACTGACGTGATCCCCGGCGTGAATTTCCTTTCCCCCATCCAATCATTAAGATTCCTTTTGAAGAGGGCCAAGGAGGTACTCTGCTTGACATGAATGGGCAGTCTATTCCAGAGTCTGGGGAGTCTCTGGGTCAGGAACCTATCCCTCTAGCATGTTTTGTTCATTGTGATGACAAGGTTTAGATTGCTGGAGCGTGTGGCTCTGAGGGATTGGGATTTCTTTAAGTGTAGCATGTCCAACAGCTCTGGGTTTGACATGGCATTGTATGTTAAGCAGAGATCGCCTCTGAGTAGACGATATGCGACAGAGTATAGCTCGAGTTTTTTAAGGCGGTCAGCATAGGGCATCTGCTTTAGGCCTGTATTTGCATTTATGAATGATTTATGAAGGGACTGCCTCAATAGTGGTTTTATAGTGTATGTTTGAGGTAATAAGTTTTTTTCTTGTAATGTCAGTTCAGTTTGTTGAATTTATTTTAGACCTCTTCAGGGATTTCTTACAGCTTTTTTACAAGAGTTTATATTTTAGAAAATTGTAATCATTAATGCCATTTTCTGACTTGTCAGTTGTGCCTAAAATTTAATTTAGTTATTCTTTTTTTGTTGAAATGTCAACAAATGCTCATTTCTGGAGATTGATTTAGGAGGGTAGTGTTTTGAAAGACTGTATTAGCATCTTTGCTTGTGTTGTGTGTGAAGTTACTTTATTACATTGAAGTGAATAGGAAACACGATGCTTTACTTTTTGTTTTTCTTATTTGAATTAAGTGTAGATTTCAGTCTGTGTGGCCACTTTTTCTTGTTTATAATGTGTGTGTGTCAATTTTTGCCTGTGTAGTGCATTAACTTTTATTTTATTGTTTAGCAAATAATATACATAAGGTAGATTTAGGAGAATTAGAAACTTTGATGACATGCCTGGATGAAGACAAACTGCCAATGATACATCCAATGTGTTGACTAACATTTGAGGGTATAATAAATATCATGGAAATATTATAGAAAATGTCCTATGTGATATTGTCATAATATATGCTTGCATCCTTTCTTTCATCCATCATCTGGAGCAACTTGTAGGATAAATGATTGTAACAATTAGTACATGTCCAACTCACTCATTCATTCACTCACTCATGTCTTTGCATGTGTCTGTGTCTATCTACATGGCTGTCCACACTCATGAATGCACACTAATTCCTCAAACACAAGAATGATATAGCTGGACAGTAGCTTAAGTTTTGATTTAGCACTCCCAGATTATGAGAATAAAAGTATAAGATCACCCTTGTTAGACCCAACATTGTGCCAACAGGCTCCTAGTTCTTTTTAGGATTGAAATCTGCTGTTTTCCAACCTTCTTTTTAAATAATTCTATCCACTGGTATAACAAATGATGCCTCAATGTTGTGGTCCAATATTTTTTCCATTAACCAGACAATGATTTCAAATGAGAAATTAGTCTTTGCCTGCCCTTGGACTTTATACTTCAGGTGATTTGCTCTGCACTGAAGGAAACCTTAGTGACCCTGAAACATTTACATTAGATCTAGCTAATCTTCAAAAATACAGGTGCCTTCAAGTGCAAATGCTTTCCTTGTGCAAATAAATAAATAAATACAATAAGAGGAAGATACTCCTTGACCACTTTATTGCATCTATAATTATTCATTTTTTCTTTTTGCAAGCCCTTGACTTATTGCAAGCTAATGAGGTCTGAGGTATACCAATGTACAGGCTAATCTTGAAACTGGTCAGTATCGATTGTGTATTACCCTGATAAACAAATAATTAATAAACCAATTAATTAATAAACTGTATTTTTTTTTTTTTTTGCTGTTTCATTGTCTTGTTTTTTTTGTTACCAGCTGCAGTTCTGATCTAAGATGTATTGCCTGTATTTACATATTATTTTTTACCAATTACAGTCACAGAAGTAAGTTGTTTTGGGATCAGCCTTTTAACCAGACAACATAATTCAACAAATAAGTAACTAAGTAATTAAATACTTCAGTAAGATGACACTATTTGATCAGTGCTCTTTCTTCTTTGATGGGTTTCTTTTATTAGTCGGTCATACCTACATTAATAACAACAAACTTTTCAGTAACTACGTTATACATCTTTTCTGAGAGATTGTCATACTTTACTGTGTTATTGTTTTCCTTTGTCATATGTTCTGTTTATGAGAAGTTAATGTGGAAGCCAGTGCTAACTTGAAAAAAAGGAGTGAGAGAGATTCATATATTTTTATTTCTGGGGCTATAACAAGAAGAAAAGAAACATAGAAAAAGACACAATGTTTTATTGCAACATTTTTAATATAGCTGTTTCTGATTAGCTTGCATTCTAAACATGTTGTTTCATAGAATATGCCACACATTTACAACAGTGTGTGATTTTTTGTGATTGTCAAGTGACGCGTCTGAATCAGGAGATCATTTACTGTTGCGTTTATTTGTACATGCAATATAATTTTTATTTTCTACCACCAAATTGCAGCACTTTTTCTTGGTATTATTTCAAGTGATTAACCATGACTTACTAAATACACTTAGTTTGTTGCCAGGTGTTGTACTTTCATATGAGTCAGATGAATTGGCAGCACACCATGGAGGTGGATTTCGCTTGATGCTTTTCAAATTAAATGTTAAACAATCATTGATGTTAGAGTTCAATTTCAGTGCTGTAACACGATCTCCGGAGATCAAAGGGAATGTGAAGTCTGCCAAGATACTGAGACTGAGAAACACTGCTGCTCTACAAGAAATATTGCAGTTTTCATTCAGATTTGCAGAACATTGTTTTAAAAGGTTACCGATGCAGTCATACAGATGTACTGCATGAAGCTGTGCAAACAAATCAAGGCTGATTAGCAATGTAGGTGCTGAATGATATCTGTAGTAGAGACTTGGTGAAATATTCAGGGATGTTTTTCCAGGCAAGAGTAAGGAAATGGATGCTACTGTTCTAGTGTTAGATAAGTCTAGTTGCCATAGCAATGGAAGTGCTTTAGCCTTTTAGGGAAGGATTGATACAGTGGCAGATAGAGCATGACATCATACAGAGGTCTATATTACCAACATTTTCATTTATTTGGAGGCAAGCATTATGACATAGAGAGAATAACAAGGGCCAGTAGTATGATGTTTCATATCACAGATAATGTTCTGAGCCATTTTAAATAATAGGGAATTAATTATTTAAATCTGATCATACAGTAGGTAAAGGATAAGGTCAGATGACATACCTCCCCTAAATGTGCATGTGTGTGTGTTTGTGTGTGTGTGTGTGTGTGTGTGTGTATGTGCGCGCATGCGCACACATCCACGTGCATATATGTGTATGTGTGCGTGTCTGTTAATGTGTATATACAAATAAATATGTATTTACCTATACATATAATGATTACATGAAATATTGTTACAGCAAAAGAAAAAGTGCAGCTTTTTAAAAATCAGTCATAGTTTAGGACTACTGACGGACTATAAGTTATACAGCTAATGTATTTAATTTCAAATATTCCCTTTCTAATTTAATATAAATGTTTTAAAAATAACCACAGCCTGCCTCATTGAGGTTCTAGTATTTGTGTGAGTTAGCTCAGAAAAGAACCACAGCCTGCCTCATTGAGGTTCTAGTATTTGTGTGAGTCATCTCATGTATTATTTGCCCACATTATTGCTGAGGAGGGATGCAGAGTATATTGGGAAGAGGATGCTAAGGATAAAGCTGCCAGGTAACAGGAAAAGAGGAAGGCCTAAGATAAGGTTTATGGATGTGGTGAGAGAGGACATGCAGGTGGTTGGTGTGACAGTGCAAGATGCAGAGGACAGGAGGAAATGGAAACAGTTGATCTGCTGTGGCGACCCCTAACGGGAGCAGCCGAAAGAAGAATAAGAAGAAGAAGAAGAAGAAGATTATACAAATGGAAAATAATAACAAAAGCAGTGTTACCCATACTCTGTGTTAATGAGAGTTGTTAACTGTAAATAAACACATGCATTTATGTTTACATTTGTTTGTATATTACTACTGAAAACAACATTCTACTCAATGTACAAGTATGCTGAACATGTGATTAACAACATTATACAGAGAATATGTGTAATATTCACTGAAAACATGCAGAAATTATAATATTTGCCCTTAAGAATTAGATGGACTAAACCAGACACAGCACACAGTCAACAATCTGCTTTCATTGGTCTTTGAGGGACAATAGTCCATTTAATTGACAATGAGAGCATATGGCAGGGATAAACTAAGCTGTGAGACTCTGTTAATGGCCAGCAGTCATTGAATCATTTATGATACTACAGAGAATTCCTTAAACTACTCCTGAATGTGATATTTTCCTTATGTAGTTATGATATCATCGCATTATTCACACCAGTTTCCTTGTACACTGATTTTACTGAGCAGCTGTATTTAGGCAGAACAGTTTCTTTTATGTGTTGCACTTCCCACGGCTAAAATATATGATTCCATAAGGGTGTAATGACATGGATATTAATCACAAGAACTCTACCTGTGAATACAGTTAGTTCATAAAGGATCTGCCCTCCTAATGTTTGATTACTTTGGTTTCCACAGTGCAGGTCGTTAAACTGTTTTGACTTGTTTTCATGCTCAGTTAATGTCTGTTTGTTTCATCTACAGGATTAGGAGAGAATCTGAAGCACCTATTTTTAAATCAAGCCTTATTCAATGCACGTATATGACTTTTGCACTGAATCACACTTGTTATGGTTAATATGCTGATAAGTTGCTCAGACATAGAAGAATCAAATATGGCATTATGGTAAAATGGCAGAAGGGATGAAATCAGTTCTGTAACACTTGGTGTCAGATTATGTGTGCTTTTAATGTTTAACCAGTGGGCCTTGCTACACTGACACTGACACACAAACTTTCAATACTTGAAGGTATCATCCAACTTTGGAAATGTCATCTGAATCCACAGGTGCTAGTGTTGTTAAATGTTGCACAGTTTTAGGTGTTTCTGAGATTTAAAGTCTGACATGTAAATTTTAATGCCTGAAGATATGGATTACTTGCTGATATTATACAAGAGTCATTATCTAAGTTGAATACAAGCATAAATGCATCAGGCCATTACACGTCTGCCAGTGTTACAGTGCGACCTGAGATTCTTATTAGCCTTATAAAATAAAAAGAGTAAAAAGACACAACATGCAATATGTTTCTCTTTTTCAGTTTAGCAAGTAAGGATGATACATATAAATATTATGCCTAGCTACAATTCTTATTTGTCTGACATTATTTCTTTTACTGACAGTAAAGGAAATATTTGAAAAGTGTGAGTTTTCATGTTTCCTACTAACTAATGAAAGCTGTAAGGCCAGTTTTCACAACAGTCTATCCCAGTATGAGTAATTTATTTCTGAATGAGTCCTCAAGAAGTGATGCCAGGTTTTAGAGACATGTCAAGTTACTGGATGTGCTGAATGGTATCAAACAGGAGTTGAGAGGAACAGATATTCATTTACTCATGGTTAACTGACTGAAACCTTAAGGATTTAAGTTTAAATCCATCCATTCATCCACAACCCCTTTTTTCCATATTTTGCACATGGGTCTGGATGTCACTTCAACAGTGACAATAATCTAGAGCCAAGGTTTACACTGCTGGATGCCTAGTCCTGCTACAACTCTTCTTCCATACCACACACACTCACACTAATGGCCTGTTTAGAGTGTCCAATCCACCTACCGCATGTTTTTGCAATGTGGGAAGAAACCAGGGCACCCTGAAAAAACCCACATGATCACAGGGGGGACATGCAGACACCACACAGAAAGCACCCCAATTGAAAATAAAACTGGAGAACCTCTTACTGTGAGGCAACAACACTATCTGATATGCCACTGAGCTGACCTTTAGATTACAATATCTCTTGTAAGTTTAGTACAGCTTTATGTAGTGTAGATGGATAACAGCCTTGTGCTGAGATCCGTTAGTACCCCTTGTGTTAGAAGAGCTAGGTAGGTGAGGGTAGAATGGAGCAGAAAAATGCAAACTCACCTCCTGAGGGTGAAGTGACTGGTGGTCTGAGAATTATTTCATCATATGCATGCAGAGGATTTTGAAGTGAAAGAAATATAACTAGAGACATGGGCTTGACCTACCAAACCAATGATGACGGTCCTCATTTGCATGTGCTTGGGAGCACTTACATGCAGAGGGAGGGAACAGAATACTCTCAAGTTGATCCAGAATCCTGTGTCAGCCCCCATGGATCAAGGATAGTGCTGTAAGCAAGGAAAAAAACCAGACTGGTGCTAAAATGATTGCCTCTGTTATTGGCTGTCAGTGCAGTGTGTAGCACATGCATTGATATATTATGAAAGACTGATAACTGAGAAAGAGTTTTGAGCTAAAAATGGTTTAAATATGGTATAGAAATAAAGAAAAGCTAATGCAACATGGAATTTTGTCCTTATAGGAGTACTAATGATTTAATTCATCATAGCATCCATCGAAAAGAAATGGCAACAATTTTGCTTTGAAGGATTGGTTTTACCTCAACTCCACAAATGCATTTCTTTGGGTGGGAAGCGTTGACTTAATCTTTATTTGTCTTTTCTTCTTTTAGTTAGAGACTGGCCAAGGACCCTTATCTGCCAATATCAGAACCAAAATGGCAAAGACATTTAGTAGTTGTACAAAGAAATGTAGTGTTCAACAAAAAAGCAAGACTTTATACTCAGAAATCATCTAAGACTGGTTAAAATAAGAGTTAAGTAAACTGAGAAGCCATTTCATGGAGCT